>NW_006785665.1:1134908-1158645 GCF_000442215.2 Lipotes vexillifer
CCACACAGCGCTCCTCAGCGCTAGAAATTCTGTTATTATTTACTGGCTCGTCTGTCCCCCCCGCCATTGCCTGGCACAACGAAGACGCCCCATCCAATCTGGCTAACCCGAGCGACGAGTGGCTGGTGGGAGAGAAGCCTAGAGGCCTGATCCCCCAACCCCGCCACCAGCGTACCAGGGTTTTTGGGTTCCTCCTCCCCCACCGGCGGCAGGACGGTCGTCGGCTTCTCCTTGGCCCCGCGGTCCCCCTTCCTGGTCACTGCACCGGATGACTTCTGGATCCCGGGACGCGGGGCCCTGGGTGAGGCCACCGGTGGTGCGCTCGCCTCGCCCGACATGCTGGAGCCGTCCGCAGCGACTCTGGGGACACTCACGGGGGCAAGGAGGCAGGACGGGATTCTGTGGGGCTCGCCCTGGAGGCGGCCGAATCAAGGGTCTCTATTCCGCGTCCACAGGCGGGACCCGCCTGCCGCGGCGTCGCCTCAGCGTCCCTCTCCAAGACAACCGCGCGAGGTGGGCGGGCCCGAGGGCAAGGGGCAACCACAGAGCGCACGCGAGGCCGACAGGGGGCACCAAAGAGTCATCGGGGGCGGGAGGAGCCCGGAGGGCGGAGCCGCGGAACTAGGGCAGCCGAGAAGGGCGGGGCCAGGGCGGGGCCAGGGCGGGGCCTGGGCAGCCCTGGGTCACAGGGACAGGGGAACCCTGGAGCCCTGGAGGGCTGGACCCCGCGGACCCTGTGCGAAGGAAGAAGGACCTGGGCGGAGCCGTGGCGGAGGGAGACGAGTGGATACCGGACTGCACCGGAGTGGACTAGAGCTGGGCTAGAGCGAGACCAGGACGGAGAGGCGGGGCTAGGGGGCGGGCAAGGAGCTGTCCAAAGTCACCCGGGAAACTGAACCGGGGAAAGCCGGGATCCGACCCCGTGTATTAGAGACTAGCGGCCGTCGGAGGAATCTAGGGAAGCAGAGTCCGGTTGAAGACAGATCTACTCTCTGGGGTCGGCCCTCCTACCCTGTAAGGAGAGGACTCCTGATGGAAAAGGCCCAGAGAGACCCCCCCGAGTTAGCGAGTCGGCGTGGCTCTGGGTTTGTAATCTCGACCCCATCTATGTAGCCTCCTGGAGGTCTGGGGACTTAGTTGATCCGCCAACGAGTTTAGGAGGCGGGTCACGCTTCCAAGAAATCTTGGATTCAAAGTCCTCAGGTAGCCTAGACCCTCCCGGGCCCCCATCAGAGTATACTCTCTCCCCTCTGCTTTCTGGGCTCCAGCCTCCCCACTCCAGTCTGTTCTCTTCCCCCACCGCCACTCCCAGACCTTCCCACCATTGAGCTTTTGTGCTGTTCCCCTGCAGAAACGCCACCCTTTGGGGAAGACTCTGACCTATGCAGTCTTTCAGCTTTCAGAGCACCAGTTTGCCCAGCTATCTTAGCACTTGCCAGCACTTACCACTGGTAGTTTTAACTCACTCAGCCACTCAGCCTTTGGGGGAACATTTATTGAGTGCCTACCATGTGCCAAGGGGAGCCAGTGTTGAACATAAACACAGGATTCCTGCTTTCAGGGAACTTAAAGAGTCTGGTGGAGGAGGCAGAGATAAATCAAATAATCACACTAAAAAGCAACACATTACAGAGGTGCCTGGCACCCTGTAGGCCATCTGCAGGTAACTGGTGCGTGAACACACCAGTAATCAGCGCTGTGAAAGAGAACACGGGGTGTGAGGGACAAGCAGGAGTTAACAGGTGAGTGGGGGAGGAAGAGCATTCCAGATGTGCCAAGTCCCTGTAGTAGGAAGACGTGTGGCTGATAGGAGGACGTAGAGGCCAGTGTGACTGGAGCAGAGTGACAGGGAACACAGTTCAGAGTGAGGCTGAAGAGACAGGCAGGCCAGGCCAGCAAAGCCTTTAAGGCTCTGGACGATTTTGACTGTAGCCCAAGGGCCATGGGGCACCCACGGAGACTTTCAGGCAGGGGTAACCTAACCAGCTTGTATTTTGAAGCAGTTGGCTGGCGGGAGTACCAAATGAATGCAGGGAGGCCAGTCACGCTATTTCTAGAGTTAACTGGGTTTGGGCCGCCTCTCCACTATATAGTGAGTGCCCCAGGACAGGATCAGTGCCTGGTACACCTCTGAAAACACGCATGCACGCACACACAGAGCCTAGCCCGGGAGTGCACAGAAAAGTTACCTAATATACACTTCTTACAGCAATCTGAAATCAGAGTTATCCAGCAACATTTAACCCACCAGTTTATGTATACAGGGCCCTGGGGGCCTTGGGGAGCAATGGGTTGGGGAAAAGGAACACAGGTTTCCTGCTGACCAGTGTTCCCCATGGTAGAACCTGGGAGCCAGGCTCCCATCTCCTCTCCATTCACTTCCTCTATTAAACATGTTCATGTTCACGGCCGGCCAGTCCTCTCCCTGCTCCTGGCAGGGTACAGCGGGCTCTGTCCTCAGCCTTGAGCAGCAAAGAACCGGTGTGCTGACCTCTGCACACCATCTTGGCTCCTCAACGGTCCTGGTGCCGAAGTGGGGGTGACGGGGGATGCCGTACTGGAGGCAAGTCATAGTGTCCAGGTATGTGGCTGTTCTTGGGTGAGTCATAGTGGCCAGGAGGCAGGCCCGGAGGCAGAGGGGGCTGGGAGCCCACAGAGTCTCGGTCTGGAGACAGAGAGGGATGAAGATGAGAAGGAGGTGGCTCCTCCCCCTTCCCACCACTGTCCTCCCCTCTCCAGACTCTTCTGCCGGAAGACGGATGCATGGTGCCTGGCTATAGGCCAGTTTGTGCAGCTCCTCAGCTGCCAGTGGGGGAAGCCATCTCGACCTGCCCACCTCACAGGATAGGAAGATGCTGTCTCACCTGCCTTGTTCCCAGCTTTTCTGGGTATCAAGTCTACAACTCAGGTGCTGTAAAACCACCATTTCATATCCTCAGCCCTGTGAGGGAGATACCGCCACCTACAGGCTCTAAGAGGCAGTGTGACTTCCCAAACGTCATGCCTGGTTTGAGCCCAAGTCTGACCCCCAAAGGCCTTGCCCTTGCTGCCACTCCATGCCCACTCCGCATTCTCGCCCTCTGTCCCTTCTCTTTTCCCACCTCCCTTGTCCCTGTTCTCTCTGCCCCAGTGGAGAAGGAAGGCTCACCATGGGTCAGGGGGCTGGGCTGCTCATAGGTGCCACTGTCTCTCTCTGGCTGGGGGTGTCGCCGCCTCTGGCTGTCCTGGAGCTGAGGCGGCTGCCTGGGGGGAGATCCTGAGGGAGGGCCTTTCATCTCCATGTAGCTGCTCTCCCGGGGGCTCCCTAGCAGGCTGGGCAGGTCCCGGATGGTGGCGTAGGGGTTCTCACTGCTCAGGGAAGCCACGCTGGCCCCCAGCCCCTCTTCAGAGATGGGCCCTAAAGAGAGGGGAAAGAAATCAGGCTCGGTGGAGGCACTGACCCCTAAACCCCAGCGCAGCTCCCTCCCTCGCTCCCCCGCCCCGCCCTGCCCTGCCCCCACCTTTACTGTAGAAGGGGCCTGGGCCATTCCTGTTGCTGTAGCTACAGCTGTAGCTTCGGTCCAGGCGGCTGTTACCTGAGGAGGAGAAAGCAACCTGCAATCAGGCCCCTGGTCCCCTGCCCAAGGTCCCACCTCCTCTAGAACTGGGGCCCAGAATCCCCTTCCACAGACACACGCACTCAGATGAAGCAGGACGCTGGGCTGTACACATCCACCCTCACCAGAGGCCTTGGGCCCCAGGCTCCTACCCCTGTCCAGAGGCCCTGGAGGGGGCTGCCGGCGGTGCTTCCAGTCAGCAGGCAGTGTGGCGTGGTTGTTATCATGCCCGTGGGCTCCACCTGGCCGCTCAGGGGCCTGGAGGCTGCCAAAGAGCTGACTGCCTGGAACCTGGCAGGGGAGGGGGTGGGACAGGGAGAGCGACGGGCACGGCTGGAGCTTTCCGGAGAGCCGGGCTGTGCCCACAGGGCATCCAGAGTGCATCCCCACCCCCAACACTGACCTTGTTAGGGGGCGGGGGGTTAGGTGAGCACTGAGACAGGGTGTGGTAGCTGGGGTTGGAGTAGTAGTGACTGTAGCTCGGAGGGACATCTGCACAAACAGACACAGTTGCAGGGTGACCTGCCCGGTCAGAGACAAGCCTGGGCCCAAGACAGTCATTCTGTTCCAGGAGATCCATAATCAGCCTCTCCGACCTCTCTCACTCTCTCCAACTCCCCGCTTCCCGCCTACAAGTTACGCGGAGGGATGCAGGAGCCCCGCACCCCATCTGCCCTGTACCTAAGAGCCAGCCACTCATGTGTGTCCCCGCCCCCAGGCCAGCTCACCTGGCATGACGTACTCAGAGCCATCCAGCCGCCCGCTGCTGTAGGACACTGCCAGGTGTTGGTGCTCTTTGCCTTTCTGCCAATGGCGGTAGCCAATGAACAGCGCCACCAGGGCCACCACCAGGGATCCCAGCACTGCGATGCCAGTCACTGCCCCGAGTGAGTTATAGGCCACTGGAGAGGTAGGCATCATGGTGAATGGCTCCTGGCTTCCTGTCGGGGATGGGGTGGGCACTCAGGACAGTGTCTTGGCCCTACTGGTGAGCTGGGGATGCATGCATGGGAGAGGCCCCAGTAGGGGGGCAGGGTGATACAAGGGTACCACCTAGCAGAGACCTGGCCATGTACCTGTGTCCTGGTTCCCTGGGGACAGTGCGGGGCGGGGTGAGGTTAGGGAGGGGGCTAGATGAGAACTCACCAATCCTGCAGGGGGCACCACTGTGTCCTGGGGGACACACACAGGCCCCAGTCTCTGGGTGGCACCTCTCTCCGGGACCACACTGGCATGGTTGGGAACAATTGGCACCGAACACCCCTGGAGAGCAGCCTGTTTAGAGAGCCGAGGAGGCAGGCGGGGATCAGAGGGGCCAGGGAACAGCAGTCCCCTCCTCAGGCTAGGGCTGACTTGGAGGCAGGGGCATGGAGTTCCCCTTCTGCTGGTACCTTCCAAGCAGAGATGTCCGGTCCGGCCTGGGGGGCAGAAACAACTCCCATGCTGGGGGTGGCAGGTCCCGCCATGGCGACACTGGCAGAGCTGGGCACAGTTGGCCCCCCAGTGTCCTAGAGGGCACGCTGCAGGAGACAAGGTTGGAGGCTGTCTGGCAGTCAGGGCCAGCCCCTCCTGAGTGAATTCTCAGCCCCCAGCATCGCTGAGCTCTTCAGCTCAGCTTTGGTCTCCCCAGGGGCACCAAGGCTTTGAATCGTGATGACTCACAAATGCTTATCCACAGCCCTGTGTCTTGCCTGAACTCCAGACCCACGTGCCCAGCTGCCTGCTTAACTTCTGCACTTGCCTATCTGATAGACTTTCAAAATAACGTGACCAGGGCCAGACAACCAAAGGCTTCCAAACTATCCTATATTGCTTAGCTCTAGACCTTTTTTTTTAACATAAGAGAGAAATAAGTGTCTACATTATTCAAGGCATAATTTTTGTGTATCTGACACTAGCAAAAAATCTAATAGTAGTTACTGAATTCTATGGAAAAACTCTCGTCCAAGATTACTTCCCTCTACCCTGCCCATCTTTTTCGTGGTAACGGCTTCTCATTTCCCCTTTCCAAAATTTGTTTGACTCAGTTTTCTGGACTAATCTTTTCCATGATGTCCTTCTTATATTTATGTGGGAAAGAGGCCATGTATAAATAAATAAAAATAAGTTGGCAATCCAAAAGAAAAAAGAACATGTCCAAAACTGAGCTTATGATTTTCCCCACCCCCGTACAAACACTGCTTTTCTCAGGCCTCCCATGCAGAAGGGCAGGGAATTTTTTTCCCTGATCTGTTCATTGCTGCATCCTAAGCACCTAGAACAATACCCAGCATGTAGGTGATGCCCAATAAATATTTGTTTATAGTGTTTATATAAATGGCTGAATCAAGGTGGGTTCAGAGGCTTTTATACCCAGGAGCAGGGGAACGGAAGCCTCTGGTCCTCAGCCCACCCGCTCAGCATGCACACATGCTCAGACACATGAGCCACCACATACGTTGGGAGCAGTCAGGGCCTGTCCAGCCAGCCATGCAGTAGCAGGTCCCATTCGAAGGGTGGCAGGAGGAGTGGTTAGCACACTTGCAGGGCACACAGCGTTTGCCGTAGCGGCCGGGCTGACAGGCTGAGGGAAGGGGGCTCGTGGTGACCAGGGGCAGGGGCCAACCCTCAGTCAGCCCGTGACCCCACTCTCTCCCTCCCTCCTTCCCACTGCAGCAACCAGCCCAAAGACTGGAGTCAGCACAAGAGACCAAGAGGGGTAGAGTGGGAGCTTCAGGCATCTGACACTACACTGCACATTACTGCTGGCAGGCAGGGGGAGGGGAGGGAGCCTCACATCTCTGGCAGGAGGGGCCTCGGAATCCAGGTGCACACACACAATTGCCATTCTCAGGGATGCAGGTGCCCCCATTCTTGCAGGTACAGGTGTTGCTACAGTTGGCTCCCCAGAAGCCCTCAGGGCAGGGCAGGTGGCAGCGGGTACCTGTGAGAGGGGTAGGGTGAGACTGGCCTGTGGCCCCCCTTCCGTAGGGTTTCTTCTGAACACATGCCCTGTGGGATGCACCCCCCAACTCCACAGTAAACCTGGGGCGCGGACACCCAGAACGCTCACCTGTCCAGCCAGCTTGGCACTGGCAGTGTCCGTGAACAGGGTCGCAGCCATCAGAATGGTCACAGTCACAGTGGCTTGCACAGCCTTCACCAAACATCCCCTTCTTGGAGAGGGAGTGGAGGGTAAGATAGGCCAGTCAGCTGGGGGGTGCTGTGCCTTTCCTCCCCCAGGCAGGCAGACTGTTGTGCACTTACCAGGCAGGGGAGCTGGCAGTGGGTCCCGTGCCACCCAGGGGTACAGGTACAGGCTCCTGTTTGGGGGCTGCAGGCTGCCTCGTGGGCACACTGGCAGCTGGCATTGCAACCGAAGCCCCAGGTTCCAGGCGGGCAGGGCACGGAGCAGTTACCATGCTGCCAACCTGGAAGAGGGGACTTGCACGTAGGCATGGGGACCTGGCTCCCCTCCTGAGCAAGCACACACTGGGCATTGGCTCTGCCAGGCTCTGCGCTATGAGCTGGGGCTGGGGGTGGGGATGCCCATGGCCGCATAGGAGACAAGCATAGAAACTGTTGGATGTTGGACAGAAGAGGCTGAAAGACCGCTGGGCCTGCACCACCACCTTCTGGGTCTTGGTTGCCTCTTCTGCAAAATGAAGGAGGGTGGCAGCAAACCCAAATGCTTACAGAGGCCCCAACAGGTAACTAAATGAGTTCTCCAGATCATGTGTAAGACAATAGGGAGGAGTGGGGACTGGAGACGGGACTGTTGTTAAATATGATAGAGAGCTAGTCAAACAAAACATATCTGTGTCCGAATCTAGCCTAAAGGTTGCCAACGTGCCACCCCTGGTAGATCTCCGAGGCCCTTGCTGGAGCTGCCATTCTGTGATTCTGCATGTCTGAGGATGAGGAATCATCTGCAAAGAGGAACCTCTGGCCTGGGCCTTTAAGGACAATTGGGATTTTTGTGGTTGAAAAAAAGCAAAGCGGATATTCCAGGAAGGAAGTAGCCTGGCTACTTTTCCAGCAGTCCAGCTGCTGACCAGTGCCTCCGCCCTTACCCTGCAGCCTCTCCCCTACCCTTGGCCTGCCCCTACCCTTGCACTCTCCCTTCTTCGCATGGCCCCGCCCCCAGATCCCCTTCCGGGAGATCCCAACCCGTTACCTTCCTTGCAGACGCAGGCGCCGTCGATGGGCGAGCAGGCGATGGCATTTTCGCAGGAGCAGCGTGCGGAGCAGTTGACTCCATAGGTGTCAGGCGGACAGAGGCTAGAGCAGTGCCGGCCCTGAGAGCGGGCGGGAGCACCAGTGAGAGGAGCGGGCGGGCTCCCGGGCCTCTCCGGCACCTCCCTCGCGGCGGGGCGCGCCTCACCGTGTAGCCGGGCGCGCACCGGCAGAGGCCGCTGTCGGGCTGGCAGACGCCGCCGTGCAGGCAGAGGCAGTGCTCCTGGCAGCCGGGCCCGTGCGTGTCCTGCGGGCAGCTCTCGTTGCAGTGGAGGCCCGCCCAGCCCGGCAGGCAAGAGCACTCCCCGCTCATCGGGTGGCAGCTGCGGGCGGAGGCGGGGGCGCGGCGCGGTCTGAGGCCGGGTCCGCAGGTCGACTTCCCCGCCCCCTCCGCGTGGTGGGAGACGAGCATCGCCGAATTGAGGGGGACATCGGGGAGGCTCGGTGCTGTTCCGAGAGCGGTCTCTCCCCGTTCCCTAGGACCCTCCCCTTTCCCTTCTGTGAGATCTGCCCCGCCCTAGGTCCTTTTTGTGACTCCGGTGGCTTCAGCACCGAAGGCCTCTCCCATTGGCCTCCAGACCCCTTGACCACAGTGCCCGCGGCCTACTTGAGACTGTGTTCCGGGTCGCAGGTGCAGGGCATCTGGCAGCTGAGGCCGTAGAGGCCGTCGGGGCAGAGACGTTCGGCGCAGCGGTCCCCAGTGAAGCCGTGCTCGCACAGACACGCGCCGTTGGCCGGGAAGCAGCGGGCGCCCGTGGCGCAGTCGCAAGTCTCAGCACAGTCCTGCCCGAAGCGGCCCACGGGGCACTCCTCACGGCACCTGGGCACCTCGCGGGAGTGAGCCTGGCCACGCCGCCCGCCGCCGCCCCCGGCCCACTCCAGGCCACTCCCACCCCAGGCCAACACCACCACTCACAGGTCCCCTGTGTATCCCGGAGCGCAGCGACACTGCCCAGTGAACCGGTCGCAGAGGCCTCCGTTGTGACAGCGACATTCCTGGGAGCAGTTGGGTCCATAGGAGCCCTCGGGGCAGGGCAGGGAACAGATGGTGCCCTGTGGGGGTGAGAGGTCCTCAGAGCCCCAGGAGCCCAGCCCTCTTACCGTGGCCACAGGACCCGTCAATACCCCTACACCCCAAACCCTCAAACCTCTCCAGGGCCCACACAGCCTACCCCCCTCACACACATCCTCCTGGGAGCCCTATAGAGAACCGCCCACAGAATTCATACCCACAGGCCCCACCCTTCATACCATCCAGCCAGGTGGGCAGCTGCAGGAGCCCCGAGAGGCCTGGAAGACACCCCCGTTTTGGCAAGGAGGGGTGCTGGGGCAGGAGAAACCAACACTGTCCTGTGAACAGGACACCTCGCAGCTGTTGGGCAGAGGGGGTGAGGTCAGTATGTAAACAAGCAGTACCTGCTTCCCCCTTTGCCTCCAAGGGCTGGTCAACCACAAACAGGCCCTCCCCAGGAGGAAGGCCCGACCCCAGGGCTCGGTGAGTCTCACCCCCCACTTCCCTGTTGGGTACTGCAGGGATCAAAAAACAAACGTTTCCAGGACTGGAAATGGCAGGGGCACCCAGCCCCATCAGGAGGGGTAGAGCGAAGAGCCATGGGTGGCGTGTGCTCTCCACACACCCTCTGCTCCACCTCTACCTTTGCTCATGCTCGTCCCTCTGGGGGCAACACGTCTGCCTGCCATGGTTTTCTATCCTGAGGGCTCAACGCCAGAGCTCCTCCATGAAGCTGGATATTTGATCTCCAGCTAGATGCACATTCTCCCTCCTGTGACGCCCCAGCTCTCCCTGCACCCTGCCTTGCAGTAGGGTTCTCTGAGTCCCTATCTCAGCCCCAGTTTGGGACGTGTTTTCGCTCACACGCTAGTTCATGTTATCTTCACAGCAACCCTTCTAGGTGGACAATACTGCTCCCATTTTACAGACCGGAAACAAACCCGTGAAGAGTCAATGATTTACTCAAGGTTGCTCAACCAGTGAGCAGCAAGGCTGGGACCAGGATCTGGGCCTATTGACTCCAACCCCACGTTTGGGATGCTGAGTCCCCTTGTGTCCCCACGTATGCCCGTGCATCCTGTGTCTGCAATCCCGTTAGTGTGTGTTCCTCCTGTTACACACCTGGGCCCAGTTCTCTCGGGGGGGCAGAAGCAGGCTCCGGTCTGTGGGTCACAGGGTGCCCCATGGCACTGGCAGCTGAACTGGCAAGCAGGGCCATAGCGGCCAGGGGAGCAGGGCCGAAAGCAGTGTGGAGGCTGCAGCCCAGAGGGACAGGAACATGCCCCACTCTTGGGGTCACAGGAGCTGCTGTTGCCGCAGTTGCAGGGCTTGTCACACTGTGGCCCCCAAACTCCCAGGGCACAAGCTGTGGGATGGGAGAGCGGAAGGGAGTCACCAGGGGTCTTGCCCCTCCCCAGCCTCCAGTTAGTCCCCATCTCTGTGTCCTGGACCCCACACATGCCCCCATGCCCGGCTTTGGCCCCTCCCCCTGTACCACACCTCCAGAAAAGGCTGCTGGCTGCAGTGGGACTCTGCTGCGTGACCAGCCTGGGGGCCTAAGCACCTGTGCCCTGGTAGGGAGGGTGTGCCCGAGGCTTCTGCATCCCTGGAGGCACAAGGGGTCATGCCCTGCCGTCACCAGCCACTCACCGCTGGAGCAGTCGTCGCCCCGCCAGTCTTGTACACATTGGCACTGATTGGGTGCCACGCAGCGGCCATGAACACACTCCCGAGCACAAAGCGCTGGGGCAGAGATGGGGTGGGGTGTGTGTGAGAAGATGCTTCCACCCCTGCCGTACCCACCTTTTATTCTCTGAAGCCTAACCCCAGCTTCCTCCCACACCAGGGACCTGGAGTTCGCCAAGCAGCAGTTCTGCCTCTAAGATGCAAAGAGACTGAGAGTAAAGCAACTCAGGTCAGAGCTTGTCAAGACCTCAGGATTCCGGACTCCCGAGCTCCTTTCTGTGAAATTCTGGAAGCACCTTGTTGGGAAATGGGCAGGCGGGGTTCCTCACGTAAGGACCAGACATGGATGCTGTCCGGAGAGAGGGTAGGGGCTGGACTGGGGGCTCAGGCTGGGCAGGGGTCTCTGTAGGGGCTGGTGATGGTCCAAGGCTGAGAGAAGGAGAGAGACACAGAGCGGGCTCTGCTCTGGGGGTTTCAGGGTGCTGGGGGCGGGGGACAGCAGAGACTGGACGGCGACAGGTCGAGACAGATAGCAACAGAGAGACAGGGACAGGAAGAGTCAGAGAGAGTGCCAGACACGGAGTCCTGAGACACGGTGACAGAGAGATACAGGCAGCCCAGAGACAGAGATGCAGAGCCAGAGACTGCTGAGGGACATGGAGAGAGAGGGTGGGAGAGACGTAGGGACAGCTAGAGACAGAGGTATGAAGTGGCAGCTTTGTCCCTAGAGACAACAGGGCCAGCGGAGGGCAGAGGAGTAGCCCCACCCTGGTGAGGGAAGGGAAGGACTAGGTGGCCTAGGCTCCACTCATTCCACGGCCCCACCCAGGACTCACGGACACAGGCTCCACTGCTCTCATAGAAGCCCCGGCAGCACTGCAGGCGCATTCGGTGCTCCGTCTTCACCACCTGGCGGTACACGGTCCGGTAGACAACCCTGGGGGAGACCCAGAGGTGGCCCTCAGTCCTCCCTGCCGAGGCCCCGGCTTCCAACCTTCCACAGTGCTGGTGGCGGCACTGGGGGAGGCCTGGGGCACTGCCCAACACTCTGAGCTGGGGTAGCATAGAACATTCCTCCCTCCTTGCCTCCCATCCGGCCACACACATGCACACAATACACCACACCTGCACACCCCAAACACACATACCCCACACACAACATGCCTTGAATGCCCTGAGGCCAGATGCTTCCTCTGAACTCTAAAGGTTCTGAGAAAAGAATGGGGGTACAGAGGGGCAAGGCCCAGGCCGAGGCAGCTCCTCTGGCACCCATCTGCCGATGGAGGGGGACGGGCACTCACGTGGGCCGGGGGCAGGTGTGCGGGCTCTCCCAGGGCCGGTCACAGGGCTCCGAGGGGAGCAGGCTGAAGGGGCGGGAGTGTGACTCCTTGGTTGTGGTGGTGAAGCTGCAAGACAGAGAATGGAGTCGGGGCCCAGGGCAGGGAGAGGCTTGAGCTGGCAGAGCGGAGTGGGGGTGCGAGGGCTTGGCCACAGTGGGGAATATTTAGGCTTGCTCCCTCGAGCCTAGGATGGGCCCCCCATCTGTCCCGCTTCAATCTGGAGGGATCCTCCCAGAGTTGGAATATTCCTGGGAATATTCCATTCCAGCCCTCCGTTCCGCGCCGCCTCCTTCTCCCCATGTGGGGAAATTGAGCTGGAACTGACTCCCGGGCCCAGCTGATGGAGAGGGGTCGAAGCACTTCTGGCCAAATCTTGCCCTGGGCCTTGTTGCCCAGCCCTGTCCCCTGGGCTCTCCCTGGGCCAGCCCCTCTGCTTGTCCCATAGTGAATGGCTCCTACCCTGTGCTCTGTCCTGCAGCTAGCCTCACACAGGGACCAAGGCATGGGGATAAAGAAAGGACAAGGTCACAGCTGAGATGGAGACTGAGACAAGATCAAGATGGGGATGGAATCAGAGGCATCTCATCTAGGGGAGCAGAGAGAGTAGAAGCAGAAATAGGAGGGAGGTGAGGGCTGGAGAAAGGGAAGGGGGCAAGGGAGGGAACTGGAAAGAGGAGCCCCAGTGGAGAGAATGGGGAGCTGGGGGCTTGCAGCCCTCAAGGCACAGCAGGGGCCCTCTCTCACCTTTCCCAGAAGCTGCAGGTGTTGGGGTCCTTGGGGTTGAGGGTTCCAGCCAGCCCCAGGCCCAGGGCCAGAAGAAAGAGGGCCCGCAGAGGTGGTGACATTGCTGAGACCTGTGACAGGGCCAGGTGTGGAGCAGGTGAGGGGCACTGCAGCCACAGACCTGGAGGGCCAAGTCTCTGCAGAGACCAAGCAGGGGTGGCAGAAGAGATGAGGCTCTGGTCCTCTGGCCCATGCTTCCCAGGCTCCAGGTCTTATTCCTGACCAGGTGGAGCACGGCCATGCCTCTGAGACTTTCTCACACGGTTTCCTCTGTCTGGACATCCTCCCCCCCATTCTTACTTTAAGCACTCACCTTTCAAGGTCTAGCCCAAGTGTCACCCCTCTTTCCCTGCCCGGCTCCCCGATCCACACTGGCAGACTGCCCCCACCCGTCCCTTCCGGGACCCCCAGCACCATTCACCCACACGCCACTGTTCTAGTGCCTGTTCCCTGACCATGACCTCTAGAGGCAGGGACCTGTGCCTGAATTCCCAATCCCCAGCACAGCCCCTACCCAGGGCACTTTGATATTATACCAAGGTGTGAAATTGGAGCCGATGAAGGGAAGTTATAAGGGAAGCCAACTTGGGCTCAGTTAGAGGAAGAACTTGCCAACGGCCAAAGCAGTTCTGTGATGGAATCAGTGACCTCGGGTGGTGAGCTCCCCATCACTGGATGTAGGCAGGCAGAGGCCAAAACCACCCTGATGCTGTTAGGGGCTTCCTGCTTTATGGGGTGGGAGTATGGCTAGGTCCAGGTGACCTTGAAGGAGGCCCCTCCCCACCACTGGTGCGCTGGCACGGCCCATACTGACTTCTGAGAGCCAGTCATGACTTCTCTTCCCAACCCCTTGTTCAGCGCTGTCACAGTAGTAGCTTGAAACCAAGCACGGGGGTGGAACTCGGCACCACGGAAATCAGCAAACATCACAAATCAGGGCCATTCCCCCACCCAGCCCCCCACCGAAGCCAGTTGCTAAAGCCTTGCCAGCATACCTCTGCACCCAGCTCTAGGTGCTATCACCCAGGGAGTCCCCAGCCTGGCCTCAGACTTAAGGAGAAGCCGCCACCTCCCTGTGACCACCCACCAGCCATCTGGAAATGGGCTCCTCCCCGTCTCCTCCACCCCTGGCCTCGCCCAGTGGATGGGAAGCAGGTCAGGGCCTCAGAGGAGTCTCTTTCTGGCTCCGGAGCTCAGGAGCAGCAGAGGCCCTTGAGCACCCGCCGCCCCCGACCCCGCCAGTTTCAGATTCTCTGTTAACTTGCCCCGGCTCGGCTCCCTCCTCTACGCCGCCCTGAGGCGCCCACATCTGCTTATAATTTTCCCCGAGAAGAGAGAAAGGTCGTGGTAGCTGGCCCCTTACCCCGCTGAGTATCTCTGGAATGCCTGCCTCCAGGGCCCACCCCAGGCCCTCCACCCACACACTCCCAGGGTCCCAGCGGGCCGCTCTCAGCTCCCATCAGGGCAGCGCTCAGAGGGATGCTCCCTAACTTAACCGCACCCCACTGCTGCGTTCTGCCCAACCAGTAAATCCTCCAGTCTGCTCCCCACCCTCTCAGCGGCTGGGCTGGCCCACATCTCCTCCCCAGGCTCCCTCCTACCCACCGCAAATTTCTACCCACCACCCCGCTCCTGTCTTGCAGAGCAGCAAGGCCTGCCCACGACTCTGGTTAGTGGCCCCATCACAGCTCCGCCAGGGCAGATCACCTGTAGTCTTTTTTGTGTCCTTCCCATCCATCCTCAGTCCCCAGGTAACTCACCAGGCCTCTATGGCATCCTGGGGCCTGAGAAACTCAGGTGAGCCAGGGGCAGGGCGACAGGGCCCTTGGGCCCCAGGGCCTGAGGAGCCCAGAGAGTGCCCTGGGGGATCCCGGTGCTCATGATATGGAGCCTGTAAACAGGAAACAGAGGCTGTCTAGAATGTGTGTATGTGGGGAGGGCAGCAGGCAGCATGATCATGGGCGGAGCATGGGGTGGCTCTGTCCTCCCACCACCCTGAACTTGGAAGGTAGGATGTGGGGGAGGGTGGGGAGTCGGGGTCGGGGGAGGGATGCAGCCTGGCCTCAGGGAGCCAGGCCACAGTCAGGAGTGCCCTTCGGCCCTTCACAGTCTGGCCCTTCCACCCACACAACTCCCAGCTCCCTCCCCAACAGTTGGCTCCCTCTCCCAACATCCCCAGACTCTGCCCTTCATCCCAGCCCTGCTCTGGTCACCTTCCCAGGCCCACCCTGTCTGATCCTAGCTGACCTTCTCATGGCAGCAACCCCATGGACAGGACCCCGAGCCCCCCACGCATCTCCCCATCTTCATCCCTCAGTCTGGTCCACATTCCCCTCTTCCTGTAGCCCCCACTGTGCCCCTGGCATGCGGGTCCTGTCCTCCAATTAGACCTCAGTCTGTCTGGATACAGGGTCATCACCCTTGTCCCTGGGCGAGCCTCATCTCCAGCCACTCAGGGACCCCCAGGCTTACCTGGGCCTGGATCTGTCCCCGGAGCTCGAGGCTGCGGTGGTGACATGGACAAGACCTGCAGCAGGAAGGCCCTGACGAGGCGCAAAGGGGAGGGGCTGTCCTTCCTCTCATCTACAGCAGCCCCCTCCCACCAGCCACCTCCTCTTAACCAACTTCTGGAGGAAATGGTTCCCCCCGGGGGACTTTGAGAGGGACCTCGAGATGGGCAGGGGAGCATGCAGAGGGCCTGACCCTAATCCCAGGGGGGTGACTCTAATAACTAGAGGGGTGGGGAGATTCTGTTTTCCCAAGGGCTTCAGGGTAGGACTGGAGAGCAGAGGAGGTCTCAGCTGGTCAGTGGAAGGGGCTGGAAGCCAGGATGGCGTCGGTGAGATCAGTGGGTGGTCCGCAGGGAGGGGAGAGATGCGATGGGGATCCTGGCAGAGAGGGGCAGGGTTTGGCCTCACCAGCCCCAGACCCTGAGGAGGGAACACAGGCCAGACCAGGAGCCCAGAGCTCCAGCCTGGCTGCCTAGGCTTGTTCCCATCTGACCCTTTGTCCCTGAGGGGCTAGGGAACCTGAGACCCTGGCCCACCCTTCCCCAGCACCTCCAGTCCCAGCAGAACGGGGGCTATTGTGATTACACGTGCCCCTTCAAGGGGTTTAAATCAGACAACTAGTGGCTCCCCATCTGACCCCAGGGGCCCCCACTGTAGGCTCCCTTCTCCCTCTTCCTATGCAGATGACCTCTGCCTTTCCCCTACTCAGCCCCCTTCCTCCATGGCACCTCTGGATTGAGGGACCCACACACCTTCCCTCACAACTGGAAAACTAGTGCGACCCTATATGTTGTCTACTGTGTTGGCACGGGCAGAGTGCTGAGCAATTTATATGGATCATTTCGTGTAAAGCTTATGTCAACCCACTGTGGTTGGTATTATTATTCATTTTACTGATGAAGAAACAGGCAAGGAGAGGGTAAGTTCCCTGCCCAGGGCCACACAGCCAGTAATATCAGAGCTGGGATCCAAACCCAGACTGGCAGATCCATCCCTGCGGTTCCAGGCTCTCCCGAGCCCAGGCAGGAATCCCAGGGACTTTACATCTCTTTTTAACAGCCTTGGTTATGGCGAGGGGGAGCCTGGCAGGGGGCTGGACAGGAGAAGGGGATCAGGCTGGGGGCTGCCGCAAGAACGCGATCACAGGCGTGGGAACCGGGATGTGTTTACAGTCAAGAATGAGCTGACACTTCTCTCTCCTTCACCTCCAGATGCAAAGCAGCTGGGCGCCTGGCCAGGCCCCCTGCCCCCCAGTCCCCAGTCCCGCCTGCGCGAGCCCCCACTATCCCTGCCCTCTCGGCCTCCAAGCCCACACAGGGCCCAACCCAGCTCACCTCCCCTGCTCTTCTGTTCAGCCTGATTCCTCTGGTGGGGAGTCCCTCTACCCTCACTGTACTCCAATCCTAACCCTGCTAGGAGGAGGGGGATGAGTCTGGGGCCTCTGAGAGGGGAGTAGAGTTCCTAGTGGACAGGAGATGATCCATGTCTATAGAAGGCAGAGAACAAGAGTGGGGCTGATGGAAGTGAGACAGCAAGAGGAACTTCCCCACCAGCTCTCTTCCAGCTACTCTCCTCTGGGAGGTGGTAGAGCAAACGATACCCTCTGAGCTCTGCATCCCCTCCCACCCCCCCATTCAAACCTGGGTTCGAATCCCATCTCCCAGTTCCCTCATCTCTAAAATGGAGAGGATAATGGTACTTCCGTTTGTAGGATTGTTCTGCGGAGTAATAAATGAGTTGATGCAGATAAGTGTTTAGAGAGCTACGTCAGAAGCTCAATGAACAATTGCAGTCTCCACGATGGCATCCTCAGCCTCACTCCTCCTGCACCTATCACACCCCTTCTCCACTCCCCTTGGCACTGTCATACTCTTTGAGTATTCATTCCAGGAAAAGCTGTTTCTTTCTTTTTTTTTCCTGAAGAACCCCCAGGATGATCCGGGAATGGGAATAGGGCCTTAGATGCTGACAGAGAGAAAGGAAGTGGGGAGGGGAGGGGACTAGGCTCCCCAGAGAACCTGATCCCCCAGAACGATGGGCTGCCTGCCAGGTACGTCTTCAAGCCAAAGGCGGTTGATGAGGCAGGACGCCTGGATTCTACTTGCCCCCAGCCCTCAGCCTGAGCACCAACTCCAGCTTCTTGCTTGTTTCCACTGGTGCCTCCTCTGTCTCTCTCTCTCTCCCCCACATCCCATCTTGGAGGCCAAAGTTTCTAGTACTTAAAAGCTGTACGACCTCAAGCATGTCACTTGAGCCCTGTGAGCCTCCATTTCCTCATCTGTAAAATGGGAGAATAACACCCCATATCTCCCAGGGTTCAGTGGGGGTTGGAACTGTTGGTTCCAATGACCATCCTGGAACTGAGCCTCAGACCAGAGGCTGCTTAGTGGACATGTGTTGATGCAAAAACAGAATCCTCCAAGTTCTAGGCTCTCTGCCTCTTTCTTTTTGCCTTTTGTCTTCCTCTTCATCAGAAACTCTCTGCTTTCTGTCTTTTTTTCTTCCTCCATCAGTTTCTTGGTCTCTTCTGCCTCTCTCCTTCCTTTTCCATATCAAGGCTACCACGTACAGTTGTGCAGTATGTTCACTGCACTAGGGAATCCACCTTCAGGTATGGTGTGTAGGCTGAACTCCAGCCACGATCCACAAATCGAGCCCTGTGTCTTAGCTTGGTGCCAAGGTTGCCTCGCCCTGTAGCTCTCTTGTCTTTCAGGATCTCCCCTGTGTCTGTGTCTGTTCTCTGTGCCCTTTCCTAACCTCTCTTTGCCATGGAGACAGGATCACTTAGTCCTTCCCACTCAGCAGTGTGATCCTGAGTCCAAAGACTTCCCTTCCCTCCCCATACAGGGATGCCCTCTAACCCAGCTCCGCCAGCAGCCTAGACTTCTCTGCTCCACGTGCCACTCAGAACACCCGTGTACACGCTTGTACACACACACACAGAGCCCCCCTCCTACATCCAGCCAAGCCAGGCCTTCGGCACGCCAGGCATGTCTGCCGGATGGAGGGACAGGAAGCCTGCATGTGCTCCAGAGGCTGGGCGGAGAGGGAGCAGGGGTGAGGGGCCGGCCTTGTGTTCTCTGTGGCTCAGGAAACAGAAGCTAGAGGGTCCTCAGCCTGACCTGTTTACTCATCAGGAAATAGAGAAACTGCAGGGATTCTGATTCACCAAACATTCAGCACGTGCCTACTGGAAGCTAGAGCCAGTCCGGACCCTCACCACCACCCACAGGTGGAGTGATTGTTACCCCTCTCCATTTCACAGGAGAGACCATGGAGGGTCTCAGGTAAAAAGACTTGCCCAAGGGCCAACTGGTTGGCAGAGGCAACAGCAGGATTAGAATCTGCTTCAAAGAACAAAGCAGTGGGGGGTGGGAGGTAACCCCTGGGGTGACACAGGTCAGGGAGCAGCTCCCCCTGCTGATTGCCACCCCAGATACTGTTGGAAAGCGCAGCTCTGCTCTGGCCACTGCCTCCCTCTAATGCCTCTGTGGCTCCCCACACTGCAGGGAAGGGCGCTCAGGGCCCAGGTGGCCAGCCTCTGCTCCCATCACACTGGACATGCCTCTCACCACACGGCCACCTCTGCCCAGGCCACCCCTGGAATGCCCAGGTCCTACCCATCCTTCTAGGCCAGTCTCCTCCAGGAAGCCCCCTCAGTGGCTCCACACCTCACCTATTCCTCCCTTTCCTTGGACCTTCCTCCAGGCTCTTAGCACACTCACCACGGACCCCTGTGGCCCAAAGGACCCCAGTTCTTCCCTGAGGCCGGCTCCATACTGGACATAGACCGGTCCCCCAGAGGCCCAACACTTCCCCAAACTCTAGCCGAAGGCACCAGTGTCTCTCCTCTGGGGGCAGGTGGGACTAACCCAGGTCAAGTCAGGAGTTCACAGGCCCGGGAACACCTCAAGTCTGATGGACGGATGAGGTAATGTACTCCATCTTGTGACTGCCAGCTTGTGAGTCTGGTTTCCCTACCAGGCTGGGACAGCCTCCAATTCCATTCTTGTCCCAGGCTCTATTAGTGGGCTGCTTGCCCCCCAGGTGAACCCTCAAGGTTCCCATCCCGTGGTCATTATATTTTTATTAAGGTCTGTCTTCCCCACTGGAATGGAGCACTGTGGGGTCAGGGCACTTCTCTGCCTGCCTGACCACTGTGTCCCCAGCACTGGCCAGCACCTACACACACGCATCTAGGGTGCCTGGCACCCAGTGGGCAGTAATTAAACATTGTGTGGAGTGGACCGACTGATAAACTCTAAATCCTTTCCGACTTAAGCCCAACCTTACTCTGTGGGAAACGGGACAGGGAGAGATGTTTGGAGGCTGTGGCTTGTCCCCGGCTCACCAGACAGCAGGACCTTCCTTCTAGGGCCCTCAAGACACAACACTGGTAAGTCGATAGAAGGTGGAGTTCAGAAAGAACTTCCCAACATTACAAAGTAAAAGGCGTCTCCAGACCTGCTCTCCCGACCTCGGGCAGGAATTCCTCAGGGCTGGCCTCCAAGTTCCTCTGGGCTGAGTGCATGGGAGTGCAGGGCACTGAGTCACCTGGAGAGGAGGGAGTGTGCCCGCACGCAGGGCCTGAGCCCTTATCCCGAACTTCCGGCCCAGGGACTACGCCCCTCACTGCCCATCCACACACCACCTCCTACACTGACAGACTAGGCCTCAGATGCCACTATGTGGGGTGGGGTAGGAGGCACAGGCAGGAAAGGGGACTCACGAGGCTCCATGGCCCAGCACCCACCCGGTGCTGTTTCTGGAGACCTCCATCTGGCCATGTGTGGGTGCTCTAACACCAATTCCTACTCCTTGTTAAATGCATATTGTGAGCTGGATCCTTTCTTTTCATCCTCTCAGCAGTCCTAGAAAGTAGGTGATATTATGCCACCTGTTACGTAGATGAAGAAATCCCAGGGAGTTCCCCGGTAGTCCAGTGGTTAGGACTCAGCGCTTTTACTGCGAGGGCCCAGGTTCAATCCCTGGTAGGGGAACTAAGATTCCACAAGCCATGCAGAAAGAAAGCAAGAAAGCAAGCAAGCAAGCAAGCAAGCAAGAAAGAAAGGGAGAGAGAGGGAGAGAGGGAGGGAGGAAGAAAGAAAAGAAAGAAAGAAAGAAAGAAAGAAAGAAAGAAAGGGAGAGAGAGGGAGGGAGAGAGGGAGGAAGAAAGAAAAGAAAGAAAGAAAGAAAAGAAAGGAAGGAAGGAAGGAAGGAAGAGAAAAAAGAAATCCCGAAGAGGTTAAGTAATTTGCCCAAGGTCACACAGCCAACCATAGGCAGGGTGGGGATTTGGACCAGGTCTATCAAGCTCCAAAGGCTTGTGCTGCCCCTTTTCGGTCCTTCTACTCCTGTGATTTCTCTTTGGTCTTTGGACTTCCTCCTGTTTTACCTCCTCTACCACATTCTTGTTCTTTCTCTCAGTCTCTGCTCTGTTTTTCCAAATATGCCTCTCGCCTCCCTCTGGGTCTTGTTTCCAGGTCTCTATGCCTCTGCCTGTGTCTTCCTTGTCTGTTGGTGTCTGTCTGCCTCTCTGTATCTCGGTCTTTGCCTTTCCCTCTCTCCTCCCCTGTCTTCTCTTGCTCCTCCCGCTGGCTTCTCCCCCACAGAGAAGCCTCTATGGTACCTCCCCCAGGACTGGTATGGACACCCTCCCCAGAGCTAGGATGCGCCCTAAGGCCCCTCTTGCATCCCGGGAGGGCTCTCTTTCAAGGTTTCCAAGGCTACTGAAAGGAGAAGCTCCGAGCACTGTGGTGGAGGCCCTGCCTGCCCAGGTCCCCTCTCCAGCAGAATGTGCTGGTGGCGGGGAGGCAGACAGCAGCCCAGCGACCTCTATCTCTATCCAGGTTTCAGAACTGTGGATGGGGCTGCCCGCAGAGCTGGTTTCCTCTTCTGGGAAAGTCTGATAGGGGATGGAAGCGGGGGGGTGGGGGGGTAGTGTAGAAACAGATGCCAACCCTCGGCTTCACCTCCCGTTGAAGAGGGGAAGACAGAGGGGAGCCTGGCTAACCCAGCTCCTAGGTGGCAGGGAGGGTAGCCCCAACCGCAATGGCAAGTTTAGCGGGTAGACGGGAGACCTCAGGAGTGGGAGAGGCAGCAGCAGGGGACAGAGAGCTGGAGAGAGGACAGCTGTCCCACACCCTGGCTCCCGCGTGCCCACACAGAGGGACTATATCATGGATTGGGATGGGGTGGGACTCAGACAGCTCCCCGACCCCCCAGGCCCAGCTTAGGCCAGGGTTGAGAGCTGACCCCCTTGCCCAATCCTGCCTGGAGCCGAAGTCTGGCTGAGCCTGGGAGCCTGGGAAACTCGGACCAGCACAAGCTGTTCCCATCCCCGGGGACTAGGGTCACAGCCCAAGCTCGGGAGAGGCCACTCATAAAAGGCCAGAGCAGGACAGCTGAAAGTTCACTACTGGAGGCTGGAGATGGGGTGGGGGTGAGGGATGGCCTTGCTGGAGCCTGGGCTCCGGGGCCCCCCACCCTCACTCCCCCTCACACACACCAGCCCATGGGGCTTTCTGGGGATCCACATGCCTGAGGCCTTTGGCCAACTTCTTAGTCCTCAAACCGGCAAAACTCTGAGCCCCAGGGACCTGTAAACCTGGGTCCCTTCCCTCTGTCCTCCTCAAACGTGTCTCCTGGTGGGGAGAGGGCCAACACTGAAATAAACACTGAGCAGGCACGGTTCTAAGCAAGAGACATGTTTATGCTCATCTTAGCCTCACAGCAACCCCATAAGGGAGGCACTATATCTTATTTTTCCCCTTTTAGAAATGAGAAACTGAGACACAGAGGTGAAGTCTCTTGACCAAGGTCCTACAGGTAGTAAGGAGAGGAGTCGAGATTCGAACCTGGGCAGCCTTGACTCCAATGTGGGTGCTCTTAGCACTACACATCCCTTCAGCCAAGTAGAGGGCTTCTCTCTCCAGCCCTGAAAGGGGGCCAGTGGGGTGGTGGCAGCCGCTGGACACACAAAGTCCCATATAAGGGGTAGGAAACAGCTTCATTTGCATGTCATTTACATGTTCATTATGGACGGAAACCCCCAATCCCCTTTGGTCCCTCTCCACTGCCCCATCCCCTTCAGGTCTCTCTGTCGGTCTCTCTTTTCCCCCCCATCCAGAGGTCCCCCAGTGCAGGGTGGTCGCGAGACCAGGGGTGCGCGGTCACTCACCTGCCTCGGGACCCTATCTCGCCGTGCGCCTGGGGTGGGGCCCGCCGGGGTGGGCCTGGAGGAGGACAGGGCGGGGGTCCCTGCGTGGAGTTCCAGGCCGACTGCGAGAGCGGCGGAGTGGCCTTAAGTTGTGGATCGCTGGGCGGGGAGGGGCGCGAAGGGGCGGGGGGCAGGAAGGGGGTGGGAACTCGGGCCCTAGCCAAGGCAGGAAGTTTTGACAAGGAAACCGGGAGCCGGGGGAGGGGAGATCCAGAATGCCCGGGAGGGAGGCTGTGTAGGGGTGGGACCACTGAGGCCGAGCGGCGGGGCCGACCCGACAGCCTGGATTGGGCGCAGAGAGGGGATGAGCAGGGGAGCAGAGCAGGGGCCCCGGGCCCGAGTCCCTCCTCGACTCTTCACCAGCTGTGCGGCCTTGGGGTACTCCGCCTCTCCGGCCTCAGCTTTCTTATCTGCAAAGTGGGGTGGTGCAGGGGAATCAGATCGTCTACGTCAGGCACCTTCCCACTGAGGCCCAACAACCGTTACCTTATTAAAGATACAACCCGGGGACCGACCGACAGCATCCCAGACTGGGAGAGGAGCACCGGGAAAAGGCCTCTCCGCTTCTCTGGCCGCCGGAAAGCACCCTGAGGGAGGGTGGGATCCAGGGAAGCAGTGTTCGGCGGAGTCTCCGCCTCTGCCCGCCCCCTTGGTCCAGGGCCTGGGCGCTTCTGTGCACCTCGCGCCGCAGCCTCCGCGCGGAGGCAAGCCGAGCCGGGCGCCACCTCGCGGCCAGCGTCCGCCTCCCCACAGCCCGCGCACCGGACCTGGGAGAAGGAGTCACTCCGGAGGCCGCCAACCTGTACCCTACCTTTCTTGGGGCACCCTTCCCTTCTCAGTCTCTGAGGAGACAGAGGCAATTTTCATAACAACTAACATTTGCCTTCATCATCGTTAGCCCTTTGGGTGCTGCTTCTTTCAATCCTTAACTCGGGATAGGTTCTATTTACATGACATCGTTCGTGTAATTAGGACATCCGTAAGAGGCAAAAGCGGGATTTGAACCAAGGTCTGTGGTCCGTCTGATTACAGGGCTCCCTCTACAAACCACCGCCCGCGACAGAGAAATCTACAATAGTTCAGGAAGAGTAAGTCAGGTACGTTCCTCTTTGGCGCCTTTTACAATTCAACTTTTTTGAAGTATAATTGACATAAATTTAAAAATGTACCCACTTAAAAGTGTACAGTTCGATGAGGGTCTTTTACATTTTTTATTATAGTAAAATATAAATAATATAAGTTTTACCATTTTAACCTTTTCTTTTTTGGGGGGGGGGCGGCTCTCACTGTTGTGGCCTCTCCCGTTGCGGAGCACAGGCTCCAGACGCGCAGGCTCAGCGGCCATGGCTCACGGGCCCCGCCGCTCCGCGGCATGT
>NW_006785665.1:1159010-1162364 GCF_000442215.2 Lipotes vexillifer
GCCCGGGGCACGACCCCGTGTCCCCTGCATCGGCAGGCGGACTCTCAACCACTGCGCCACCAGGGAAGCCCCATTTTAACCATTTTTAAGTGTACAGTTCAGTGGCATAAGGTACATTCATATTGTTCAACCACCGCCGCGATCCATTTCCATAACTTTTTCATCATCCCCAAGTGAAACTGTACCCATTAAACTATAACTCCCCATTCCTCCTCCCCCAACCCCTCTATTCTACTCTCTACCTCCATGAATTTGACTACTCTAGGTACTTCACATAACTGGAATCACACAATATGTGTCCTTACAGTATGTGTCTGGCTTGTTCACTTAGTTCGATGTCCTCATTTGATGCAGTTTTGTTTTTTGTTTGTTTGTTTTGGGCATGCCATGGGTATTGTGGGATCTTAGTTCCCTGACCAGGGACTGAACCCCGGCCAGGGCAGTGAAAGCGCCGAGGCCTAACCACTAGACCAGCAGGGAACTTCCCCCAAGTTTGATGAGTTTTGACAAATGTGTTCATCTGTGTAACCACCACCAAATTTAAAAAAAATTTTTTTTTTACATTTTCCTCTCCCCAAACTTCTCTTGTGCCCTTTTGCAGATAATGCCCCACCCACTACTCCATCCTCTCTACCGAACCCCAGCCCTATGAAATCTCTGATCTGCTGTCACTGTAGATTTTTTGTTCTAGAATTTCGTATAAATGGACTTATACAATATGTACTCGTTTACGTCTGGCTTCTTTCATTCACCATAAGGCTTTCATTCCTTGCTTATCACCGAGTGGTATTCCATTGTATGGATATATTACAATTTGTGTTTACATGAGTAGATGGGCATTGAGTTTTTTCCAGTTCTACTTAGCAGTGGGGGGACTTCCCTGGTGGCGCAGTGGATAACCTCCGCCCTCCCAATGCAGGGGGCCTGGGTTCCATCCCTGATCAAGGAAGTAGATCCCACATGTCACAACTAAGAGTTCGCATGACGCAACTAAAGATCCTTTGTGCCGCAACTGAAGATCCCGCGTGCCGCACCTAAGACCCGGCACAGCCAAATAAATATTCTCTTTTAAAAAAATAAGTGGGATTGCTGGGTTATAACAGTTATGAATTCTTCATGTATTCTGGCTTCAAGACCTTTGTCAAAAATATGTGTTGAGGGACTTCCCTGGTGGCGCAGTGGTTAAGAATCCGCCTGCCAATGCAAGGGACACAGGTTCAAGCCCTGATCCGGGAAGATCCCACATGCCGCAGAGCAACTAAGCCCATGTGCCACAACTACTGAAGCCCACTGCCTAGAGCACATGCTCTGCAATAGAGAAGCTAACGCACCACTAGGAAAAGTAACTCCTGCTGGCCGCAACTAGAGAAAGCCCACTCATGTAGCAATGGCGATCCAGCGCAGCCAAAAGTAAATTAATTAATTAATTAATTTAAAAAAAAACATAACCGGGCTTCCCTGGTGGCACAGTGGTTGAGAGTCCGCCTGCCGATGCAGGGGACGCGGGTTCGTGCCCCGGTCCGGGAAGATCCCACATGCCGCGGAGCGGCTGGGCCCGTGAGCCATGGCCGCTGAGCCTGCGCGTCCGGAGCCTGTGCTCCGCAGCGGGAGAGGCCACAACAGTGAGAGGCCTGCGTGCCGCGAAAAAACAAAAACAAAAACAAAATAACCATTATTAAAATTTATTTTTAAAAATGTGAGCCACGGCCGCCGGGCCCGCGCGTTCGAAGCCTGTGCTCCGCAGCGGGAGAGCCACAACAGTGAGAGGCCTGCGTGCCGCGAAAAAACAAAAACAAAAACAAAATAACCATTATTAAAATTTATTTTTAAAAATGTGTTGAGAATATTCTCTATTTGACATACAAGCAAATGTTGTTTAGTTTGCTGCTTTGAGAGGTGGAAGGTAAAGGGAAGGCGTGGATTGGATGGTGCTGCTCACTTTGGGGAAGGAAAGAAAGGAGAAGGCAAGGTTGGGTGTTGCTTTTCCTGACTCCAGTGTTACCAAAAATTTCCAACAGGGGGCAGTAGAAACCAGAGCACAGATCCAGGATCCAGAGGCCGAAGATCATAGAGTTGCAGCATGTCGGAGGCCAGAGGAGCCTTGAAAGTTGTCTGATCCAGCACTTTCGAGGGATAAATGGGGAGACTGAGGACCAGAGAGGAAGAACATGCGCTCCTTCCTCCTTCACCTGGGTCACTTGTTCTCATCCTTTCACATTCAGCTCAACTTTCCTTTCTCTGGGAGCCTTTCCAGCTTCTGCCTCTCCCTCCCCATCCCACTCCTGCATGTGAAAGTTTAACTCACGGTACTCTCAGTTCTTCAAGGACTGGAGCCAGGTCCAAATCATCTTTGTGATCTCAGGGCCTGGCACAAAGTAAGTGCACAATAATCGTTAGAGTAAACGGCTACCACCCTGTGCAATGCTCTTTCAGGGTCTCTGGGCCCTAACTCTGCCTCCTGGGCCCAGCCCTATAGCTAGAAGGATGGAAGTTCCCCTGTTGCCTCCCTGGAAGGTACAAGGGGGCCTCAGGTCCTCATTCATCCTTTTGTTCAGTAGCACCTGTTTTGTGTTTACCTGGTACTGGGCTGCAACCACAGGCCTGCAAGCCCTGTAATTGCCCAGCCTCAAGACCAAAGAAAGAGCCTGGAGTCACTGATAGAGACATTAATGGTTTAATAGATGGGGGATCTTACACATCTGAAGCAAGGTTCTGGAGCGGCACGGGGCAGGGGGTGTGGGTGGGGTAGGGAGGTTCCAGTTATAGAGGGAATTGATGTCAGGTTGGCTCATCAGTTACCAGGGTAACCAGCAGAGGCGCTCCCCCTTTTGATAAACTACCATAATGAAAATAGTTCTGATCTAAAGATTAGAGCAATCACTAGCTGGGGCCGGGAGCAAGTATGTAGGCATTTGCTGATTAGGCTCTACGATTAAGAGGGAAGGTCAGTCATCGGACTAGGGTGTAGGTGAAGCAGGGACTGGTCAAGCGGGGGATGTACAGAGAGCAAGAGAACAGCCATCTGGGGTGGCCTGATACTGGCACCTGGGATACGGAGGAAATGACACCATGATGATGTTGACGGCAACTACTAACTTTTATTAAACAAACCCTACTGATTACTAGGCACACTTTTTTTAAATTTTAATGTTTATTTATTTATTTGGTTGCACCAGGTCTTAGTTGCGGCAGGCGGGCTCCTTAGTTGTGATGTGCGAACTCTTAGTTGCAGCATGCGTATAGGATCTAGTTCCCTGACCAGGGGTCGAACCCGGGCCCCCTGCATTGGAGCACGGAGTCTTAACCATTGCATCACCAGGGAAGTCCCCTAGGCACACTTTTTTTTTTTTTTTG
>NW_006785665.1:1162698-1182804 GCF_000442215.2 Lipotes vexillifer
AAGAGTCAATTATTCCTTCATTGATTCATGAATAAAGGCTAGAGACATGAACAAAATAGGCAAAAATCTCTGCCTAAATATGAAAGGTAAAAAAATGAAGCTTTCATTCTAGTAATAGTGCTGGTGAAGAGGTGATAAATGAAATCAGTAAAATCATGACGCATTAGATGATGTGTTATCATAAAAACTAGAGAAAAACATGTAGACAACATTCATGGTCCATTGCAATGAATAATGACTTGTACGAATCTCTCTCCTCACCTTATACCCTGAAGGAATATTCATACCATATTGGAATTCTCCAGAGCAAGTGGTTACTGTTCACTCAACACAAACTCTGTTATAAAATCACTATACACTTTGAAATATTCCTCAGTGAGCCTTTTTCAGCTATCACCTTTAGTCCTAAGTACACAAGAGTTTTCAATGTTTTTCTCTAATAGGATTGTTCCTGTAATTAACTATAGAATAAAACCAAATTATCGATGGGCAATGAAAACAGTGCTCTGACAAAAAAAAAAAAAAAAAAAATAGAGAAAAACAAAACAGGAAGAGTGATAGGGAGAGCTGAGGGTGCTGTTTTTGGAAAGGTGGTCGGGGAAGGCCTCACTGAAAAGGTATCCTCCAGGTGAAGCCCTAAATGAGGTGAAGGAGGGAGCCACACAGATATCTGAGGGAAGGGCATTCCAGGCAGAGGAAGAGCAAGTGCAAAGGCCCTGGGGCCAGAGCATATGCCATGTTCACAGACTAGCTAGGAGACTGGAACGGAGTGAGCAGCCAGGGAGCATGGTGGGAGATGTCAAGGACAGAGGTGTAATGGGGGTCAAATCTGCAGGGCCTTGTAGGCTGTGGTAAGGACGTTGGATTTTGTTCTGCGTGAGACAGGGAGCCACTAGAGGTTATGGGACAGAGGAGGGACATGATTCAACTCAGGTTTTAAAAGAATGACTGTTGTGTTGAGAATAGGCTGTAGAGAGCACAGGTGGAAGCAGGGAGACTGGGGAGGAGGCCACGGCGCTGATCCAGGGAGCAACCTGATGGCTTGGAGGTGCCGAGGAGTGCGTGAGTTCAGAGCACAGTAGCATGTGCCCACAGAGGGAATGGGTGCCTCTTCCCTCCAGGATGGCAAGGGATTGCTGAGGTCTTGAAGGAACTGGAAAGGATGGAGAGGGCTCCCCGATCCAGCTTCAAAAGAGAGGCTGAGTGGGACACGGGGCTGGTCTCACTGTCTCCTGGATACACAACTCACCTCAGGAGGCTGGACGTCAGCACACACGTCTCAGGCCACTCCCTGTCTCAGCCTCAGCTGCACAGAGGTGTGCTCCAGAACACACAGACACAGGGACGGAGCGGGTAGCTCTGCCTCTGCCCCATGCAGCCCACGGGAGCCGAAAGGATCCCTGAGGTCCTCTCAGGAAAGCCCAGAAGAAGAAAGGATAGCACGTTCTTGCTGCTCTCTCTGCCTCTCCAACAAAGCATGTCATAAATGCTTGGCAAGGATGCTGATGACAGTGGTGAGGACGACCCACTGACAGTACGTGTGCCCAGCTGACCCTCTCCCTCACCTTCCTGGGTGTTGATGGGGGGTGCGTGCACTGAAATACAAGCTATGACACACACACACCCTGCCCATTGCCCACCTTCCAACCTGAACTTCCCTCCCTATTTCAGGCTCCCAGGTACCTCCCTGGGTGGTCTCTGCCCTGAATCTGCCCAAAGGTCCCCACGCCCTACTCTCCCCCGCCCAGCCCTGCCTCCAACCTGCCCGCCAGTCTGCCTGGCACTCAAGCTCTGTCCCTCACCCCCTCCACTCTAGCTGTAATCACAGCTCAGCCCAGCCCCACCTCCTGTGAATAATTGGGGCTGATTTAGGGGCTATCAGGGGAGGGGGGGCTAATGGAGTTCATGGGGGGGCCGCCCTGGTGATGAAGGGAAGGTTGAGAGGCAATTAGCAGGGCTGACAGCCTCGGGAATCACCTAATGTGCCCTCCTGCCCGCAATAAGAGCTAGTGAAGGGTTTGGGTGTGGGGGGTGGTCTTCCCCCCCCACATCCAGGGGCGGACTTGGACTTGAGGAGGGATCTTGGCCCTCCCTCAGCAGGAGGTTGGAGGACAGATAGCAGGATGGATTTCCAGAAAAACAAGGGCAAGGGAGAGGGGGCACTTTGGGGAGGAAGGGAGGCTGACAGGATGAGCCAGGAACCCCTGGTGCTCCACAGCCCCCCACTTCCCAACACACACACACACACACACACACACACACACACACACACACACACACACACACGAGTGCCCCAGCTGAATCCTATCCCTCACTGGGGACCGGCTCCTGATTAATACCAACATTAGCCCTGAACACGCTCCCCTCCTGGCCTCCCTGCCATTAATTACCTCCTCTCCCAGCCCGGCGGAGGGGAAGCCAGCTCCTCCGGGGCCAAAGGAACAGTCTGACCCCCTGCCCAAGAAGCCATTCCCGCCCCCCTCCTCCCTGCTTCCGAAGGAAAAGAGAAGAGAAGAATCCGGAGGGAGGGACAGAAGGAAGGGAGGGAGATTGTGCCCTTCTGTCCCCAGCAACACCACATCTCCCTCTCCGAGGCTCTCACCCCTTGGAGCCTCTCTGCCATCTAAGTTCCATCCCCACTCCAGAAGATGGTCAGCCTGGAGCTAAAAAACCTCTGGCTGGAAGAGGGGCCCCCTGGACGAGGTGGGCAGTCAGATCCCTTGGCCCCTTCCCCTGCCTACATCCCTGGTGATTTCATCAGGAGCAAGACTTTGCACAGACGCAGGCTGAGAGCCCAGTTTTCACAAACCAGCACGCAGGAACTGTCACACGCGAACACAAAACCTGACACACTGGGACCAAAATCACCCTGGGGATGGGAAGGGGGCGACACACTCCACTGGGAGGGGCTGCCCACCACCATACACAGAATCACACCAGAAACATTCAGTCAGCTGCTTGGAGAGGGGCAGGTAACGTACCACAGAACATTCACATGTCAATGGAGGAGGCTCTGCCTCAGCTGAATGTGTATGAGCCTCAGAAGGAGGGATCCTTGCCTTCTCTCTCTCTCTCTCTCTCTCTCTCTCTCTCTCTCTCTCTCTCTCACACACACACACACACACACACCCCTTAAAGCAAAGGGCAGTGAACTGAAACCAAGCCCACGTCTACTCCAGCTCCCACCCCACAGTCTGCTCCCTGCCCAGGGCACCAAGCCCTAACTCCCCTCTCAGCCCCTCTGCGTCCATCTCAGCCCTTGTCCCCCACGTTGTGCCTCTGCATGTCTTCCTTTGAGAAACCCCACGCAGCCCAGCTGCCACTCAAGGATAAGGGGTGGGGAGGCTTCATGAGATTTTTTCTGAGCCCCTCCCAACACCCCCGTGAGCCCCATTATAAGACCAAGTGAGCCTGGAGACCCGACAATCGATATCCCTCAAAGATGAAGATGCTAATAACTTTATCCCCTCTTGTCCTCCAACTCTCTCCTACATTAGCTCTGACCACAGGCCCCAGGCATCTGGGACCTGCAGTGGGCAGGCCTGGAGCTGAGTAACCCCTTCAGATCCAGGTGGGAAGCAGGAGGGTAGACAGCAAGAAAGACTTCCTGACACTCAGGAGTGGGAGGCCACAGTGTTAAAGGGTAGAAAGCCTCAGAAGCATGTTTCCCACTCCTGGATGTATACACTGGAGACCTGACTCAGAGTCTGGGAGGATTTGTGACCTTAGAAGCACCCTACAGGGGCACCAAGGTCCAAGTAATCCCTGAGGGCTTCCCAGAGGAGGTGAGCCAGGAGGGGAATTCCCACTGGGAGAAGTCAGACAGTTGAGGGACAGGAGTTGATGGGGCAGTGAATGGGGGCCGCTCTGGCCCTGCCATCCCTGCAGACCCGGGGCCCATCCTCCACCAGGTCCGGTTGGGGGATACCCAGAGACCCACAGCCCATGGGGTTTCAGAGGGCGAGAGAAGCCCTCTCCTCCCTCACACACTCCACAGCCAGGCTAGACCTCTCTGAAGCTGGTGCAGCTGGAGGGGGTCGTTGGGATCAGGGGACAAGAGCTTCTCTTCTGTGAGCACTATCCCCCCCAAATATTCTTCCTGCCAGCCTGGCCTATCCCACCCCAAAGACCAGGGCCAGGCCTGGGACTGGGGTGCTCACAGCCTGTCATAGGATAGAGAGAAGGAGGTGGAAAAGGAGGCAGAAGTGTGGGAAAGAGAGGAATGAAAGCAGCAGACATTTATATAGCAGCTACCACAGGCCAGGCCTCATTGGAAAAGCTTTACACATGAGACTTGTTTAAATTTCATGATGACCCTAGGAGATTAGTGCTATTATTATTATTATTATTATTTTTGCGGTACGCGGGCCTCTCACTGTTGTGGCCTCTCCCATTGCAGAGCACAGGCTCCGGACGCGCAGGCTCAGCGGCCATGGCTCAGGGGCCCAGCCGCTCCGCGGCATGTGGGATCTTCCCGGACCCGGGCACGAACCCGTGTCCCCTGCATCGGCAGGCGGACTCTCAACCACTGCGCCACCAGGGAAGCCCTAGTGCTATTATTATCTGCATTTTGTAGAGGAGGATACTAAGGCACAGAAAGGCTGTGTAACTGGCTAAGCATCACAGAGCTGGTAGGTACAGAACCAGGCACTCTGGCTGCGGAGTCTAGAAGCTTGATGTCCAGGGAACCAAGCCCTGGAAAAAGAGGAAGGGACCCAGCTGAGTAGGAGGGGGTGTTAGCCTCTTGGTCCAAGGGCTCAGAGTAAAACACGCTGCCCCAGGGCTCTGGGCCGAAGCTGGGGCTCTCTGCTTTATTCTTCATGCCCTATGCATGCACCTCTTGCTTCTCTGCACTGCTCAGGGCTGCCTCCTCTCTCCTTGTCTTTGCCCCTAAGTGGGCTCTTCTGGCAGCTCTGGCCCTGTCTTGTCTCCATCTCCTGGCTCCAGGTCTCTCTCCTCCCCACAGCCCCAGAGCTGCTCAAACGTTCCATCTTAGCACTGGAGTCTGTCAGAGCTGGCGCGGGGCGGGGCACAGGGCGGGGCTGGACAGAGAGGGAATCTGGGAGGGGACTGATGCTTGGAGCTGTGGAGTCCTCGCTCCCCTCTGGGGGTACGGCTGGACTGCCTGGTGGTTCAGCCTGGCTGTAGACTGAAAGTTGGGCTTTCTGGGTCCTGGCTCCTCCCAGGGCTGTCAGCCCCTCTCTCATTGGACAGCCTGTCTAAGGCCATGTTAGGAATTGGGCAAAACAGGCTTTCTCCAGTTGGTACTTAGAGAGTCCAGGGCCTATGGAGTCTGGAATTTCTCTAGGATCTCTCTTTAGCCTGGTGGTTCAAGGGGACCCAGGACAGGACATTCTCCACCCAGGCTGCCCCAGCACTCTGCCTGCACTGTTCCTGGAAACCTGAACAGATGCTCCGCCCTCCTGTCGGGAATCCAGCCCCCAAGGGAGCAGACAGGAAAGAGGCAGAGGCTGGTTAGGAAGGCTGAGGGGGTCAGCCTTGGAAGGCTTGGACCCCTGGGTTCTGTAGAGAGCCCATTCCCCCTGCTGGCGGCCCCTGGGGAGCCACACTGGCTTCTGCGTCACTGATTCCTTCTCTCCAGAGCCCTGTGGAGATGCTGGCAGAAGCTGCCTTAGACAGGGGGGTTCTGGGTTCTTTCCTCAATGTTGGGTGTTCCTGCAGTATCCACCACCTCATCTGAGCCTGTGTCTCCCAACCAAGACAGCCATCTCTGAGAGGTAGGGGTAGTGGGGAGCTACACCAGGTCTGGGGGACTCAGATGTCTGATCCCCACAGCCTCAGGTGGTTGTCCCTGTCCCAGCTCCCCATGGGGTCCTCAGGGCCCCATTCCATTGATCCCCCTGCAGGCGTTCGTCTCAGCTGGTGCTTAGCCCCTGGTGTGTGTGTGGCAGGGGTGGGCATGGCAGTTAATGGACTTGGCACAGCCAGGAGGTAATTAACAGGAACGGGGCATGTGTCACAGTGGCGTGGGGGGAGCACCATTAAAGACAACGGGATCCAACAGTTATGAGTCGGGGAGGGGGGAGGTGCCGTGTGTGTACATGTTTGCATGTGCACTCCTGGCTGTGTAGGGTAGGCTGGTGTGCCTGTCAATGTGCTCATCTACGTGCCCATCAATGAAGGGAACGGACTACGGGGGCTCTTAGGCCATGAAGCTGGCAAAGTGGGTGCAAGCTCCCTCCTTACCACCCAGGACAAGGCCCCAGGCCCCGATTGCCTGAAGGAATCAAAGTCACTGGCTTAGGCTCCTGTTCCCAGATCGATGAAAGCTATCCAATTCCGTCTCCCACAGTCTCCCAGCATTTTCCTTTCCCTGTCCTAACCTTGTTCCCAGAACCCCTCACCTCACCTGTCCAGCTTTGCCAGCAATACCTCCAGCTGTGGTTTTAAGAGCCTCTGAGACTCTGATGCTCTTGACCTTGGTAGCGCTCCACATGCCCCGGCGGGTCCCTTCTGCCACCTGATCTCCACCCCCTCTGCTTCGGTGATGCTCAATGTGGGCCAAACCCCAGGCCCCCTACGCCTCTACCCACAGAGTCTCCAAGGCTGGAAGTGTGTACCACTTCCTTCCTCGGCCCTGAAGACAGGCTCAAGGGGCCTGAGGAGGTGGGGAGGATGGGAGTGTGGGCGAGACAGAGGCACCCTCCAAGGAGGCCATGCTATTCTGCAGGACACTCTGATTAAGCTGCTTGTCCCACCTGTGTCTCTTTACGTCACTCATCTGTGCCTCTGTCTCTTCATCTGTGTCCATCTGTCTGTGTGTCTCTTTCTCCTTCTCTGTTTGCACCCTCTCGACAGTCTCTCAGCCTGTCTCCGCGTCTTTAGGTCCTGTCCCTCTCTGTGTCTGCACTGTCTCTCTCTGCACTGTCTCTGGGCTCACCTGTTGGATTTGATCCCCCGACCCTGTCTCTCCCAGCACGTTCCAAACTCCTCTCCTCCCAATCACTTCTGCTTAAGCCCTCCCTCCCCGGGGTGGCACAGCAGCAGCCCCACTCAGCCCAGGGCATGAGAGGAGGGCCTTTGAACTTGGCCCTCAAGGACCAGACCCCCCCATCAATCAGCCCGCAGCCCTGGGTCAGACCTCCATTAGCACTAACCAGCTTGGACAAGAGGCAGACACCATTGGGCTAGGCCTAGGGGTGATAAGACCCAGATTGAATCACCGGGTGGGGAGAGCTGGGCACCCAGGGACATGAGACAGCCACGCCATTAGCCCTGAGGAGCCATGGGGAGCGTGGGTTATTGCAGGAGCTGGGCAGGTGATTGGAAGTGATGGGGCTGAGGGTGGGAGGAAATTGCTCCTCCCTGGCTCCAGGGTGAGGAAGATGGGGGCAGGGCCCAGGTCCTGGGGTGGGGGACCTCACCCAGCCTGGGAGCTGACAGAAGCCTCGGGCCAGTGGTGTTCCAGGGGACAGAGGGGAAGGGAGAGCTTACCTCCTCCCTCGGGCAGAATGGAATGGGGAGATGGCTTGGTCCTTAGGAAATAGCCACCTTGCTCAATTCCTGGCCTCCAGGTATGGATCTCAAAGCACTTAGAGCCAAGAAGAGTGACAGAGGGGAAGGAACAAGGGGTCCTGCTTCCCTCAACCATTCCTTTATCCTACTCCTTCCCTGTCCCTGCCACATGTACACACACACACACGTGTGCATGCACGCGCACGTGCGCTCTCATGCACACATGCGCCCACATACGCAAGCTGTCCCTCCATTTTCTTTCTCGACCTTTTATTGTATTGTGTGCTTGCTCTGTTCTGGGCGCACCAATACAAGGAACACTCACCCCACCAATGCTTCCATCCTGTCCACCTCCACATCTAACTTCAATCCCTCCTACTGCAGCCTTCCTGAATGAAATACAGAGATAGGCAATTAGGGTCTGAAGGTCCGGGAAGCTTGACCTGAGGCTGCCTCACCGCCAGGCGGACAAGATGACCATGGGGACTGGGAGGCAAACCACAACTACAAGGTGGAGGTGACAGCTGCATGCCATAGGGGTAGGTGGCTGAGGTTAAGCAGAGAGGGGGAGGATCCCAGAGAATCATCCCCCTACCTGAGTCCCGATAACCCCCTCCCAGAACGACATCATCCCAAGAATTGGCAAGAGACACAGCCAAGGGATAATAAATATAATTGCTATGGCGGAACCCTGCCTAGGGAAGCAGGAACATCCTCCGCTCCCAGACCCCACCTGTCCCCTTCCGCATGCTGAGGGTGAGTTAGATGCTTTGAGATCACCCTGGGGCTGCTGGGAGCCATGGGGGTCGCTGAGGGCAGGCTGCAGTATTCCGGCTACCCAGTCCCAGCCCCTGGGCCAGCCTCCTAGCCCAGGACATCCAGGTAGACAGGAGGCGCCTGGGCAAGGGCTTGCAGCTGGGTGTGCACATCCTTGATGCTGTGGCGTTGTTGGGGCTCCCGCTGCCAGCAGCCTCGCATAATGGCGTAGACCTCCGGTGGGCAGGCACGCGGCCGCTCCAGCTCACGTCCCTGTGTGATGCACTCGATCGCCTGGGGCCACCAGAGGGAGAGAAGATGGCACACTGGGCTGGGGGCAGGAGAGTGAGGCCAGACACAGCACTGCCTCTGCCTCATTGAAGCTCCCAAGGCAGGTCATACGATATGTCTGGGCCTCGTGGCTACTAATAGTCTGAAAGGATGCAGTGAATCCCAAGATTCCTTTCCACTCCGACACTGAGCAGTGGAAGGATTAAAGCTAGAGAGACCCTGGGAAGGTTGGGCTGGGGTAGAATTGTATCCCGAAGGGCTGGAATCAGACCCTAGGAAGGCTTGCCAGGTGGGCTAAGGAAGGGGAGGAGCCAAGGCATTTGCCAAATCCATCAGTTTAGTGTTGAAGGCTGCATGGAAGAAGGGAAGGGTTCTCAATCTCTCAGCTCCAGAGGGCAAAAAGAAAACAGAGCAGGGTTGCAGGTAAAGGCCTTGAAAAGTGGCTGGCTTGCATTTTAGGGTAGAGAGCAACCCCACTTTTTTTCTCTTCTGTAGGTGCCACTCTGTGGGGACCTAGCTGCTCTTAAAAGAAAACTGCAGCAGGAAAGATCAAAGTTAAACTCCAGGAAGGACTGCGAGAGCAGCTAAGGGATCCAAAGAAGGAGAGGCTGTGGCAGGGAGACGCTTGAAGGGCCTGGAGTCTCTTCCCCACTTCTTCCCTCCCTCGCCATTAGAGGGCTTGGGTTATGGGCGGCACTAATTCCATTCCTTCTCTCAGTGCTTGAGAAAATTAAAATCTATAACCCTCTCTCCCACGCCACCAGCCTCCAGGGAGCAGACTGCATTAGGAGGAGAAATGGAAACTGACAGCTGCGAGCCAAGGAGGGGGTTGGGGGAGCTGCTCCGGGAGAGAGAACACCTGTGTCCAGCCAGGAGAGCAAGGGGAGGTGTAGGACCGTCCTTCTTACAGTCTAACCTCCAGCCTTCCTGCTGCAGCGTCAGGCCCTCTCGTGCTGTGTTCCTCTTTCCATGCCTCTCCCTTTCACCCTGATGATGCCTACCAGGTCTATAAAATGCAGCTAGGGATGAAGATCTGTGCTCCATTTATAAGTGCTTTGAGGTTCACCCAGGAGCCAGTTAGAATAGGAGAAGGAAGAATGTGAGAAAAGAACAGGGTCGGGGTGGAGAGAGCAGTGTCGGCAGGATGCTGGATGGGTGCCTGGCCTGGCGACAGTGGGATGAGGGGCAGAAGGGGACACAATTTCCTGAAAAAGCGACCCGAAGTGGCGGGGAAAGGGTGGCCGGCAGGGAATGACCCGTGGAGCGGGGCTGACCTCTGTGTTGGAGAGCTGGTACCAGGGTTGCTTGCCGTAGGTGAAGATCTCCCAGAGCACCACGCCGAAGCTCCACACGTCGCTCTCGGTGGTGAATTTGCGGTAGAGAATGCTCTCAGGTGGCATCCAGCGGATGGGCAGCATGGTGCGGCCTCCCACCTGCCGGCGTGCGGCGCTGCGTCACCTCCTGCGGGCGCCCACCGCGGACAGCCTCTCCTGACGCAGACCCGCCCCCAGTCCCGCCATTAAAAATAAATCGAAGCGGCTCTCCCGCCCAGGGCTAAAAGGGAAAAAGCGATGGTGCCGTTTCCCTCCGTGATAGTGCAGACAGACCCTCCTCCACTGGGGGCCGAGGGGGTAGGAGGCGGGTTAAAAACCAGAGCCAGAGAGTCTCAGACACCACACCGCCTGAGGGAGAGGAGGGCGTGCCCAGCAAGGGCAGGCACTGGAGGGGGGACTCGGCGTTAGCGTGTCTACAGTTTGGATGCTGTGGGAGGGGCCGGGGTGAAAGACTTACGCGGTAATAGTCGGTGCTGTAGATATCCCTGCTCATGCCGAAATCGCCGATCTTGACTACTAGTCCCTGACCCACCAGACAGTTGCGCGTGGCCAGGTCCCGATGCACGAAGTGCAGACCCGCCAGGTACACCATCCCCGCGGCGACCTGGCTAGCCACGGCCAGCAGCTGCCCCACGCCCAGAGGCCCTGGAGCCACGTCCTCCCCGCCAGCCAACAGCTTGGCATCAGGCCCGTGGGACCTTCGAGAAAGAGTGAGGGAGACGGATAGGCTGGGAGGAGAGAGCCCCCAGGAGCCTGAAAGAAGGGAGCCCAGGGAGCTGGGGGTTGGGGGTGTGGGAAGGGACTCAGGGAATGGAGGAAGGAAAGAACAGGGGAGGCAGCTGTCTGGAGGGACCGGGATGGGGGCCGCCTTGGTGTGCCCCACCTCTAGAGCTTCCACTGGTGCCCACACTTTCCACATTAATGCCTTCCTCTCAGGCAGGCCCCTTGAACTCCAAGCCCACTGGAGCTGCCCACTGGCCCCTACATCTCTTGCCCGGGTACACCTCCGACTCAGCCCTTGCGAAGGTGCTCAGCATCTTCCCCCAGGCCTGCCCCTGCCTCAATGAAGGGAACATCCCCCACCCAGGCTGTGAGCCTGAAATCTGGTAGTCCTTGATTCCTGTCTCTCTGACCTTTGCCCTCGGTATCCAGCCTTCCTTCCAAAGGTTTCCAGGATGCCCTCCTCCTCCCCACAGCCATCCCTCTAGACCAGTACCTGATCATTCATCTCCATTCCCCAAATATTCCTTCTTCTGAAGCTGTCTGAGCTGATGGTTTTGTCAGTACTGCCCTTTCCTACTGGCCAACTTTCTCCTCAACAATTTATTTCTTCACTTATTCCGGGTAACATCTCCAATGTGCCAAGCACCAGAGCTACAGTGGAGGGTAGGATGCGGATAAACAGGTTACAGCAGTGCAACGTGGGGAGCACCTGATGGGCACTCAGGGTAGGGATGGAAGAAGTCAGGGAAGGCTTCATGGAAGAAGAGACATCTAAACTGAGACTCAAGCCCTTGGGAAGGGAGGTGAGTAAGCCACTTGAAGGGGTCGGGGACAGGGGTGGGTGAAGGGGCTGGGAAGCAGACCCAGTGTACCAGGCAGAGGTAGAGGCCCAGAGGCGAGGAGAAATAGAAATAGGCCCCTCCTAGGGGAAGTCTTCCAGACCCATGGAGGAGCTTTCATGTTTCCCTCCTTCGGTTTCCCCGTGCTCTCTCCACTATATAAAGCTGCTTTTCCTCCATCCTGGACCCCAGATGGATCCTGGCTTGCATCCGGTCCCTAGCACAGAGCCCACACCGCATCTGGTGAGTAAGGGGAAGGGCTCCTCTTTGGCCTCCTCTTGACTTGGGTTCCTCTGAGCCAATTCACCTCCACATTTAACCTCAGGTCTGCCCTCACCTCCTTCCCTCTCCACATCCTCCATTGGCTCCTCCCCATGCTCAAGATAAGCTCACACTCCGGGGTCTCTCCCAGCTGAATTTTGCAGCCTGGCTACATGAATAACCTGACACTCCCAAAGGGATGTTTGGAGACCAAATCGCTACCATCAGCTGTACAAACGCACTCATCCAGAACCACAGTCCCCCGTTGTCCCTCTTACTGGTAGGGAAACTGAGGTCAGAGAGGAAATCTACTTGGCAAAGTAGGCTCAGCTAATAAGTCACAGTTGATTCCAAACCCTGGCCCTTTCCCTGCCTCACACTGCCCCAACCTCACAGGGGGTCCACCTCATCGGAGTAGGACTCGACGAAGGGAATACGTGACCATCACGGTCAGGGGTTGAGAGCAGGGCTCTGCCTGGGGCCACATCTCCCTGGACCATTTGTTACCTGTGTGCCCTTGAGCCAGTCACTTTACCTCTCTAGGTCTCATCTGAGAAATGGGTACATTTCTTGAAGCTATTAAAATTATCAGTACAAATTAGTTAACATATCAGAGTTGTTCTGTCCAAAGCCAAAGAAACGAATTTTTGGTAACTTTCTTCAAGTATAAATTGCCATATATGCTAGGAGACTATGAAAAATAAATATACATTTATATTATTATACAGACATATATGTATAAGCACAGACAGTCATAATTAGAATGAATTATAAAATATATAGCGTAGTGCCTGGAGCGCGGAAAGTGCCTGATAAATGCCTGTTATTGCTGTTATCGTAGTTACCAAAACTGCCACCTCCTACAGGCCTGGCTTCTGTGTGCCACACGCAAGTGCACACACACTCTGCAAAGCCCACCCATCCTGAAGATTCAGCTCCTGATTTCTGCTAGGGCAACCTCCCTGACATTGCCGCTCTGTCCTCCCCACATCTGTCCTCTGACTCTCCTCACATTCACACATTTGCCTCACATTTGCCTTGCGGACAGGGCCTTCCTGCTTCTTCTTGGTGTCCCACCCCCCGCAGTTCAGCAGACAGACAAGCAGGGATGTGCTTGCAGGGAAGGGACGACGGGCCAGGGGCCAGCGCCAGGTCCGGGCCCTCATACCGGAGGAAGCGGTTGAGGTCACCGTGCCGCATGTACTCAAAGACCATGAGCAGCGGGCGGCCCTCGGTGCAGACGCCAAAGAAGCGCACGATGTGCTGGTGCTGCAGCATGGTGAGCAGCTCGGCCTCCCGCTGGAAGTCCTGCCTGGCGCTCTCAGACACCTCCTTCAGCGCCTGGATGGCAGGGGCAGGGACAGGCCTGGGTGAGGGCCCAGCCTTGACCTCCCCACGTCCAAGGTGACCCATCCACCCACAAGTCGTGAAACATGCCAGACCCCAGCCTCCCACCCACCAGCCTGAGCACCCCATCCTGGAATGATGCTGCTCTGGGAGGGGGGCCCAGGCCAGCAATATCGCATGGCCAAGGTCTTACCTTGACGGCCACTAGCATCTTGTCCTGCTCAGGCAGCAGGTTGTGGCACTCAGCTAGGAAGACCTTCCCAAAGGCACCCTCGCCCAGCTCCCACTTGAGCACGATATCCCGGCGCTTGATGTGATGAACACCTGCGGGGGGCTTGCAGGGTCAGACAAGAGACCCAGTCTTGGGAAGGATGGGACAGGGGCAAGGACAGGACTGTCCAGCAGGGCTGTGCTCTGCACAGAGAGTTCCAGGCAAAGGGGAGGATGGACACTGAAAGTGAGCCTTCACACCTTCACCAAGCCCCATGACATGATGTGGACACGGGTGGCAGCAGGGTGGGAGGGAAGGCTTATTCAGGCCTGGGGTGGGCAAAGGCAGTGACACACAGGGACTTCTACACATGCACACACACACGTGCAAACAACACACACACGCACAGGCTCGCCCGCACCCTTGACCCAGCCCCTCACAGGCATCGCTAAAGTACTGTGGGTTCTCAATGATGTGGCCTTGGAGCCCAGAGCTTTTGCCCTCGCTGGGAGACAGGGAGCTGCCACCCAATGTCATGAAATGCAGCGACATGGCCAGTCCATCCTCTGGAGCCAGCACGGTGGGGCCTGGGAAGGAGACACAGTAACACGGAGGGGTCACAGCCCAGGCACACGCTCTAGCTCCTGTCAGGTTGCAGGGTGCCAGGTGACCCCACCTCATAACTTGCACGGGAGGAACAGAAGAGCTAGGAAGCAAGACAGCAGGCAGGAGGAAGGGAAGGCACTACGGCCATTCTCTGTCTGGCTCCTGTCCAACCCCCAGGCCCCGTGGGCCACCAGAGAACTCCCCCCCCGCCCCCCCGCAGAGCCCAGACCTCCCAGACCCACTTAGTGTTTGACTACAATCCAGCCACCAATTAGCAGATGGTACCTCTGAAACTACCCCGGCTCCAGCACCGACACACTCATATTCACAAGCCCCACAGCCTGTCCTCGTATACCCCAAACACACACTCTGTAGAACTCCACGTGTGCACAGGCCCTCACACAGCGGACAGAGTGGGGAAGAGCCAGCAGGAAATAAAGCCGGATGGACAGACTGACAGACAGCCATTCTGCAGCCCCCAACTCACGGTTGATCCCAAACTTGTTCCTCCGTCCACATTTGTTGAGCACAAGAAAAGTCGTAGAAAGGAAGAGGCAGGCAAAAACAGCCAGGCCCACGGCCATGGAGACCTGAGGGTGTGGGGTGGCCAGATTTGGGGGTTGTCTGCACTCTCAGAGCTCCCCCATAGCAAACTGTTTCTCCATCCTGCATAGATGCCCAGAACCAGGCCCCCAGACCTGCCTCCTCCTCCCCTGGGGCCCCCGAGTCACGGCTGTGAAGGGGGCTGATTAAGCTCAGGCCAGACTCTACTGATCTCTGTGCTCTGACCGGAAATGACATGCAGATGAGCCTCTAGCCCGGCCTCCTGATCTAAAGTCCTGGACAAGCTTCCACTTCCCACGCTCACCCCAAAAGCTGTTTCATCCTTCTCCACTGGGTCTCCGGATGTGCTGTTGGTGTCTGTGGGGACACAGGGCAGGAAGGATAGGCTTTGACACACACAGTGTCTCCTCTACTGACTCCCCACCCCGGCCCCAGCTGACCCCCCCAGGGGTCAGGGTAACTGTACCCCGGCCCCAGCCGCAGCTCCAGGGACCAGACAGAACCTGCCCTCCAGCCTGGGCTACTCACCCACTGGCGAGAAGGAGACTGCAGCAGGAGGGAGGAGAGAAAGCGATCAGATGGGGAAAAGAGGAGTGCGTCCCCTTCCCCCTCTGGGACTCATCCCTTCGTGGGTGGGGCTGGGGTGGGGAGGTGGAGCTGCTGGACCTCAAGGGAGAAGATGCATGTGGCCCTTTTCCAGCTGGGCCAGGGATGCCCTGGTGCGTGGCTCTCTCTTCAGCCAGCCCAAGTGAATGGAAGAGCTCAGGGGTTCAGGACTCCTGGGGTTTGGGGGAGGCAGGGGCAAAGGAGGACAGCGCAGAGCTGGACACCAGAACCCCAGGCTTCTTTCTGTCCAAGACCAGGCACTCCAACTTCTGAGGTCAGGATCACAGCAGGAAGTGGGCCAGGCATCCCTGGACACCTGCATCTGTACCCAGGTGGAACCCAGGGAGAGGGGGCAGGGTTCAGGGTGGCCCTCACACCGGGGATGGGGTCCTCAGGGTTGAACTCGAAAGGGTTGTCCATGAAGGCGGCCATGACGGAGGCGGCGGCCTGGCCCAAGGGGTTGGTAGCCAGCAGCGTGTAGTTGCCATTGTTGACGTGGGTGGGCTGGTTGAGGCGCAGGCAGCCGTGTCGCACGGTCTCATTGGCTGCCAGCTCCAGGAACTCCGTGAAGATGAAGCTGGTCTCGTTGAGCACAGAGCCATTGAAGAGCCAGCGCAGAGAGGGCGTGGGCTGCCCGTCCACCGAGAAGGGGATGCACCAGTGGTGCTGCTCCACGGCCGGCTGCAGATGCACACTGGCGGGGACTGTGGGCCAGAGAGGGGGACAGACAGAGTCCGGGAGCAGCTGCGGGCCTGACCAATCCTAGGTGGGGCTGGGAGTGGATAGCTGGAAACAGGGGGTAGGCCTAAGAGAAACTGGTCAGCAGGCCCTAAGAGATTCATAAGGAGAGACGTTTTGGAGAAAGCTGACAGTAAATCTGAAATAAATCAGGCAGCAGGTACATAAAACTCAAGCTTAAAGAACGTAAGTGGTGGGTTTAAAGAAAATAAGTAACAGTCCTAGAGAAGTAGGGTACCGGCCTATGGAAATTAGACATGGAGTCTTTCGGATGAGGGATCTAGAAAAATTAAGTGTAATCAAGCCTAAGAAGATCGGGAAGGGGGCCTAAACGTCAAACAAACAAACAAATATATATATATATATATATATATATATATATATATATATATATATATACAGTTTAAAAACTTTTTGAAAAAGGATACGGGTTTGAAATAGACCCACCCTGAAAGAAGCAAAAGCCCCTCAATAATAGAAAAAAAAAATATATATATATATATACACATACATACATACATACATACATACACACAATTGATACTGGAATCCCAGCCAGCACTCATGCAATGGAATACTACTCAGCAGTGAACTGAATGAACTAATAGTTACTCCCATTAACGTGGATGAATCTTACAAAAATAATGTTGAGGGACCTCCCTGGTGGTCCAGTGGTAAAGAATCTGCCTTACAATGCAGGCGACGCAGGTTCAATCCCTGCTCAGGGAGCTAAGATTCCACATGCTGCAGGGCAACTAAGCCCGTGCACCACAACTACTGAGCTCGCGTACCTCAACAAGAGAGCCCGCGTGCCACAAACTACAGAGCCCAAGCGCTCTGGAGCCTGCGTGCCACAACTAGAGAGAGAAAACCCACACACGTCAACGAAAGATCCCTCGTGCCTCAACAAAGATCCCGTTAAGATCCCGCAGCTAAGACCCGACGCAGCCAAAAATAAACAAAATAAATAATAAATAAATCTTAAAAAAAAAATAACGTTGAGCAGAAGAAACTAGACACAAAATAATACGAGGTATGATTCCATTTATATAATGTACAAGAACAGACAAAACTCAACCATATTGATAGGGAAGCATACGTGTGTAAAATTATTTTTAAAAGCAAGGAAATGATTATCACAAAAGTCAGCATGGGGTGGAGGAGAAGGATGGGGTTCTGAATGGGGAGAGGAAGACAGTGTCTTCTGAACTGCTGGTAAGAATAATTACTGTTTAAGATGCATGTGTTTTATGTACATATCTATGTATGTTATGTTTCACAAGAAGAAAAATTTATATAGCATAGAAGATTTTAAATAATTTGTGGCAGACCTGGGGAAATTAAGCAGTAAGCCTAGAGAGGATCTTAGATGGGGAATTTCTTCTTTTAAAACTAGGATGTAGGGACTTCCCTGGTGGTCCAGAGCTTAAGAATCCGCCTTCCAATGCAGAGGTCGGGGGTTCGACCCCTGGTGGGGGAACTAAGATCCCCTCGAGCCGAGGGGCAACTAAGCCCAGGCCACAACCAGAGAGAAGCCAGCACGCTGCAATGAAGAGCCTGCCCACCTCAATGAAAGATCCCGCGTGCCGCAACTAAAGCCCAACGCAGCCATTAATTAATTAATTAATTAATTAAAAATTAAAAAATAAAACTAGGATGTAGGGCAAAAGTTCTAAGGAGGAACGGACATGAAGAAATACAGCAGAGCAGTGAGAACGGGCAGGCAGCTGGTGTTGAGGGCTTCAGGTAGCAAGACTTGGGCAGGGGCCAAAAAGAAATCCATCTCCGTCCCTCTGGCCTTGACGAGCCCCCAGGACTTCCCTCAAAGGATCAGGTTTTCATGGGAATCTGGAGACAGCTGGGAGGGAGCAGCTGTGGACACACACATCCCACCCCTTTCCTTCAGCCCCCAACGCTCACATCCTCTTTTCAGGGAAGAAGGGATGGGGGTGGGCGCAGGGAGAGTCATTGGGACTCACAGGAGACGTTGACCTGGACGGAGACTTCAGCCCGGCCCACGTCATTCTCCGCCCAGCACGTCACGTTCTTCCTGTTGAGGTCACTGGTGACATTGGCCAGGGTCAGTCCCAAGGATGGCAGACTCCCAGATTGCTGGGTCAGAGAAGAAAGGGGAAAATCAAGAAAAGCTTCAGTTAGCTTGGGACTGGAGGCAGGGTGGCTGGAGCTGATGTCTTTGGGGAGCCCCTCTGGGCCAGATGGAAAAGGGAGGAAGGCCGGGAGGGAGGGGAAGGAAAAAGGTGTGAGAGAGAATATAGCAGAGAATGGCCCTCCTTTAGAGCTCATTTGCAGATTCCCCTGGATCATTTGTTTAATGATCTGAAAAAATCTAGAACACAACCAATAACCTCAAAATAGGCACAAAGTACCCCAAGCCATAAAACCACCCATCTAAACAGCTAAATAGATGTCACCAACTCCCAAGTACTACATATGCACAGCTAATTGGAAAACCAGCTATGACCTCACCACCTACTTATTCTTGTTTTGCACATAGTTCTAAGAAACTTAGTCTCAGCCTAAGGAAGATCAGAAACAAAGAGATGGTGCTGGTAACCGGGCAGCAGTTAGAAGCAACAGTAGAATCATGGTGACTACCTTTGGCAGATGGAAGAAGAGAGTGAAGTTAGAGAGAAGCTAAGTAAGTGACTTGGTTCTGAATCATCATCAAAAGACTGAATCCGATTCAGATTCTCTTCCTAAGACACCATGGACGTTATATGGCCTTAAGACAATTCTTAATCTTGCTGAACCAAGATTTTCTTATTTTGTAAGCTGAAGAGGTAAACAAAATGATCTTTTGACATTTTAGAAAGCTATTTTCATAAAATGATGAAAATACATGAAGTAATGGACATATCTGATTTATCTGGAAATTTTGTAAATGTGGAATCCCTTGAATAAATACCACGAAAGGTGAAGTTTCTCTGGGCTGCCACTGGAATATGTGAGTTCAAAGATTCCAGAAGAGCTCTGCAGCCTCTTATGCAAGGCCTGGGTTCCAGCCACCCCAAGGGGAAGCCCTGCCCTAAGCTTCTCTCGGCTGTCCCATCTCCTCCAGGTCACCCTGGGGTATGGGGTCCCATGAACTCTTCCCTTTGAGCTGCTCTGCCACCCTTCACACTCCTGAGGGGGACCAGCCTCCCCTCCCCTCCGTTCAACCCAGTTAGGCTATGGCTTTTCTATAGGAAGTCTCCAGAAAACAGAAGTGGTAGCAAACATGTAAAGCTCCCAAAGAGAAAAGCAAAAACCTGCAACTTCCCAAAACAGATAGCTTATCAAAGGTCTCTCCACAGATGGTCATGGCCAGCCTCTTGCTTCTGTCTTGTCCCCTTTTCCATTACTCACTCTCAGTGGCTTTGATCTCTGGGAGAGGAGGAACCACTCAGTGGCTTGTGGCCCCTCCACCATGTCTGGACCCCCTGCTCAGGGGTCCAGTGGTTCCTCCTTCAATATTGTTCCAGGGGCCACCAGCAATTCTGGGGTTGACTCCACTCCCAAAGCGAGGGCCTCCAAACTGGACACCACACCCCTACTTTCACTGACCCAGCTCCTTCCAGGGACTGGACCCTCTGTGTCCACCCGTGAGGGGCCAGCTTTCTGGGTGGGCACAGCCCAACGTCGGCCCCTGCTGACCTTGTCCATGAGGCCTCCTGAGTCAACTACAGCTACTCTCAGCTGCCCGTCGCCAGCCTGAGGACAAAGGGCAAGACCTGGGAAGATGCCCAAAGACCGATCTGGATAAGAGGCCAGAGAGTGCCCAGAGGCAGGCAGGACATCAGAAGGCCATCATGTCTACCTCGTCAGCTGACAGATAAGAAAACCAAAATGCAGGCAGACTGAGGGATTTTTCCAAAAGTCACTCTAAGAATTAATTAGTGAGAGAGCTGGAACCAGACCTGTGCCTCCTTTATTAATATGCTCATCACACACTCAAGAGGATGTTGCTCCCAGAATCTCTAGAAAATGACCGAAAGGCTCCCGAGAACTGGCCTGGGTGCAGGACCACAAATATTGCGCCCTGTCCCTGGTTCTCAGTTTCCTTATCTAGAAAGGAGGTGGATGGGAGAGTTGGTCTGTTGGGTTCCCCTGCTTAGCTCCAGTATGTGAGGGCTCTGTGACCCTCTCTCTCGTGGCCAGCACTGTGATCCCAGAGTGGGGACCTAAATTTTGGCAGATCGGTGGAGCCTGGCGTCCTTGCTAGGCCAGGGCCTGGCCTGAGCGCATGTGCATGCCTGCGGCTGCCCAGCAGCACAAGCCTTAGTCCCAGGAGTCTAAACCATCTCTGTCCATCCCTCACCCTTTATGTGCTTCTTATCTGTTGTCTCTCTTTCCC
>NW_006785665.1:1182871-1193416 GCF_000442215.2 Lipotes vexillifer
TCTTTCCCTGTCTTTGTCTCCTGTGCTCTGTGCAGGCCTCGAATCAGGAGGGGGGCATGGGGGCACGGGCGGTGGAGGGCTTCTCACCATCACCGTGGCTGACTCCTCCAGCTCCGTGAAGATCCAGCCAGCCTGCTCCAGGCCCTGCCCCTCCACCTGGCACTGCAGCAACACGTCGTCGCCCACGTCCACGGAGGCATTGGGCATCTGGACCTTCAGCGTGGGCACACCTGGTGGCCCAGGATGCCCGAGGGGCGTTAGAGCTGGGAGCTGCCTCCGAGCCCCGCCCAAGGGCAGGGCTCCTTCTCCCACCCTCCTCAGAGACACTGCCCCTGCCCCCCAGCCTTCAGTTTCCCCGAGCTCTTGCCAATGCCCGTTTCCCAGTCCCTCTTCAGGGCTCACCCCCTGAGCCCTGCCCAGTGCCCTCGCCCCAAGCATGGTGCTCTTTCCCAGCCCCTCACACCATAGCACGTACCGCAGCTGCTGTTGGACATGAGGGCAAGGGGCCCCTGCCCGGGACACTGCAGCTTCTGTTCCCTCACTCCGCCCAGCCCCTCCTCCTCCCAGCGCTGCAGCCAGAGCAGGGCACAGGTACAGTGCAGGGGGTTCCCCGACAGGACTCTGGTGGATGTGGGGGACACCAAGAGAGTCAGGGGAAGGGCAGATGTGAAGGAAGCACTACAGCAAGAGGGAGTGCAGTTAGACAGCAGGGTGGACTGTCTAGAGGTGAAGGAGTGGGGACACGGGAGAAGTTCCTCTCATGGACCCCCCCCCCCCCCCCCCCCCTAACCCCCCCCCCTTCCTGCTTAAGCTCCCTGGGTCCTGCCTTTCTGGTGCTGAGGCTGAAGGAGGATGTCACATGTGGGATCCTGCTTAAGGATTCATTGTTCAGTTTGGGGGCAGATCTAAATCCATGTGCTAATGAGCTTGGTTGCAGCAGGCTTCTGCTATCCTCTTTTAATCTGGCGTATCTGTCTGAGTTCCTTTCCACAGTTAATGATCTATAATGGTTTTGCTTTTAGTTTTGCCTCTTGGGTCAAAACAGATAAATAGCCCTCACAGATATTTTAAAAACGTGAGTGGAAAGCTCCTTGGTCTCCCCCTCCTTTTTTTCCTTTTGGGTGAACTTATAGCCTGATCAGTCCAGTGATATTTCCCTTCTGTCTCGTCTTTTCTCCCAGAGATGGGCAGCAGTGAACCCGTTCCCATTGCAGAAAGTGACAAGAGGAAGAAGAAGAAGCGGAAGGCCCGGGCCACTGACTCCTTGCCAGGGAAGTTTGAAGGTTGGTCACTCTCTTTGATCTCTTAGAGCTGGGTTGGTGGCTTCCCAGGCATGGGAGGAGTGTCCTGGTAGCCCAGGGGTAAAGGTCATAGGATGCATCATCTTAGAGCCAGCTTCATGGTTCTCCGTGTGATAGGCGTGAAAGATAAGGGTGAGAGAGTTTACGGAAAGGGGTGATAGAGAGTGCAGGGACGGGAAAAGCTCTTGGGTGGTGCACAAGCCTCCTCTGAATGATCTGAGCATTTCATCAGGGAACAGAAAGAGATGCCCCCCTAGGCCCCCCCCCCCCCCCCGCACAAGGCACTGGTGAAAGAAATAGAATGCCGAAAGTCAAAGATAGCCAGCTGTGGGCTACGTGGAATTCCCTCACCTGGGCTCCCCAGGGTGACAAGCCAGGTGAGGGCTCCAAGTAGGGTGACAAGGAGAGAAGGGCACAGCCTTCCGGGGTGACCCAGAGGCCTTAGGCGCCCACCAAACAAACATGGACCACTGCCGTCCCACCCATCCCATGAACACTGTGGGCGGATGTGCCCGTGTGCACAGGCCCCGAGAACCATGCCAGCCCCCAGCCCCCCAAGCACACATGCAATCAGTTGTCCAGGCCAGCTCTCCACCCCCCCACCCCAAATGTGCCCAGGGCAATCACCACCTCAATGGGTGGGCCTGCAGCTTCTGCTTCGATGAGGGGGTTCACAAGCATGCATATGGACAGCCAAACACATGGGCCCCAGAGAGAACACCCCACCCCTCAAAGTTCCACACAGACACAGCGACACACAGCTTCACACAGAGGTTCAAGTGCCTGAGGGCACACGCGCGTGCGTGCGCTCACACACACACACACACACACACACACACACACACACACACTTGCTGCTTTTGCCCCTGGAAGTCCCCACACTCACAGTTCCTGTAGGGAGAGGCCCTGGATGGTTTTCCAGGAGAGAGACTCCAGAGCATTGAAGGACAGATCCCTGCGGGAGTTGAGACAGAGCAGACAGACCCTGTGAGCCAGCGACCTCGCTCTGACCCAGTGTGAGGGAGGGGAGGAGCCAGGAGGAGGCTGACATCTGGCTCCCCCGACCCCAGCCCTGGCAACTACAACTAGCCCGAGAGTCACTGGAGAGGGGGGACCGGTTGGGCTCTCTGAGTCCCGCTCTTCTCCCTAGGACAACAAGGGTTAACCGCACTGAACCCCCTCCCCAGACCCCAGGGAGGCGGGGTGGTCTGAGGGAACAGCCTACCCCTCCCCAAGCCTTGGCCCCAGCTGGCAAAGTGCTGAGGCCCCAGCTGGGGGCAGGGGCTCCATCTGTGCTGCCTGCCCACAGAGCCCAGGACGGGGCCAGAGGAGGAGGGGGATCACGGGGCCTCCACACTCCCTTGCCGCCTGCCGGGCGCAGTGGTGAGGATCTCAGAGTCCTTCCCCGGCTTCCCTCCCCACTCCTCCTTCCTTCCCCTCCTCAGGGACTAAGGAAAGTTGGCTGCAGGGGACCCCAGGCCCCCAGCCCCCTAGCTGTAGAGATAGAGAAAGGGAGTTGGGTGAGAGGCCAGCTCCAGGACTCTGCACCCTGCACCAGGCTGCCACTACGGGGACCCTCTGCCTCTGAGGGGCCTGCCCTGACCCCTCCCCTTGCCTAGCTGTCTTTCAGTTTGTGGAGGATGAGATGGAGAGTAGCCACCACTGGGGGATCACAAAGACTAACCCGCTGTAGCGCCAGACAGAGCTGAGTGTGCCTCTGTCCTGCCACTTCCGGCTGCGTGACCTCAGCCCAGAAACTGAACACGTCTGATTCTCAGAATTCTCATCTATAAAATGGAGATGACACTACCTTTCTCACCAGGTTGATTGTAAAGATTCACTGACCTAAGTATCATGAGGTGTCACTGAGTATGCAATTTTTTTTTTTTTTTTTTTTTTTTTTTTTTTGCGGTACGCAGGCCTCTCACAGTTGTGGCCTCTCCCGTTGCGGAGCACAGGCTCCGGAAGCACAGGCTCAGCGGCCATGGATCATGGGCCCAGCCGCTCCATGGCATGTGGGATCTTCCCAGACCGGGGCACGAACCCGTGTCCCCTGCATCGGCAGGCGGATTCTCAACCACTGCGCCACCAGGGAAGCCCAAGTACACATTTTTAACTGAAGCCCTAGTACACAGTCAGTGAGGGTAACATCACCTCATTTCGTCTGTCATTGTTGCTAAATCACAGACACACAGAGAGTTTAGAGTACCCAGCACAACTCTGAATGGCAGGCTCCCACCACACTTCCCATCTCTCCACCTGCCAGTGGTGAGAGGAGGAGCTGAACTCCTACCCTCAGAGGGGCTGCCAGGGACTCCAAGGGTCTCTCCTTTGGAGGTGTCTCCTGCCCACCCCTGCCCCTCCCCCTCCTCTATGGAAGGGGTGGCTGTGACTCCCAGGGGAGTACACTGAATGGCAGATCTGATCCCCCAGCTCCCAGGCTATCCCAGGGGCCAGGGAGCAGGTGGGAGATAGAGTCCCGGCCAGAACCCGGGGCCCTGTTCCCGATCCTTGCTCCCTTTGGACTGGTGTGTATCTGAGCCCTGGGAAGAAAACCGAGGCAGGCACCTATGAGAAGTGTCCCTGTAGCATGAAGCATGGAAGTGAGACAGCAAGAAGGACCTTCTAGCTGGCAGGGGTGGGAGCTGAGGGCACCGCCATCCCTGAAGTGGATGAGAAGACGGCCCCAGGAGAACGGGCGGAACAACTTCCCTGACCAGGCTGGGGCCTTCCTCAGAACAGTTCCCTGGGGAGGGCCAAGCCCATTAGCCGCCCAAGCCTAGGTGTCTTCTCACCCCCCTCTGCCCAGCCCTGGCCACTCACAGGCGACGGAGACGAGGAGTGAAATGGAAGGCATCTGGCGCCACGAAACGGAGACCACTCTTCACGATGGTGCTGGGGAGGGTGCAGCAGGATCAACACCGAGGGTCGTAGCCCCCCTGGGTCACACTCTCTGCCCATGCCAGCCCTCCGGTCCCCCGTGCTGAGCCCTGGATCCCTCCCCACCCTCCTCAAAGCTTTCTCAGCCACCCTGGACCCCTGAGACCACTGAGCTCACTGAGCGGCCAGCCCCTCCGTCCTGAGCCTCTCAGGTCCTCCCACACCCCTCCCAGGCCCCTTGAGCCCTCCCTGACCCTCTGGTCCCCCAGGCCCTGTGTGGAGCCCCTCACAGGTTTCTCAGCTCCCCCAGGCCCCTCAGGTCACTGAGCTTCAGCTGCCACAGATGCGGCTGGTTCTCGATGTAGCTGTGGGGAGAGGGGATGGGAGTCACAGGGGCCCAGGCCCACACTCGAGTTCCCACACCCACCCACCTCCCTCCCTCCCAATCACATGCGCGTGTGCACACATGCACCCAGTCACACAAAAACCTGTTTACACGCGTACACATGCACAGGCATGACCACACACATGCATCCTCATATGCATGGAGACCCACCACCTCACACAGCCACACCGTCCCATGCATGCATCCTCACACCACCACACATGCACACTCTCACACACTCAAGCATGCACACACACAGATGTGTAAACATATGCACAGAGACACATCTCCTCACACGCGTCCACACATGCATGCATGAACCCACAGGTGTGCCCATGTGCATGCTCACGCTCTCCCACGGGGACAAACATAGCTGCATAACTCTCATGCACACACACACACGCACACACACACGTGAGAATGTGTGGGCATACTCACACTCATAAACACACACAAGTCCATTTGCAGCTTGGCGTTCTGCTTTTAAACACAGAGCTCTCCTGCACACGCTCAACAATAGGGGGTCATGCTGAAACGCTTGCTTCCACAAAGGGCCTATGCTCATCCCTGCCACTGCCCCACCCAACACAAAGGAAGCCCTGTGGCCATGTAAATATGCACTCCCAAACACACCGCTCAGGGGCCACCGTCTGGGCTCACCCATACTGCTGTGCACGCGCACAGGGGCAGACACACACACACACACACACACACACACACACACCACCCTCTCCCCCTCAAAGCTGGTCCCTCCCCACACTCAAGAAGCAACCCCTCCATCGCCCCCCCCCATCTTTCAGCAAAGCGAGTGACAGGCATAGAGGCTGTCAGTCAGAGACCCCTTGAGCCCCTCCCTGCCCCTGGAGGGACCCAGGGAAGAGGAGAGGGGCAATGAGAGGAGGGAGTCAGAGTTGGGGACAGTGGAGAGGCACCGAGTGGCTGTGTTTCACAGTGAGAGGGCAATGGGAAGGCTGAGGGTGGGGAGCAGGGTGCAGAAAAACAAAGAGATAACGAAACAGGGACACCTAGGAGGAAGGACTGACAGGAGGAGACAGGCAGCGAGACAGAGACAGAGACAGACAAGGAGAGAGACAGATAAGAAAATGGAGAGAGAGGGACAGATAGATAAGCACAGAGAGCCAGAGAAAGCAAGATGGGAAGAAGAGAAAGAAAGAAGTAAAAGCAGGCATGCAGGGCTGGGGGATTTCTGACACCTCAGGCCCTGTCCAGCTTCTGGATCTGGCACGCCAGGGAGTTCCTGAGAAGTCAGCTGCCCTGCAGCGGCACGTCAGGCCTGCCCCCCAACACACACAGGGGCCCCTGACTCACTGCCTGTTCTCAGAACTCTCCCCCTCTACCCTGTACTTTCCTCAATTGTGAGAACAAGGACCAGCCTGAATGACCCCTCCCCGCCAGCCCTTCCCAGACTTGGCCCCTGCAGGACAGCCAGGCATCAGGTCCTCAGTCCCCTGAGGTCTAGGGAGTAAAACTCCAGTGACTCTGAGAGAGAGTAGGTCCCTGTCCTGCCAACCCCCCACCAGCCCCTGCCCAAAGGACCTAGAGCTATAGGGACCCCGGGAGGGGGGTGAGAACATAGTGTGGCTGGGTGTGTGCAAACTGTCAGGCAGTGTGCTCAAAGCTGCCTCATTCGTTTGGATTCATAATCAATCTGTCTATTCGAGTCCATTATCTCCTCGTTAGCTCTGCGGGTGAGGGAGGAGGAGGGGACCTTGCAGGCGGAGGCAGGGGTTAGACTGCCCCCCCCACCCAGAGGGACAGCTCAGCTCACCACCCTGCATGCCTCCCACCCCCCCAGCCCCAACCTGTCCACACTTCCACCCCCTCCCCCAGCTGTACCTACTAGGGGCTTGGAAGGGAATCGGGAAAAGAGAGGGCTGATGGGGAACATTCAGGAGCCTGGGCCCTGCTTTGAAGGCCCAGAGTGATGAATGGACGGGACTGGGGGTGGCAGTCTGGACCTCAGGCCCCCTCCCATCATGCAGAAACCTAGGGCCAGACCAAGACAAGGCCATCTTGCCTCCTCATCTCCCTAGGGCCATTAAGGAGAGAGATCAAGTACCTTCCTGTTAATTACCACAAGATACCCAAGTAACTCAGTGCCAATTATCGCGGGCTGCTCAAGTCACTTCCAGACATCGATGGCCCCTGCCTCAGATACCTTCCAGCCTGTCATACATGAGGCCAGGGCTCCTTGCCCATTCGCTAACCCCAGCCCACAGGAGGAGAATATTCTAGCAGTTCCTTTCTTCTTCTAGAAGTCTTGCTGGCCCCACCAGCCACATAGAATACTCAAGTATTTTCCAGCCACCACCATGCGATGCTTGAGTACCTCTAGGCCAGTAAGTACAGAATACTCCCATAGGTTTCACTGCTAAAAAGTACTTGAGTATTTTGTAACCAATTACTGCAGGATGTCAGAGTACTGCAAATGCTGGAGATTCCTCTTAGTTTCCGGTCCCGAAGGGAGGAGAGACTCTCAGCAAGGCCCCTGACTCCCTGCCCAAAGTAGGGAGACAAGGGTGGTGAGGGAGATGGGGTGGGGAGAGGGAAGCCAGGTGGGGCTCTCATTTCCCACGTCCAAATCAAGAGGTGGTGTGGACAAGAGATGGTGGAAGTGGGAAGAAGAGAGCTCAACCACCAAGCTATGGCTCCTCAGCGCCTCCCACCTATTCCAGTTCAATTCCCAATTCCAGAGAGAATTGGTGTTGCCTGGTCATGACAAGGAAGGGGGAGGGGGCTGATTTCTCCCTGGAAAAGGAAAATGGTGAGGATGCCAAACTGGTGGTGGTGGGGGGGGATGTCTCTGCAGATAACCACCCCCTGCATAGGGCAGAGGGTGGACTCCTGGCTGAGCTCCAGAAAGCGGTTTCTAGAAGGCTGGGCTCTCTCAGGTCTGGTCCACAGAGAGCCCCCTTTCCTCTCCTCGAAGCTGGCACCGCAGCTGCCCTGAGCCCAACTTCCAGGCAGTAACTGCGGAGGCTGCCAGGGCAGCGGAGGAAAGCCGAGGCACAGCCGCGGGCTGCCCAGTATCAGCCTCCCGCCGCACCCGCCCCTCCTGATCCAGCAAGCAAGCGGCAAGCCCGTGCCCACGGGGCACTGCTATGCCCGCCTGTCCCTGCGCCTCCTCGCCCGTCAGACACTCACAGCTCCGTCAGGTTCTCGGCGCCTGGCAGGTGGCGGAGGCTATCCAGGGCCCCAGGCCGGGTGCAGCGCAGGCCCGAAGGGCCGTGGGGGCAGCAGACATCGGGGCAGGGTGCAGCGCCCGCAGATGCCAGCATCAGCCAGGCCAGCAGGCTGCCCGGCCCCGTAGCCCGGAGGTGCCCGCTGAGTTGCCCGCGCCGTCCGCCTAGCAGCATCGCGGCGGCGGCCGCCTCGCCCCGGCCAGGCAGCCGTCTGTGCGCTTCCAGCAGCGGCTGCCTGCTTCCCGCGACATGTGCGCTGGGCAGTGTTAAAGACCCAGCCGCCAGGAAAGGGCGGAGCCAGCGGCCCCCGCCCGGCCTCGCTCCGCCCCCTCTGACTCCAACCCCTCCCCCTCCTATTCTAAGTCCCCAACTCTGCCCCGACCCTGGCAGCCTACTCCCCCAAGATCCCCCCAGCTCCAGGAGACGCGGAAGGGCAGCCGCAGACTCCTCGGAGGTGTCTGCTGGATGTAGGGGAACTGGGAAGTTAATACATTATTTCTCCCAGCCTAAAGAAGCTGCATTTAGCGGGGAGGGGAGACGACTGAGCTTTGGGAAAGCTTGCCGTCCAGGTCATCCTAGCCAGCCCCCGGCCTCAGATCTCACTCCGCACGGGGCGCGTGCCTGAGGGACTGTGCATGTCACTTGGGATAAATTAGGTGAAACACTCTCTAAAGCCTAGAAAGAAATGGGAAGGGATCCCCAAATGACCAAATGTAGGACCTGGGGAAGGAAAACAGAAGAGAAGGAAAGGGAAGGTGTCGCCCCCAAACAGCAGGAGAATGGAGACCCGGGAGCCGAGATGCCGATTTCCAGGAGAGGCCACAGGGTGGCGCTGGAAGCCCGCGCGCAAAGGTGTGAGCCCCGCCGAGGTTGGGTGGGTGGGGGCGCAGTCTGCAGCCCCCACTGCGTGGCGCCTGGTGACCCAGCGTCAGCCACTGACCCGGGCCAGCCGGCACTGGCCCCCAGGCTGGGCAGGGCCAAGCTGGGCTGGGCTGGTATCGATCGCCGTTCTGACAAGAGCATCGATTTCTGCGCGGAGAAATTAATAGCTCTCTTAGCTCCTCGGACGCGGGAGCCGCCCGCGGGCGGAGCTGGGGACACGTCGGTCCAAGGAGGCCGCGAATCCGGAAAGCCCCGGGTCCGCAGCAGCAGTCAGAGGGCAGGTCCCAGCCCCTTCACCCCGCGGGCCTCAAGCCGGGGAAAGGGGAAGGAAGAGGGGCTCTGGAGGAGGGACTTTTGGAGAAGGGTAGGGCAGACAAGGGCCCAAGGAACCCGCAAAGGAAGCCCTCCGAGGGGAGAGTTTTCTCCACCAGGGCCCCAGCACAGACTGTCCCCCAATTTCCCGAGACAGAGACAGACCGACCGACCAAGTAGCCTGAATTCAGGAAGGTGACCAGACAGAAGCGGGGCCCCACGGGGTCATTGCCCTCTCCATGAGGATTTTGGTTGGAACCAAGGGACTTAACTAGGACAGAGCCTTGCGCCCGAAAGCAGAAGTGACAGGCTCCTAAGGAGGCTGCCAGGGGCTCAAAGAGGCGAAGGACTTGACTATTCCGGAGACAGGTTGCATTCCCGCCGGGTTTCAAGCTCACCGGGTCGCTGCTGCCAGCAGTTACCCCGCAGGTGTCAAGGCAGCAGGTGGCCGAACTTAGAACCACCCCTCCCCGAGGGGCCCGGTGGCTCGCCGCCGCTCGGCCGGCAGTGCAGCCCCAACTGGGAGAAGTCCGCAGGGGCGAGGGAGGGGGGACCCACCTCAGCCGCAGCGGGGCTGGGGGGAGCTCTGTTCTTGGCCCACCATCCCCCTGTATTTTGGCCTTATTTCCCCAACAGACCTGTCCACCCCTGAGTTGTCAGGCTAAATATTTTGGCTTGGCGGGAGGGGCGGAGAGAACCTAGAGGTCCCGGCAAACCAGCCGTTCGGTCTGGGGCGGGAAGGCGGGAGCTGGGCGCGGCCCCTGCGTGCCACCCAGGGAGATACCGCGGCAGCGCGGCCAGCTGGCGCTGGGGAGACGAGCGCGCCCGGAGGGATCCGGGGAGACTGTCCCCGGCGAGTCCCGCGCTCCCCGGGACACCCCCCGGGCTTCTGCTCCGCCCTCGGGGTTGACCGGCCTCTTGCGCTGCCTTTTGCTCTGCACCCTGTGGGACTTTCTTTCCCTGGAAGCCTCTCTGAGTCTCTTCCCGTTGCTGTCTGCATCTCTGTCCTCATCTCTCTGTCTCTGTTTTCACGCTGAGTCTCTGGCTCCAGCGGCCTGTCACTGTCTGTGTCTCTCATGACTTTTTTCTGTCTCCTGCCATCTCTGTGTGGGATTCTTTGTCGCTCTGCCCCTTCCCTTCCCCTTCCCTCTGAAGCTCGCATCTCTGTGTCCCTTAGGGCCTGTCAGGCCCTTCTGCTCCCCGGAGCCATCTGGAGAAGAGCCAGGACTGGGCACAAGGCAGGACTAAGACCATGGCAGTGCCCAGTCTGTGGCCATGGGTGGCCTGCCTGCTTGTGATCCTCCTCTCCTTGGGATTTAGCCTGGACACTCGCGAGGGTGAGTCCCCAGCACTGTCTCCTGGAGCCCCATCTCCCTTCCAGCAGACTGGGAGGCCAAACACTGAGCTTCCAGCCAGAACACATCTACTTACTTACTTCGACATGAAGACTGGGGTTAGGTCTCAGAAGGACTTCCCACCAGGAAGAGCATTTAGTTTCCCAGAGGTGGGCGTTTTCCTCTCAGTTCCCTGGGAAATGAGAAGGACCCTGAAACAGGGATGAATAGATGTCCTCCATTCCTGC
>NW_006785665.1:1193664-1198269 GCF_000442215.2 Lipotes vexillifer
GCTTATGAAAAGTGATCCCAGTAAAGCCTGAATGAGAGTCAAAATGAGGGGATTAGTCTTAGAGGTCTTTTCTAGAGCCACTGAATGGGAAAGGGGCCAGGATGGGAAGGGGAGCTGAAAACTAGGCACCATTAAGTAACTGAACCCATTGTGCAGACAGGAAACTGAAGCTCAGAGAATCGAGAGATCAAGCTAGACTGGGGTCCTGAGCTCCTGCCTCCAGGTTCCGTCCCATGTCCCCCACTTTGAGGGCCCGTCCGCTGGGGTAGGGAGCTTCTTTTAATTAGTCCCCAGGCTAAACACTTCCCATGTGTAGGGTTTTGGGGGTTGGGACCATGTAGACGAAGTGGCCCTCAGGAGGGTGCTGGGGGCTTGGCAGGGAGAGGAAAAAGTGCTGAGAGTGGAAGATTCAAAGGTGGAAGGATGAAGAGATGTCCCTTTCCCCACACCCACCATTCCCTTCCAGACCGAGGAAACTCAGGAATCCAGTTCTCTGTGCCTGCCTGAAGGGTCCCATGATGCCCTCAGACTGGGACTTCCAGGGGCAGAGCAGAGTCTCCCCTTCCTGCAGAGACAGAGGAGTGATGTGAATGGGTTGGGGCAGGGGGTCCCCTGAAGAGTGCTAGTCACAGAGGCACTGTATGCAAGGCATAGCCCCACCCCTGCACCCCTCCCCTCCTCCACCCCTCCCCCTCCTCCACTACTGTGCCAGGCCAGGGCATAGCAAATGCCAGCCAGGAGCACAGTTGTCAGGACAGGAGCACGGCCCTGGGGGCAGGGTGTGGGGGAGGGTGGTGTTTGGTCAGGGGATCCAGATGTCCCATTCCCAGTGCAGCTCCGCACACCACCATGTCCTGAAGGGAGGCAGGCAGGGGTTAAGCTGTGAAGGTCGTAGATTTGTTTTTCCAAATGACTCCCATCAGGGGAGCCCTAGAGAGGCTGGGGCATGATGGGAAGTGGCATGTGGGCTCCTGAGAGAACCCCCCATCTGCCTGCAGAGCCTGATTGGCCTTTGCCTGGAGGGACTAGAAGTGTTTTCTCATTCTCCCTGTGTGTGTGCATGTGTACCTGCAGGTGCTCAGACACACACACACACACACACACACACACACACACAGTTGCTGGGTAGAGCCAAGCACAGGGACCATTAATGACAACAGGGAGAAGATGTGAAGTAAGCCCCAGGGAGCCAGCCTAGCCTGGCCACCCACTTTTCACCATCAGGGGATGGGCCTGGGTATGTATGATGGGTGCCTTGTTGCTTGAGGGCTGGGTAGGAAGGGAGGGAGTGGGGGCTGGAGAGGTTAGCAGGACTTGAATGGCAAGCTGAAGGATTCAGACCTGAATCTTCCTGAGTGGGGACCATAGAAGGTATCCTTGGGAGAAGTGAGTGCAGGGACCAGGTATCCAGCCCATTAGGAGAATGGTCCTACGTGCCTTGGGGAAAGAAAGAAAAGGGGGGCTGGGGCCCTGCGATCCAGAGAAGCCAGACACACCCAGGTCCCCCAGGGAGGATTGGACTTGGGATCCAGATGTCCATCGATTCAACCCACAACCCCTGAGTGCCCAGTGGTTCCTGCCCTGAACTGGGCACCATGTGGGGATGCTGACTAACAACGGTCCCACCCTCAGCAGCCTCCCTCCTTGGAGGGGGTGACAGACAGACAGAAAGCAATGTTGGGGCAATACCCCAGGTGTTCTGGTGTGGGTGCTGGGCTAAGTGCAGCTGAGCCTGAAGTGATTAACTCAGAGGGTCAGGGAAGGTGGGGGCTTGACCTGAGGCTTTCAGGGCAAGAACTGAGGGTGTTGGCAGGCCAAGGAACTCTTCTGAGGCTGGAGGCATTAGCGGGGCCCAGTTTATCAACACCCTGGAATGTCAGGCTGAGGAATTTAAAATTGAACTTTTGGCAATGGGAGCCACGGAATGTCCCTTCGAGAGTAAACAGTTGCAGGGACCAGGCATCTAGCTTTCTCAGGCCTGGGAGAGAAGTGGAGTGTCTGAAGCTCAGACTACTGCTGCCCAGTCACAGATTTCATTCATTCATTCCTTCATCAAATATTTATTGAGCACCAATTTCATGCCAGGCACTATACCAGGCACCAAGGATACAGCAATGAATTACACAATGATCCCTGCCCTTCTGGAGCTTACAATAAACAAAATAAATAAGTAAATTGTATATTAGCCAGTGTTAAGCATTTGGAGAAAAATTAAGTAGGAAGGGGAGTGGGACTTCCCTGGTGGTACAGTGGTTAAGAATCTGCCTGCCAATGCAGGGGACACGGGCTCGAGCCCTAGTCCGGGAGGATCCCACATGGCGCAGAGCAACTAAGCCAGTGTGCCACAACTACTGAGCCTGCGCTCTAGAGCCCGCGAGCCACAACTGTTGAGCCCACGTGACACAACTCCTGAAGTCTGCGTGCCTAGAGCCCATGCTCCACAACAAGAGAAGCCACCACAATGAGAAGCCCATGCACCGCCAGAAGAGAAGCCCCCGCTCACCACAACTAGAGAAAGCCCACGCAGCAGCAAAGACCCAACACAGCCAAAAATAAATAAATAAATATATTTTTTTATTAAAAAAAAAGTAGGAAGGGGAGTAGGGAGTGTTACCATATTAAATAGGATGGTCAGAGAAGTCCTCATTGAGAAGGTGACATCTGAGCAAAGACTTAAGAGAGGTGAGGGAGCCATTGAGAGGGAAGAGTGTTCTAGCCAGAGGGAACAGAAAGTGCAAAGACCCCAAGGCAGAAGCTTGGCTAGCTTGTTTGAGGAACAGCAACGTGGCCAGTGTGTCTGAAGAAGAGAGAGAAAGCGGGTGAAGTTGGAGAGTTGCAGGGGCCCTGTAGGCTGCGGTAGGGACTATGGCTTTTCATCAGCTAGATGAAAGCCATTGGGGAGTTTTGAGCAGTGGAGGAAAGCGATCCAACTTGTGCGTTGTGTTTCCACTCTGGCTATAGAGTGGAGGATAGAAGAAAGAGGGGACAGGGTGGAGGTGAGGAGACTATTTAGGAAGCTATTGCTGTAAAGCCAGGAGAAGATGATGGTGAAAGCAGTTCAGGTGGCTCTGGATACATTTTAAAGGTAGAGCCCACAGAGTATAGGGGTTAGACAAGGAAAGGAATCATGGAGGCTTTGGCTTTGGAGTCTGACTGCAAGAATGAAGTTGCAATCAACTGAGAAGGGGATGTGAGTTTGGGAGGGAAGTTCAGGAGCTCACTTTTGCCCATGTTGACTCATCTGGTGGGGATCCTCCAAGCTGCCAATGAGGCCTCTGAGGCCCGGGGAGGAGGTCACGCATGGGGTTCTTGGCCCAAACGGTACTGAGGGCTACCTGCACTTGTACCCACAGTGTGCCCCAGTCTGGACATCCGCTCAGAGGTGGCAGAGCTGCGTCGGCTGGAAAACTGCAGCGTGGTGGAGGGCCACCTGCAGATCCTACTCATGTTCACAGCCACCGGCGAGGACTTCCATGGCCTCAGCTTCCCACGCCTCACTCAGGTCACCGACTACCTGCTGCTCTTCCGTGTCTATGGCCTGGAGAGCCTGCGTGACCTCTTCCCCAACCTAGCGGTCATCCGCGGTGCCCGCCTCTTCCTGGGCTACGCGCTGGTCATCTTCGAGATGCCGCACCTGCGGGACGTGGGGCTGCCAGCGCTGGGGGCCGTGCTGAGTGGGGCCGTGCGCGTGGAGAAGAACCAGGAGCTCTGCCACCTCTCCACCATTGACTGGGGCCTGCTGCAGCCTTCACCTGGCGCCAACCACATTGTGGGCAACAAGCTGGGCGAGGAGTGTGCCAACGTGTGCCCTGGCATGCTGGGCGCCACTGGCGAGCCCTGTGCCAGGACCACCTTCAGCGGGCACACCGACTACAGGTGCTGGACCTCCAGCCACTGCCAGAGAGGTGGGCACTCGCACAGTACACGACTAGGGGGCACAGAGGGGGCAGGGTCAAATGGGGCTGGCTGGCCATAAGATGGTATGGGTAAGTACTTTGCCGACACTATTTATTTTAATCCTCACTCATCGTATGAGGGAGGTGCTGTTGCTATTCCAGTTTTGCAGATGAGGAAACTGAGGCTCAGAAAAGTTAAACAACTGATGTAGCATAAGGCAGTCAAGGGGTGGGCACAAGACAGCATCAGGTAGCTATGGAGAGACAGTAAAAGATAGGTACAAGTTGGACATGGTGAGGAGGGGAAGGGTGGCATGAATGGATACAAGGCAGCTGCACAAGCAGCAGTGTGGGGCAGTGGACAAGAGCAAAGCCGACTGGCCTGTGTTTGAATCTCAGCTCTACTACTTACCAGCTATGTTTATTTAGCTAATCTGTGCCTCAGTTTCCTCATCTGTAAAACGATCAGAGCATTGTGATGAAGAATGAGCTCTTCTGTAAAACATTAGAGCAGTGCCTGGGCCATGTTAGCCGTTCTATGCTTCTGATAAAAATGGCCACAGCACAGGCTGGCAGTATTGAAATGGGAAGGTTGGGAGCTGGGTGGAAGGAGAAAGGAGGAGGTGACAGATGAATGACAGGGCAGGTGAGGACAAATAATGTGACGTGGGATCTCCTTTAGGAGGTAAGGTGCATGGAGGGGAAAGAG
>NW_006785665.1:1198353-1201605 GCF_000442215.2 Lipotes vexillifer
GAAAGAGTGGAGAAAAGGAGGAGTGGAATAAGGAGGGGATGGTTGGAGGAGGAAGTGAAAGTTATAGGGGAGGGAAAGAAGACCTTCAGAGACTGGAAGCAGATCTGGGGTCCCCAAGCTGGGGCTCTTTCCACACAGCTCCTGGAGGTCAGCTCCCCTCACCCCAATGCCTCAGCGTGAGGGCAGAAGAGTAACCAGATCCCTGCTGTATCCACTGGGCCCCACCTCCCCAATATCTCCCTGTTGGCTGTAAACACAGCTGCTGCATGTCCTCTCTCTGTATAGTGTCAACATGCCCTGGCTGACCCTTGCCACACGCATCGCTCCCACAGACATCCAGCTGCCGCTGTGCAGAGTAGCCAGGCCGTTGGCACCCGGCCCCAAACCCATCCACATCTGCTTGGGACCATCTCCCACCCAGGGCAGAGCTCTGAAAAGGGAGGAAGTATGGGCAGGGGCATGGGTCAAATGACCAGGGACGGCCCCTCCTTCTACACACCCCCAGACCCACCTTGCCCTGGACCTCACTCCTCAGGAGAAGCTGACTTGTTCACCTTGGCCCCGTGCCTGGCAATGATCTGGGCACTAGGCCTAGACAGGACAGCAGGCTGGGGAGCAGCAGCCCTGATAGACAAGGTCACTGCTTGGTCCTGAGCTCTGACACCCCTGACTAGGCACTGTGGGAGGTGAGGAGTCACAGAGAGGGGCCACGGTCCCTATCTTCAATAGCCCCTGTCTGCGGAAAACAGAGTCGGCAACCCGTGTCATCTGAGCTGGAGGGATTTGGGTGCAGACTAAAGAGTGTTAGCCCAGGAGGAGGGGGTGGAGCCAGGACCAAGGAGGCGTGGGTAAGGTCTAATGCAGCACTCTGCCCACAGTGTGCCCCTGTCCCCGTGGGCTGGCCTGCACAGTTAGGGGTGAGTGCTGCCACACTGAATGCCTGGGAGGCTGCAGCCGGCCAGAAGACCCCCATGCCTGTATCGCCTGCCGCCACCTCTACTTCCAGGGTGCCTGCCACAGGGCGTGCCCTCCAGGCACCTACCAGCATGAGTCCTGGCGCTGCGTCACGGCCGAGCACTGTGCCAGCCTGCGCTCTGTGCCTGGCCGCGCCTCCACCTTTGGCATCCACCAAGGTAGTTGCCTGGCCCAGTGCCCTCCAGGCTTCACCCGTAATGACAGCAGGTGAGTGTCGGGTGGGCAGGGGGGGCACCCTTGGAGCAGTGAGGAGGCCCACACTGGTCCAGGGCTCATGCCACATCCTCTGCTTGCCCCTACTAGCATATTCTGCCACAAATGCGAGGGGCTATGCCCCAAAGAGTGCAAAGTGGGCACCAAGACCATCGACTCTGTCCAGGCAGCACAGGATCTGGTGGGCTGCACCCACGTGGAAGGGAGCCTCATCCTCAATCTTCGTCAAGGCTGTTAGTGCCTTCCTCGGGACCATACCTCTCCTCCTGGCCACACCCCTTACAATGATCCAGCTAAAGCACCACTTTCCACCATCCCGGGTCCCAGCCCTGAGGGCCCCCTTCCCTTGGCCCCCATTCAGCTCCCCCTTCCCAATGGAACCATCACTTTCCTTGCCCCTGCTCCAACCCTGTCTTCCCCATTCCCAGATAACCTGGAGCTGGAGCTGCAGCGCAGCCTGGGACTGGTAGAGACCATCACTGGCTTCCTCAAAATCAAGCACTCCTTTGCCCTCGTGTCCCTAGGCTTTTTCAAGAACCTCAAACTAATCCGGGGGGACACCATGGTGGATGGGTAAGGGGTCAGAAATAGTTCCCTCTATCTCATCTCCTCCCCAACACTCCCAAAACTGTGGTGAAGAGTATGGGAACCAGCTCTGCTACTTACTAGCTGTGTGACTCTGGGTAGGTTACTTAACTTCTCTGGTCCTCAACTTTCTCATCTGTGAAATGGGGTTAATACAACTCTACTTATTTCTTAGGGCTGTTGTGAATATTACTTAAGTTGTTGTGTATAAAGCACTTAAAACAGAGCGTGAAACAAAGTATATATTACTACATAAAATTATAGTTACATATAACTCTATATATATTGGCTATAATTGTTATCATCTGATCCTCTTAGCTGCAGAGCAAGACTGCCTGGGTTTGAAACCCAGTCCTACCTTTACCAGTCAAGGTCTACCCTTAATGTAGCCAGGATTTTTCAAGATAATGTTTTAAATTACCATCCAGCCAAGTGGTTTCTCATGTACCCCCAGGGGTGCCCCTGCTCCAGCTGGAGAGGCATAGCCCCAGGCTGAGTCCCTGTGTCCCCAAAGCCAGGACAGAGCCTGGCACGTAGCAGGTGCTCAGTTAATGTGAGATGAGGGAAGGAGGGAGGCAGAAAAACAGTTGACCCCATTTCACTGATGAGGAAAACACAGAGTGTGGGTGACTTGCCGGACCTCACATTTCTGGTCAGTGGCACCGAGTGGGTGTGTACGAATGCCCCGTGTGTACTCGTGTGGCTGGGCTGCTGTGTGCCGCTCCTTCCCTGTGCCCCCAGTGCAGCCCCTTCAGGAAGAACCCATAAGACACCCGCTTCCTCACCCCTTGCCCCCACTGGCCGTGCAGAGCAAGGTTCCCTGGCCTCCCCCAGGAACTACACTCTGTACGTGCTGGACAACCAGAACCTGCAGCAGCTGGGCTCCTGGGTGGCTGCGGGGCTCACCATTCCCGTGGGCAAGATATACTTTGCCTTCAACCCACGCCTCTGCTTGGAACACATCTACCGCTTGGAGGAGGTGACTGGCACGAAGGGACGGCAGAACAAGGCAGAGATCAACCCCCGCACCAACGGAGACCGAGCTGCCTGTGAGGCCCAACCCCTGGCACCCTGGCAGTGAGAGATGTGACCCCAAGGAACACCCAGACGCGCGCACACGCTGACTTTCGCACACGCTGACTTTCTCACACACTGACTTTCACACACACTGAAATACACCAGACATGCTCCCGGGTGGAAGGGGAGGCTTGAAGGGGACAATGTGATAATTTCTCTTCAGAGGCCACGTTGGGGGTGGGATGCTGCGGCGTCAGGGTGGGGGTTGGGAGTAGGCGGCTCAAGCAGGTGCTCTCAACACGGTCAAGAGCAAGTGTTCGCCCTTCAACCTGAACAGGCCAGACACGCACCCTGCGCTTCGTGTCCAACGTGACGGAGGCCGACCGTATCTTGCTGCGCTGGGAGCGCTTCGAGCCGCTGGAGGCTCGCGACCTACTCAGCTTCATCGTGTACTACAAGGAG
>NW_006785665.1:1201873-1237385 GCF_000442215.2 Lipotes vexillifer
GGGGGCGGGACCAGACGGGTGTGGGGCCAGAGCGGGGGCGGGGCCAGAATGGGCCGGGGTCAGAGCCCGACCACGTCAATTTGTTCACGACCGCAGGCAGGTGAGGGCAGAGCCCCGGGGGGCTGTGGAGAGTCGCACTCCCTCGTAGGGCCCACGTCTGGCTCTCTCTCCTCTCACCTTCTTCATCCCTTCGTGCCTCAGTTTCACCTTAACCAGTGATGAGGAGAGGACAATCAGGATTTCTGAAAGCCCAGGAGAGGTGCCCTGCTGGGAAGGCCTGGTTAATTAAACTTCAGTTCACTAGGCTAATGTTTTGTACCGACCACATGCTCCTGCCCCAGCAGCGGTTTGGGAAGTACCCACTAATTTGGTCAGTTTTATGCATATCCTTGCCAGCATTTCATTAAAGCCTGAGGAAGGGAGGGAGCAGGGACAACCAAGGACCAGCTGCTCTTTTCTTTGGAGAGAACGTACTGACCATAGCAGGATGGATAGTGGTTAGACCACAGGAAGAACTTCTCCAAAAGCATGGCTAGGGATCAAAAATAGAACTCTTTAGAGGAGAGAGATGGATCTGGGAAAGCAAGCTGGGAGGGCAGGAGTGAGGAGTACTAACCGTCTGTGGTAGATAGAAGATGGGAGCCACCTGGTTTGGAATCGTTTCCTGTGAATTAAAATGGAGAGATCTTAGTTGCCCACTAGCACAGGGCCTGGCCTGGGAGGAAGGGAGAAAAACTAATGGTGGGAGGCCTGCTCACAGGGCCAAGGCTCTCCTAGGCCTCAGTGGAAGATGAAGGACTCTAGCACGAGGAGCTGGAGAGTTTGTTAAATACAGATTCCTGGGCCCCGCTCCCACAGATTCTGATTCCATTAGTCCTGGGCAGGGCCCATAAATCTGCATTTCTAACAAGCTTCAGCATTCAGGTAATGCTGAATCTCCTGGGCCATGGACCGCACGTTAAGGAATGCTAACATGGACTGCAGTGTAAAGCCCCGGCCTCCCACCCCTACCCACCGGTTGTACAGCTCACATTCTGCAGGACTATACACCACTGCCTTTGGACTCAGAGGGCAAAGAATCTTCGAGGTCTTTCAGGAAACTCCCCTAGCATCTGCCTTGCAGTGTGGCTATGGCTGTGCTCCCTTAGAGATATACTGGGGATCCTGGCTCAATTCCAGCTCTGAGCAGACCCACTCAGTGAGTGTGTCATGCCCACAAGGCACCTGCCCCAGAGGGCAGACCCACACCTGCTTCTGAATGCCCTCACACTGGAAGAAGCATGACAATGACAGTCTTGGAGTGATTCAGAGAGGAGGAGGAGGATGCTAGAAACTGGGGTTGGGGCTGAGCTGCCCCTCATCTCTAGGGATGGGGTGTTCAGCCCATTCCAGAATGCCACAGAGCATGTAGGTCCAGATGCATGTGGGGCCCAGAGCTGGAACCTACTGGACGTGGAACTGCCCCTAAGCCGCACCCAGGAGCCAGGTGTGACCCTAGCCCCGCTGAAGCCCTGGACACAGTACGCAGTGTTTGTGCGGGCCATCACACTGACCACTGAAGAGGACAGCCCCCACCAAGGAGCCCAAAGCCCCATCATCTACCTCCGAACCTTACCTGCAGGTAGGCTGAAGCCTTTGAAGGGGGTTGGGAGCTAAATGCCTGGGTCCTAGTGAGAATGGGGGAACCCAAGCACCAGAAATAGAGAAGCTGGGTCACTGAACACCAGGCCTATAGAGGCTGGGAGGCTGGACCTCAGAGAGAAGGGCCCATAACCAGACAGTATTTGAAAGGGGGATCTGCAGCCCCTCAGTTGTACCCTACTCACACCCCCAGCACCCACAGTGCCCCAGGACGTCATCTCCACGTCCAATTCCTCCTCGCACCTGCTGGTGCGCTGGAAGCCACCGACCCAGCGCAACGGAAACATCACCTACTACCTGGTGCTGTGGCAACGCCTGGCAGAAGACAGCGACCTCTACCTCAATGACTACTGCCACCGCGGTGCGCAGGGAGGAGGCGCGGACCGGAGGGGTTGGGGTGTTGGGCCGCGGGCGCTGCCAGTCTAACTCTTTCCTTCGCCGCCGCGGCACCAGGCTTGCGGCTGCCCACCAGCAACAACGAGCCCCGCTTCGACCGCGAAGACGGGGAGCTCGAGGCCGACAGGGAGCCTGGCTGCTGCCCTTGCCAGCACCCACCTCCTGGGCAGGTCCTGCCACCGCTGGAGGCACAGGAGGCCTCCTTCCAGAAGAAGTTTGAAAACTTTCTACACAACGCCATCACCATCCCCAAGTGCGTCTCGGCACGAGAGAGCCGGGAGGCCAGGGTGCTGATGAGCGGGGTCTGCGGGGCGGGGCCTGGGTTGTGGGTGGGGTTGGGAGGCGGTCCGCCGTGGCAGAGGGCACTGGGGCGCCTTCCAGGCGGGCCTGACAGGGCCCACCCCCCGATCCCCCGGTCTCCCCAGATCCCCTTGGAAGGTGACGTCCATCAATAAGAGCCCTCAAAGGTGAGCGGGGGCGGAGCAGGGGCCGAGAGGCGTGGCTCCCGGGACCGGGGCCTGGCTCTGACTCGCGCCCTCCCTAGGGACTCGGGGAGGCACCGCCGGGCAGCCGGGGCCCTCCGGCTTGGGGGGAACAGCTCGGATTTCGAGATCCAGGAGGACAAAGTGCCCCGGGAGCGAGCGGTGCTGAAGGGCCTGCGCCACTTCACAGAGTACCGGATCGACATCCATGCCTGCAACCACGCGGCGCACACTGTGGGCTGCAGCGCTGCCACCTTCGTCTTTGCACGTACCATGCCCCACAGTAGGTGACACCCCCCCCCAGCTCTACCCCGCCCACACACCGACCCCAAGGACCCCATCCAATTAGTGCTCCAACTAGCCAGTTTGACCTCCCGCCAGCCTCAGGGCCGCAGTTTGCTCAACCTTTCCAGTCCCCAAAATCCCAGCGTTTCCTCAAACCTCCCAGTTTAGCGCCCTTGGGTTTGAATATGAAGGTGAGAGGAAATACTTGTGGCCGGGCTGCCTGATGCCCTCTCCCACAGGAGAGGCCGATGGCATCCCAGGGAAGGTGGCCTGGGAGGCAGCCAGCAAAAGCAGTGTTCTCCTACGCTGGCTTGAGCCACCAGACCCCAACGGACTCATTCTCAAGTACGAAATCAAGTACCGCCGCTTGGGAGAGGTAGGTACCCCAGGAGACACCCTAACCTATAGCCCCAATTTGTGCCTCCATCCTCCTCCCAGCCAGCTCTTCTGTGTTGCCCTCAGGAGGCCACAGTGCTGTGTGTGTCCCGCCTGCGATATGCCAAGTTTGGGGGCGTCCACCTGGCCCTGCTGCCTCCTGGAAACTACTCTGCCAGAGTTCGGGCAACCTCACTGGCTGGCAATGGCTCCTGGACAGACGGTGTCGCTTTCTACATCCCTGGCCCAGGTGTGCAGAGCCGCTGTCCCAGACCTGTACTCCCAAACAGCCCCACCTGGGTCCCCAGCCACACCTCCCATTGTGGAAACCACAGGCCCCTCCACCCCACCCCTCCCCCATCCTCACCTCCCATTGTGGAAAGAGAAGTGTCCTCTACCCTCTGACTTCTCCATCTTTTTTTATTAGTATTGTTTTTTTCTTTTTCTCTGACTTCTCCATCTTTGACCCAACCCTCTGCCGCCTTCTGGCCACCAGAGGAGGAAGACTCCGGGGGGCTGCACGTCCTTCTCACCGTCACCCCCGTGGGCCTCATGCTGCTCATCATTCTTGCTGCCCTCGGTTTCTTCTACAGCAAGAAGAGGTGATGACAAGTCCCATTGGTTCCCAACCCCCTTCTTCCCTGAGCCCTCATCAGAAGTCAGTGCAATCAGAGGGTAATAGATGAGACAGCAGAAAGGAATTCCTTAGAAGCAGTAACTCTTCCCCTGGGGGCGGCATGGAGGAAAGAGACATACCTTTCAGTTAGGGGGACCAACTTGTCCACATTTGCCTGGGACTTTCCTGATTTTGGTAGTGAAAGTCCCAAATCCTGGGAAACCCCTCGGTCTGGGCACACTGGGTCTGTTGGTCACCATACTCTTAGCCTGAGAACTAATGAAACTGGTCCTATCATAGCAGGGGGAGAAACAGGAGACCTCAGGATGTGTCCTGGGATCCTGGGATTCTTGATGTCAGATCCCCCTAGGGCTGGATATGAGAGGGAACTGAGGGCAGGACTTTGATTAGCTGGGTTCTGAGGACTAGCTGAGCAGACAGCAGCTTCTCTACTTCTGTCCTCCCTTTTCCCCGCCTGTCAGATCCCAGATCCCAGGACTAGGACCAAGACTAGCTTGGAAGGTGCTTGGTGTTCCCCAGGGGTCACCCTGATCAGAGCTAGGGGTTATGATCAGTAACTTCCTTCCTCCTTGTAATGTCCCTTTTCCTTGTCCTCTGACATTGCTTCTTCCTTCCCGAGCACCCTTCCAGCCTGACCCTCTCACCTCCCATTGCAGAAACAGCACGCTGTATACCTCTGTGAATCCAGAATACTTCAGTGCCTCTCATAGTAGGTCTGGGGCTGGCTGGATGGGTGGTGTGGAGAAGGGAGACAGGAGGGGAGAAGAGACAGACTTCCAGACCATCTTGGAGAAGGCAGCCTTGGGACCCGAGCCCTTCAGAAGAGAAGAGAAGTGGGTGGAGCTGTGGCAGAGAGCAGTGCCCTTGCCTTGTGACTCCCACTTCCTCTCAGTGTACATCCCTGATGAGTGGGAGGTGCCTCGGGAGCAGATCTCCATAATCCGGGAACTGGGCCAGGGCTCTTTTGGGATGGTATACGAGGGGCTGGCACAAGGACTTGAGGTTGGAGAGGAGCTCACGCCCGTGGCCCTGAAGACGGTGAATGAGCTGGCCAGCCCACGAGAACGCATTGAGTTCCTCAAGGAAGCCTCTGTCATGAAGGCATTCAAGTGTCACCATGTGGTAAGGGAGGGTCAAGGGCATTGTCAGGGTCAAAATTAGGGTGAAGTTCATGTGGTGAGAAGGAGAAGATCAGAGATGATTTCAGGGCACCATCAAGTCCAGGGTTGGGCCTGTGGTTAGGATCCTAATTGGGGTAAAGCTCATGGCTGGGGTTAGAGTCGAAACAGGGTCATCATAGGGCCATGGTAGGATCATGGCTAGGGCTGAAATCAGTCCTGGTGGAAGTCAATACTGAGTGTTCACATCATTATTAGGATCATGGTCAGAGTTGGTTCAATCATGAAGATTGGAATGATAGATCGATTAAGGTCACGGGTTAGCGTCAGGGTCATTGTTAGGTCAAGATTAGGGTGATGGTCATGGTTGGGGTTAGGAGGGTTGGTGTCTGGGTCAGTTGTGAGAGCAGAACAAGGTTTTGGCCAGGGAGATCAAGGGAGCTGGGTAGACCTGCAACCAGGCTCTTTATCCATCCCAGGTACGTCTCCTGGGTGTGGTGTCTCAGGGCCAGCCAACTCTGGTCATCATGGAGTTAATGACCCGAGGGGACCTCAAGAGCCATCTTCGATCTTTGCGGCCTGAGGCAGAGGTAGGGACCAGGAAGATCCTGGGTGAGGGGCTGGGGAGTTAGAGAGGACTTGGGCACAGTTGTAGGGGTAATCATTGGGCAGGAGTCCAGCCTCAAGTTCCTACTTCACTGGCCCCCTCTCTCGGCTCTAGAACAACCCTGGGCTCCCTCGGCCAGCACTGGGAGATATGATCCAGATGGCTGGTGAGATCGCGGATGGCATGGCCTACCTCGCTGCCAACAAGTTTGTGCACCGAGACCTGGCGGCCCGAAACTGCATGGTGTCCCAGGACTTCACCGTCAAGATCGGGGGTACAGAGAGGGCCAGGCGGGTGTGAGCAGCCTGGGTAGACTGACTCCCCCTAAGCGAGGCTTGAGGAGACCCAAGCCTGTCCCACAGCTCTGTCCCTGATAGCCCCCCACCCTGGATCTCAGTCTCCTCGTCCGAGGGCAGCAGGATTTGGATGGGATGATCTCTGAGGTCCTTTGAGCCCTCACATTCCAGGATTCTTGGAGGTGGAGAGGGTTGGGAGAGGTATTCCCGGGGCAGGAGCTGGTGAATGGCTCTGCTGCCCCACACCCCGTCTACCCTCACTTTCCAGACTTCGGGATGACTCGAGATGTGTATGAGACAGACTATTACCGCAAGGGCGGGAAGGGGCTGCTGCCTGTGCGCTGGATGGCCCCTGAGTCCCTCAAAGATGGAATCTTCACCACCCACTCGGATGTCTGGTGGGGCCTGGCTGGAGCAGAGGGCTCAGGGGGTGTGGAGGCAGGTCCTTGGGAGAGGCCTGGGTGCACTCCTTAGGGTGCGCTGAGCTGCATTAAGGGTGCTGGGCTCAGGCCCTCCTCCGCGTCCTCCAGGTCCTTTGGCGTGGTGCTCTGGGAGATTGTGACCCTGGCCGAACAACCCTACCAGGGCCTATCCAATGAGCAGGTGCTCAAGTTCGTCATGGATGGCGGGGTCCTAGAGGAGCTGGAGAGCTGTCCCGTTCAGCTGTGAGTCACCCCAGTCTGCACCGCCTATACCTGTCCCACCCCTGTGAGTCTGGCCCACCTCCTCTGATGCTTTTACTTGCACTGATCCCCAGCTCTGAGCCCTCCAGCTCAAAATCCCCACTACAACCCCCATTTACTCCCCTGTGACCCTCGCAGACATAATCCCCCATGACCCCCCCTACAATCACACTGATTGACCCTCTCAGTGCAGGAGGCAGGAAATGTGCACCCCTCTGACACTGCCCCCCACCTCCACCAGGCAGGAGCTGATGCACCGCTGCTGGCAGCAGAACCCGCGCCTGCGCCCAACTTTTACCCACATCCTGGACAGCATACAAGAAGAGCTGCGGCCCTCCTTCCGCCTCCTTTCCTTCTATTACAGCCCAGAGTGCCGGGGGGCCCGGCCTTCCCTGCTGCCCGCAGATGCAGAGCCCGACTCCCCGCCAACCCCTAAAGGGGCTTCCTCAGACTTCAGCCCCCAAAATGGGGGTCCAGGGCACTGAGGGGCACCCCATTCCCTGGCTGGTTGGCCTCCCATGGGCAGAGAGGAAGGGGCCTGACCTTTGCAGCCATGAGATGCTGAGACAGGGCACGGGGTGGCCGAGGGGGGCACAGAGAGCAGGAGCAGGACAGATCGGGGGTGACGGGGAGAGCAGAGCAGAGTCACGGCAGGACAGATTTTCTCAGGAATCTGATCCTCCGTGAGAAAGTAATCAAGGCCACAACAGAAGTGGAGGTTAGACCGTGGACAAGACATCCTGCCCTCTGAGTGAGAGAGCCTACTCAGACTAGGAAGAGAGGCCTGCCCGCCCCAGAGGCAGGGTCTGGGGAGCCCCACCCTCGGCTTCGGAGCTCCTGTGGGCATCTGGGGCCATCAGCACGTTTGAAACCAGATGAGCAGCCAGAATCGGGCCTGGAGCCCTCTCTGTCTGTGTTTGGGAGAAGCTGGGTTTGGGCATCCACGTGACTGCTCCTCTCACCTCCTCCCCTCTGCCCCGTTCCGCAGGGGTTGTGGGGAGAACCCAGGGACCCGGGCGAGTGGGTTCCCAGCCTGGCCTGGAGGCCTGCCCTCACCCCGCTTCCTCTCCTTTGCCATATACCCAAAGACCCCAAGCTTGGTGCTCCCGCTTCCTCTTCTCCAGGGCGTTCCCTTGGGGCAGATTCACCCCTTCTCCCCTCCTTTCCCCCTCAATCCCCCTCCTACCCTTGGATTATTAAGGCTTTAATAGCCTTGCTTCCTCCCTGCCCTCACTTCTGCCCCCCACCCCTGCCTCTCATGGGAGGACTGGAGAAGGCACAATAAAGGCCGAGGTCTGTTTATACCCTGGTCCAGGGCAGCCCATTATCTCTCCATCTATATGGTGTTAACACTGGATGAACTTCCTCCCTCCCTCCTTGGGGACTTGAGGTGGTGACCCTGAGGCAGTGATATAGGATAAATACACTGCTGTCAAACACCACCTCCATGAGGACTGAGCAGCCAGGGTTGCCATGGCAGTGAAGCAGGACCATCCTGCTATTATCTGCGGCTCAGGTGGCCAGAAGTGGTTGAGCCCGGCAGGGGAACCTTCATATCTGGCCTCCCAGCCTCACCAACCCGTCCCCTACACCTCATCCCTCCGTATTTTCACTGGGCAGACATCTTCTGGGGTATCACAGGACAGACTTGAAGTGGGCAGAACTTGGGGTGGGGGGGTACTGATGACATCACCAGTCCGTGCTGGATGCCCCCCAGGCAAGGCAGGGGACACACATCAGAGCAGAGTCTGTGTGTCTGGCTCCCTACTGTTATTCCATCCCAGGAGCAGAGATGCCCCCGAGGCAGGTTAAAGGAGCACATGGGAGTCTGTTTCCAGGCTCTTATGCCAGTGCAGTCAGGGCATTCGAAGGGGAGGAGCTGCAGGTGAACGACTTAAAACCTTGGTGAAGGGGGTGGTAGCAGAAGGGGCTGGGCCTGGCTCAAGGATTTTTCGTATCCTGTATCAGCGTTTCCTGCATCCAGGTCCTCAGGGCCAGAGCTCCCATGCTGCCACACACAGGGGTTCTGCGGAGGTTTATACTTCTAAGCGCGCTTGCTCACTCCAGCACCTGTCCTGAAAACCACAGCTCCTTAAGGCATGAGCCGAGTGTGCATGAGTCTGTGCGAGGCCGCCTCTATGCTAATCACAACTCAGACACCATCCTTTTAGGGTCCAGGTGGGCAGCAAGGACCACGTGTCCCACCGCACGCGCCCCTGCCCTTCCCTGTCCCTGCCTGTCATTGCTGGCTAAGGCAACAGTGACCCCTAATGGTTGCTGGCGGAACCACAGCTTAGGGAAAAAAGAGTGGGGAAGGTTGTTCTCTCCTCCCTCCCTGAGTTGCTGGTCTCAGGCCACCAGCGAGTGCAAGGGAGGAGAGACTCCACACATAAGCCCTGGATCTGAGACCCACACACTCGCACAGCAGACAGGCACACCTGCACTTGCACAGGCCCAGAGGGCAGCACTGGGTTCAGGCCCTCTCCCCACCACCCGTGTCCCCTAACCTCCACAGGATGGGACATTGCGTGTTCAGGAAGCGCTGGGCATGTGGATGTGGAAGGGCTTAACGAAGGGTTTGGGAGTTGAAGAAAAGAGGGCTTCAGAAAAACACTGCCTGTGCTTCACCTCCAAAGATGAGCAGGTGGTGACTGGCCCAAAAGAACGTTTTGGAGAAAGATGTAGGGATGCTGGAAGACAAACTCTACTGCCATCGATGTCCTACAAAAGAAGTGGATGTACATTGTAAATCAACTATACTCCAATAAAATTAAAGAAAAAAAAAGTAGATGTAATAAGGTAGCAAGAAAGATGGTGGTTAGACTTCAGAAGGGACTTCCCAACTATACAGGGAAGCTTTGTGAAGGGAAGAAGTGTCCTCTCTCAGAGACAGCTAAATACAGACAATAGGTTGGCCCGGGGAAAAAAGAGTGATGGACACCTACCACAGAGGCAGAAGGATGAGGGCAGTGACTAAAATAGAGAGTCCAGAAACAACTTTCTTGATTTCCTCCCCGCCACCGCCACCACCCCAGTTCAGACAGAAGTCCAGAAAAAAATAACCTGCAGCTGGCTAGGAAGGTAGGAAATGGTGTGGAGACAGATTAGCATAAAAGAATTACGTGTTTACCATCTACCCGCTTGGAACTGTTCTTGTGCCCTCTCGTCAAGTCCCCCACCTGGGCAAAGGGATGCTGGAGGCTCTAGGTCTCATGTCCCACCCCCTCCCAGCTCAGGAGCAACTGATGCATCTTTGTGGGGAAGAGATTGGAGTCCTCCATAGTGAGAGGCCCAAAGGCCTGGGGCAGGAGGGTTTGAGGTCAAGTGGTCCGGGGTCAGGTGAGCTGTGCCACTGGACCAGGCCTTGGTTGAGGCAGGACAAATAGGGGTGTTCACAGTTCCTCTTCCTCTAGGCTCTGGGTACAGAACAGAAGGCTGCAGCCAGGGTGGTTCCTGGCTATCATCACGTAGGAGGAAGAGCCAGGTACGAAGACAGGAGAGATCAGCGTGCTGCTCCTGGGTCAGCCCCACAGCCTCATACTCCCTCCGAGTCCCAGGGAGCTTGGATGGCAGGGCACCAGGTCTTAGATGCCCAGACGGGGGGAAAACCTGGAGTAGAAACTTGGACCTTCCCCTTGGCCTAGTGTCAACAACGCTGTGGAAGCCCCTCCCCTGGTCCAGGAGTTGTTTGTCTTCTCCAACCTTAGCTGAGGTGAAGGACAAGGGAGACGTTAGTCACAGCCATTACGCCACAGCAAGGGTCTTCCTCCTTCCAGCAAGAGGCTTCAATGCCCAACTCCTCAGGCCACCAGTGCCCGCCCCCAGGGGCACAAAGGAGAGTTTTGGGGTCCTCTCATCCCTGGGAGGCCGATGGGCAGTGTGCTGGCACCTCCTACCCACTCCTGACCTTTGCCCAGGAGTCAGAGGGCCTGAACACCTGGGGCTTCTTCTGGCTGCCTTCCATGAACAGGAGCCCCTCTGGGTCACTCATCTGAAGGCACGACTAGTGAGTGGACACTAGGGTGACACTATCTGTCCCTGGAGAGAGTGAGGGAAGTGCCGCTGAATGCGCCAACTCAGGAATCCAGGCTGGTGGGGTTGGGATGGAGCCAGAAGGGAGGGCATTTGGTGAGCCCCTGGGCACGTGATCAGGAGCTTGAGATCAAGTGCTCAGGTACCCCTGATGCCTGGCTGAAGGAAGGGTCTCAAAGGGGCCACACAGCTAAGAGTTTTGATGTCCTCGCTGTGGAAAGGAGGCCTAAGGGCCATGGGGCGGGCATTCAGGGTGGGCGTGGTGAGGGGTGGAGTGCCCCCTGGGCCCGAATATCTGGGTTACCCAAACTCAGGGGCACTTGTCCTTCTCCAAAGCCAGGAGAGGTAGCCCCCTGCCCAAGGTGGTAGCTGGCTGAGTAGATACTCCAGCCCAGCTTCCTCATCTGGTCCCTGGGAAGGCAGGACATCTGAAGAGTTTGGCGTCTTGGACTGATCAGGCCAGGAGCTCCTCTTCCCATCTTCCCTTCCAACACAGAGGGAAGAGAGGAGAGATGGGGCTGCCGGTCAGGGTGGGAGTGGGCAGAGGGAGGCACTCCCAGGATAAAGATGTCAACTGAAATCCTAGGACAAAGAAGGAGGGGCACAAGACATTCCCTCCTGTGTCTCTCCCCGCCCCCAGTGGCTGCAGCTCTCAAGCACCAGGGACATTGCCAGATGTCAGGCAGAGGGAGGACAGGAAAGGATGGGGATGCTGGGGAGGTAGTGAGGAGGGAGAAACAGGCAGAGGAAGGGGGCGTGGGAGAGGAGACCCAGAGAGGCAGGGAGACAGGAGCTCCGAACCCCTCTTCACACATGCACTGGAGGCTCTGAGGACACCCCAGCCTGCCCCTTGGCTCTCTGTGGGTCTGGCCCCCACCCATCCCCACTCATGAGCAGCAACAGGGAAACTCTGTGCTTGGTTGTATCTGGAGATGAAGAGGGGTCACATCCTGAGGGAGCAGAGGGTCACGCAGGTTCCCACCCTCTCAGGTTGTGTCAAGCTGGTCCTCAAGCAGAACTGGATAGGAGAGGGGAAGTGGGCAGAGGTGCAGGGGGAGAGAGGGGAAGGATGGCTCGGGTGGCAGTGGGGACAACATTCTGAGACTGTGCAGAAGGATTTTTAAGCAAATGAGACAGAGGCCCCTTCCTCTCTAGGAGGCAGAGAAAGGAGAGCTTGTGGACAAAAGGACAGAGGTTGACAGCTGGGTCAGGCAAGAAAAAGTAGAGATGGAGGAGAGGGGTCTAGCCGCATGCATCTCCCCAAAGCGCAACTGGAGTAGAAACCTACTGCTGCTGAAGCAGGAAGGATGGAGGTGGAGCTATATAAACACTTCCAGGAGGCTTCCCTGGTGGCGCAGTGGTTGAGAGTCCGCCTGCCGATGCAGGGGACACGGGTTCGCGCCCCGGTCCGGGAAGATCCCACATGCCGCCGCGGAGCGGCCGGGCCCGTGAGCCGTGGCCGCTGAGTCTGCGCGTGCGGAGCCTGTGCTCCGCGACGGGAGAGGCCACAGCAGAGAGAGGCCCGCGTACCGCAAAAAAAAAAAATTGTTTAAGACTTCTGGGAAACAGGGTCGGGGGACAGGGGGCAAAGGAGGCAGGGGCGGCCTCTTTTGGCAGCAGAATTACCTAAGGGAGAGACCTCCATGAGAGAAGGCCAAGGGCTGAAATAAGATAAGGGACACCAAGTGCTTGGTAAGCTATAGAGCACTGTATAAATTATAGTTGTTGTTATCTAATTGTGATATCATTTAAAAAGATGCTGCAGAAGTACATTTAGTGCCATGGAAAGATGGCCATGATGAACTGCAGAGTGAAAAGAGCAGGTTGCAAATAATATAAATGCCATTTTTTGCATTTACACGTACAGACACAGAGAAGTGTCTGAAAGTGTAAATATACATCTGGGAGATGGGGCTGTGGATAATTTATATCTTCTTTTTGCTTATCTGTATTTTCTCTTCATGTATTTAAAGAACATACATTATTTATGTTGTGAAAAACAAGCAATTTGCTTTGAAAGGAATGAGACTTCCTCCCAGTTGGTCGAGGTCCTGGGCTCAGAAAGGGTGAGGTCAGAGTCGGCTGGGGCCCTGGCTCTGCCCTCTCTCTGCCTGGTGGGTTACCTTGGGGTCTGACAAATACATATCCTCCATGAACATTTTTTTCCTCTGTGCTCTAGGCTGGGCCAAAGTTGATTTGCGTGAATTTAGAATTGGCAGCATGTTTTTGTAACCCCACGATGTTTCTGGCTGGGAAGATATAAAACAGGAGGGAGGTAGAGAAAAGCAGACAGAGATCCCCAGCAACTCTGAGCCCACCCACAGGGAGGCCCACAGCCCTCTGCTTGCAGTGTCCTTCGGACCACCTTCCCCAACCAGCCCTGCAGGATCAGCCTTCACCTATAGTGGCTTCCAGGGCCTGTGGCAACCTAGGTTCCCACCCCCGCTCATTCCTCAGCCTTACCCACGTACCACGCCAACACCCAAACGTGGCTTCCTTTTTTTCCCTTCCCCCACCCCCCTCTGCCTCCCAATCTGAGTGTGGACCATCACACCCTTGGAGGCCTCCCCCAACATTCTTCCCCACTGGGCTCCCACCTTGTCTCTTTCCCAGCCTGAAAACACCCTCCTCCCTCCTATGAGCCCCTCCCTCCCCCAGAGCTACTTAGAATAGTACCTAATATCGATAATTCCTTATGCTGACAAAGAGCTTTCTGTTTCCAAAGTGTATGGAAAATCCACTTAGAGAGGATGGCATCAGTGATCTGAGAGGCCAGATGACTTGCCTACGGTCACATAGCCAGTTCCTGGAGGTCCAGCCCCTTCTACCACGAACCCAGCCTCAAGGGCTGAGAGTAAACTGATTTGTCCTCTCTGTCCTTCAGTCCCTCCTTTATCTCTAAATTGCATCTTCCCTGGCATGTAAGCCTTCCACTTCTAGCTGCAACTTGCCTTTCCAGCATCATGATCTGCCCCACCCCAAAACAAACCTCATGTTCTAATCAGTCTAGACTCTTCCCTATCCACCAGCTTGCACCATGCTGCCCATCACCTGACCTGTGCTCTACTGGGTATTGCCTCCACATCTGCCCCACCCCCTGCCCCATCTTTGGTCTCTGAGGCTGTTTCTGAACTCTGCACCATCACAGGGCACTGAGTACCTGCTGCCTTATATAGCCATGATGTTAGTGTCGGGACTCCCCTTAGGAAAATAGAAACCACGCTAGGTATTTCCACAGAGGGTATTGAATATAAGGGGTTGGCTTTACTGGTGTGGGAGAGCTGAAAAGCCAAGAGGGAACACTAAGTAACACAGAGAAAACCACAAGAGGAAGATCCCACCCCTAGGTTGGGAGAACAAGCAGGTAAGGTTGAGGTTGTCAGAGTCTAGAACCTCAGGGAAGGGATACCCCAGAGGTGGGATCCAGATCTTGGAGGAGGTAGTGCTGCCCAGCTGGTGCTGGAGCAACGTTGAAAGGAAGCAGCCGGAAGAAGCAAGTCCTCCCCTCTCTCCCTGTAGGCAACCTCCCTGTTGGCAGAACTTAATAAGAGCCCACTGGCAAAACACTCTCTGCAAAGTATGGTTTGCAGAGTCAGCCCCAGCCTCACAGAGCAGAGTATAGAAGGGAGGGGTTAGAGCTGAGAGACAATAGGTAAGTGACCAGCACCCATGAGGGTCATTATTTATTATGATTATTGGACCTAAAATGTACTGAGCGCCTTCTACATATCTACACTTGACATACACTCGAACATAAAGAATAAAGTGGGGACTTCCCTGGTGGTCCAGTGAGTAAGACTCCTCGCTCCCAGTGCAGAGGGCTGGGTTCAATCCCAGGTTGGGGAGCTAGATCCTGCATGCATGCCACAACTAAAAGTCTGCATGTTGCAACGAAGACATCCGAATGCCACAACTAAGACCTGACACAGCCTAAATATATATATATATATTTTTTTAAAGAATAATCTGGGGCTTCCCTGGTGGCGCAGTGGTTGAGAGTCCGCCTGCCGATGCAGGGGACACGAGTTCGTGCTCCAGTCTGGGAAGATCCCACATACCGCAGAGCGGCTGGGCCCGTGAGCCATGGCTGCTGAGCCTGCGCGTCTGGAGCCTGTGCTCCGCAACGGGAGAGGCCACAACAGTGAAAGGCCTGCATACCGCAAAAAAAAAAAAAAAAAAAAAGAATAATCTGGTGAGCTTCATTCTATCACTGACATTGTACAGATGAGGGAACCGTGCCTTCAGGAAGTGAAATAACTTGCCCAAAGTCCCACAACTAATAAATGGCAAAACTGGGATTGAAAGTCCACGATTTTTCCACTCTATCCTGTTGTCTACGAGGTGCCCCACACCGGGCTAAGAGGGCTCCAGAGAGGGGTGGGCATAAGTCCTTATGGGCAGGGATGGCAGACTGTACAATGGTCTGGCTGCAGCGCCAAACCTCCTTGAGCATGTTGTATGTGCTAAACCCCCACTTACAGTAGTTCCTGCCATGGGTGAAAGAGCCACAAAGATGGACAAAAGCCAGGCCCTACCCTTGCAGAGCGCACTGTCTCCTGGGCAAGAAGGCATGCAGACAGATCACTGCAGTGCACCACCACAGTCCCATGGAGCCATGCAAGAACCAGGGCTCTGAGAGCACTGTAACTGAAACTCAGATCTCATCACTTCCCTGCTGAAAGCCCCTCAATAGCTCCCCGGTGCCAACCAGCAAAGGCAAAGCTCCCAAGCAGGCTGACCTCTCAAGCTGTCTGCCCCTCACACCCATGCCACCCCCAGATGGCACCGCAGCTCTAAGCCTCCGCCACCTTCACACACTTTGCTCCTTCAACCCAGAACATCCTCCACTCTCTCCACCCTCCCCTTCCCGTGCGTCCTGAGGATCATCTGCTCACCCTTTAAACGAGCTCTCTCCACTACCACCTCCTCTCTGAAGCCTTCTTGACTTGCTGCCCCTTCGCAGCATTATCCTGGGCAGCATGGACCACTCCCTCCGACACGCCCCCTGAACCACAGGCTTCTAGTATAGCTCTTGTCACTCTGAATTATCTGGGTTTGTTTACCTATGTATCTCCCCTGCCCTCGAGTCTTACTTATCTTTGTAGCCCTCAAAACTATCACACACTACAGTACATAATAGGTTTTTAATAGATGCTCCATGAATTCATGATAACAAACCAGCCAAGGGCAGGGAGTGCAGAGAGGAAAAATATACTGCCTTTGGAGCCAGACCTGAACTGAATCTTAGTTAAACATATTTACTAGTTTGCTTGAGCAAGTTGTTGGTAGTTCAGTGCTCCTGGCCTCTGTCAAATGGAAAGTCCACTGCACTCCTCACAGCACAATGCCTGAGCCCAGACATCTGCAGGGCTACCTGCATTCTCCTTCAGGTGCTCGTGGGTGAGGTCCAGGCCACATATGAGGGCCTCAGCCCCAAGGGCTGCACCAGGAAGTCTGCAGGCCTGACTGCCATGACTCCTTCCCAGCCACAAAGTCTACACGCTGGACACGCTAGAGGAGAGAGAGTGGGAACCCTAAATCTCCCCAGCCGCCCTAGACCTCAGGTTCCACCCCCCAGAGTCTACGAGATCCCAAACTCCCTTGAACATTTTCCTGTGCTGACCCACAATGCCCTTGGTGCCTTTGGTGCCCCCAGCTTCACAGGCACCTCAGCACATCTGGAGCTTCCTCTGGTGGCCTTGAGTCCCTAGAGATCACCAGGATCCTCTACGCTTCTCCACCGCTTCCCCTTTCCCAGCACCTCCAAGCAGTCCTGGAACCTGACTCTCAGTCACCAAGAACCCTCTCCGCAGTCTCTCCAGACTCCCAGGGTCCCGCGGTCCTTGCAATCCCTCTCCGCCCCCTCCAGGCGCTGCCAGCTCTAACCCTGCACCATCTGGATGAGCAGCCAGCCAGCTGGTGCAGGGGCTCAAGCTGCTGCAGGATTCCTTCCGCTGCACTCCTGTCACTGCCGCCCAGCCAGACCTTTCCTTTGCCACGTTGCAATTCACTCTAACAGCAGATTCAGCCTGAGGAAACTTCTGGCAGCACGCCCATTCCCAAAGTACCCACAGCAGGGGAGAGAGGCAGAAGAGAAGTGGAGATGGCAAACTGATCTGACTCGCCGTGCTCTTCACATGGCCCCACGTCTTTGCCCAGACTTCCCCTGGGCCTACCTGGGGACTACCCCTCTGCCCACAACTTCTTATCAAGGCCCAGCCCAGATGCCCCCACATTGCACTCTCCTCTGAGACTCCTTCTTCCATCACCCCAGCCAGAAGAGAGCTCTCTCCTCTCAAGTCCTGGAGGATGCACGTGGCTCTGGGCATGACCGCTTCTCCTCTGTGGTCCTAGCCACCTTAGAACTTGAACTCCTTGAGGGAAGAGGACAGGTTTGACGTTTGGTGTATGGACTGAATTGTCCCCCCTCAAAATTCATATATTGAAGCCCTATCCCCAATGTGACTATATTTGAAGATAGGGCCATGAAAGAAGTCATTAAGGTCAAAAGAGGTCGTTAGGGTGAGGCCCTAATCCGATAGGACTAGTGTCCTTATAAGAAGAGGAAGACCCACCAGAGAGATCCCCCTCTTCCCAACGTGAGCACAGAGGAGAGGCCATGTGAGGACACGGTGAGAAGGCAGCCACCTGCAAGCCAGGAAGAGAGGCTCCACCAGAAACCAACCCTGCTGGCACCTTGATCTTGGACTTCCAGCCTCCAGAACTATGAGATAATAAATTTCTGTAGCTTATGCCACCCAATCTGTGGGTTTTGTTATGGCAGCTCGAGCATACTAATACATTCAGGAACTCAGGGAAAGCATTCTGAGAAGGGAACACCAGCAGACAAGCCATCTCACATGTGCTCTTTAGCCCTTCCCGTTATCAGCCCGGCAGCTCACAGGACAGAGTGGAGGGACCAGACCCAGCTGCTACAAGCCCAGCCAGAGGGAAGACCTGAGGTCTGACCCTCTGCCCTGGCCCTGAGGAGACGGTGGTTAAATGTTCCCATCACATTGCTAGGAACTTATAGGAAAGAAGGGAAAAAAATTCCTGAGCTCCTCCTGCAGATCAGACAGACCCTCTGCTGAGCTCAGCACCCATTTGCTGATGGAATCCCACAACCGCCCTTCCAGAGAGGTGTTCTCCCACGTTCCAGACCAGGCAACCAAAGCTTGGGAGAGATCAGGCAACTTGCCCAGGTTGACCTTGGCACAAGGGTGGAGGGGGATGAAAATACAAATAAGGGTGAGAGACAGTCATAGCCTCAAGGTGCTAGAGCTCTTCCAAGCGCACCTACCTGACAAAATGCTGAGGCACATGCAAGATTTCGGCGGCAGGCCCGGAGCCCAGTCTGCATTTATAGGAGGGATCCGCTGTACCTGGGTCTAAGAGAGTTCATTCCTTGCCAGGGCTGCTGGCCTGGGCCCAGGCCTCCAGACAAAGAGAGTGAGTAATTCCATTTTAAAGGTGAAAAGTACTTCCGTTGCAATTATCACACAGTGTATCAAAGCAGTGGGCACGGTTTCCAGAAGGAGGGGGGTGGGGTGGGGGGAGGTGGGGTGTGGTGGTTGCTGTGCACACAGAACAGCCAGAGCAGAGTCGTGGCGTTTGGTGGAGGTGCACCAAGCCTGCCACCTCCCCGCCCACACCCCCAACTTGGTGATCAATTAAATGGCACGTTTGGAGAAAATGGCAATCAGGTGTTTGAGTACTGATAATCAGACTTGAGGCTCTCCTGTTCGATTCTTCTCTCTCTTGAAAAGGAGACAACGGGGCTTCCCTGGTGGCGCAGTGGTTGAGAGTCCTCCTGCCGAAGCAGGGGACGCGGGTTCGTACCCCGGTCCGGGAAGATCCCACATGCCGCGGAGCGGCTGGGCCCCTGAGCCATGGCCGCTGGGCCTGCACGTCCGGAGCCTGTGCTCCACAACGGGAGAGGCCACAACAGTGAGAGGCCCGCGTACCGCAAAAAAGAAAAAAAGAAAAAAAGAAAAAAGAAAAGAAAAGGAGACAACTGATGGGAGGGGAGGGTGGTGGGTAGATACTTAATACCAAGCAGTGCTCATCCTCATGGTGTCCTCCTACTCAGCAGGGTGGAGAGAGAGAGTCTATCCCCAGGATCCTCCCTGTCCAAAAGGCAGAATCCCAAGATGGGGGTGACCAGGATTCTGGAATTCTCTGCAGAACCTGGGCTGGGTAGACAGACTTCTGGGCTGGAGAGATCATTGCAGCACCTCCACACCCCTCCTTTCTGCCTCCTTTCTTTGTTTCCATCTTCCCCAACACCTTTCAGACCCGCTCTGCCCTGCCCCAGGCCTGGGCCAGCCCTCCCTACTTCCCAAGGAAAGACTATTATGGGAGGTTGTAACTGAGCCAGTGCTGGTGTGGCTGCTGTGGCTGGCGTGGCTGGCGTGGCTGCTGTGGCTGGCGTGGCTGGCAAGGCCTGCGAGGGAGCCACACTGGCCCCAGCTGCGGGCGGCTCTCAGGAAAGGTCAGCAGCCCACAGGCAGGCAGCTGCTTTGGGTGCCTGGCCCTGTGACTGTCACAGTGCTCTGGGTCTTTGTACTCTTGTTCCCCCTGTTTGGGACACTTTCCCCAGGCCTTGAAGGGCTGGCTCCTTCTCACCTGGTCAGTGGCTTACAGTGTCTGTCACCTCCTCAGGAGCAGCCTCCCAAAGCAGCATCTACTCTACACCTAACATCCTGCAGTATCATCTTATTACTCGTATCACAATCTGAAATTATCTTTCTGATTTGTTACCCGCTTCTTTTCTTCTCCCCTCACCAGAATGCACGCTCCCAGAGGGCAAGGGCCATGCACATCTTTGTTGCTGCATTCCCAATGCCTAGGCTGCCTGACATATCCTGGGAGGGCTCAACTCTGTTGAACTGGCCAACTGGATGGATCTCCATTTCTTTTTTTTTTTTTTTTTTTTTTTTTTGCGGTACGCGGGCCTCTCACTGTTGTGGCCTCTCCCGTTGCGGAGCACAGGCTCCGGATGCGCAGGCTCAGCGGCCATGGCTCACGGGCCCAGCCGCTCTGCGGCATGTGGGATCCTCCCGGACCGGGGCACAAACCCGCGTCCCCTGCATTGGCAGGCGGACTCTCAACCACTGCGCCACCAGGGAAGCCCCTCCATTTCTTATTATTGCTCTATTGATATAATAGATAAAATAATGATACAGAAACACAGCAGACTTTTCCAGCTGACGAAGCATTGCATGAGTCACAGCATATTTTCTACATACAACAGCTGAGTCTGCGTTATCCCCATTTTACATGTGAGGCAACTGAGGCTCGGAGGCCTGCAGGATTTGCCCCAGGTCACAGGGCCGGTACGCAGTAGAGCAGGAGCTATAACAGACCCAACTTCTATTCTCTTTCCACAGCCCTAGAGTCTTCTCTTCCTTTGACATTCTCATCCACGCAGGTGCCCACGGCAGGCACAAGTGTGCATGGGGAAGAAGAAGTCTGCACTGTGACAGAGGCTGTCCTGCAACTGTGTGCAAAGAGACACATATGGAACTGCAGGAGAGTGGCCTGTGGAGGGGACCGTTGCACAGCCTGAGGAGATGGGGAGGTGCCAACATGGAGCCACCTCTGCCTGTAGGGGCTCTTTTTAAAATTGAAGTAGAGTTGATTTACAATGTTGTGTTAGTTTCTGGTGTACAGCAAAGTGATTCATTAATATATATATATATATATATATATATATATACGCATATATATTCATTATACATATACACATATATACACATATATATTCATTATACATATATACACATATATATTCATTATATATATACACATATATACACATATACACATATATATTCATTATACATATATATACACATATATATTCATTTTATATATATACACATATATACACATATACACATATATATTCATTATACATATATACACATATATATTCATTATATATATACACATATATACACATATATATTCATTATACATATATATACACATATATATTCATTATATATACACATATATACACATATACACATATATATTCATTATACATATATATACATATATATTCATTATACATATACACATATATATTCATTATACATATATTACACATATATATTCATTATATATACACATATATACACATATACACATATATATTCATTATACATATATATACACAAATATATACACATATATATTCATTTTACATATATATACACACGTATGGTCATTATATATATATACACACATATATATTCATAAGAATATATATATATTCTTTTTCATATTATTTTCCATTATAGTTTATTACAGTACCTTGAATACAGTTCTCTGTGCTATACTGTAGGACCTTGTTATTTATCTATTTTATATATAGTAGTGTGTATATGTTAATCCTAAACCCCTAATTTATCCCTCCCCCACCCTTTCCCCTTTGGTAACCATAAGTTTGTTTTCTATGTCTATGAGTCTGTTTCTGTATTGTCAATATGTTCATTTGTATAATATTTTATTTTATTTTTTATGAATTTATTTATTTATTTATTTATTTAGTTTTGGCTGCGTTGGGTCTTTGTTGTAGTGCGCCGGCTTTCTCTAGTTGCAGCGAGCAGGGGCTACCCTTCATTGCGGTGCGTGGGCTTCTCATTGCTGTGGCTTCTCTTATTGTGGCACGTGGGCTCTAGGCACCTGGGCTTCAGTAATTGTGGCATGTGGGCTCAGTAGTTTTGGCACACAGGCTTAGTTGCTACGTGGCATGTGGGATCTTCCCGGGCCAGGACTTGAACCTGTGTCCCTTGCATTGGCAGGCGGATTCTTAACCACTACTCCACCAGGGAAGCCCCTGTATCATATTTTAGATTCCACATATAAGTGATACCATATGGTATTTGTCTTTGTCTTTCTGACTTACTTCAATTAGTATCTCTAGTTCCATCCATGTTGCTGTAAATGGCATTCTTTCATTCTTTTTATGGCTGAGTAATATTCCATTGTATATAAGGCATTCTTTCATTCTTTTTACGGCTGAGTAATATTCCATTGTATATATGTACCACATCTTTATCCATTCATCTGTCAATGGACATTTAGGTTGCTTCCATGTCTTGGCTATTGTAAATAATGCTACCATGAACATTGGGGTGCATGTATCTTTTCACATTCTTCAGGTATATACCCAGGAGTGGAATTGCTGGATCATATGGTAACTCAATTTTTAGTTTTTTAAGGAACCTCCACACTGTTTTCCATAGTGGCTGCACCAATATACATTCCCACCAACAGTATAGGACACTTCTCTTTCCTCCACACCTCTTCCAGCATTTGTTATTTGTAGACTTTTTTTAAATTTATTTATTTAATTTATTTATTTTTGGCTGTGTTGGGTGTTCGCTGCTGCACGCGGGCTTTCTCTAGTTGTGGAGAGCGGGGGCTACTCTTCGTTGCAGTACGTGGGCTTCTCATTGCAGTGGCTTCTCTTGTTGTGGAGCACGGGCTGTAGGCGCGTGGGCTTCCGTAGTTGCGGCACATGGGCTCAGTAGTTGTGGCGCACGGGCTTAGTTGCTCCGTGGCATGTGGGATCTTCCCAGACCAGGGCTCGAACCCGTGTCCCCTGCATTGGCAGGCAGATTCTCAACCACTGCACCACCAGGGAAGTCCATTTGTAGACTTTTTAATGATGGCCATTCTGAGCGGTGTGAGGTGGGACCTCACTGTAGTTTTGATTTGTATTTCTCTAAAAATTAGCAATGTTGAGCATCTTTTCATGTGCAGAAAGGCTGTTTTTAATTCTCTAAAAGGTTTCTTTTCTCCGTTTAAAAATGTTCTCAACATGTTAATATATGTTGACTATTTCTGACATGCCAGCATTTTTCCAGGCACTGGGAATTCAGCATAAATAAGAGAAGATTTTCACCTTGGAGTGGAAAAGAATGAAAAGAAACTCGGAAACCTATCTCTTCTGCCATTGATTCATTGTGTCCTTTTTGGTTTTTTTTTTCCTTTCCTCCTACTCAGTTACATGGGGATCTTTCTTGTGGCTCTAGTTGTATAAGAGATCTTCTGCCAGCTTTCAGCTGGTATTCTGTTCCACATGAAGATGTAGTTTGGATGTGTTTGTAGGGGGAGGTGAGTTCCATGTCCTTCTACTTGACCGTCTTGATCTTCTCCATCTGATTCATTGTTGACTCGAGGAAATCGGATGCCCTTTGAGCTCTTTTACTATTAAAGAGTAAGAAATTGATCTAATTTATCAGTGTCAATACTAATATTACATCTGCAAAAGGCCTTATAATTTTCCAAAAAATTGTAAATATAGTTATTATGCATATTACTTTATAGAAAAAGTTTTTTCATACCTTCATAAGAACAAGGAACAACTTTACTAGGCCTGGCTCATTAAAAAATCATGTACTAACTCTATAATAAAGCTATGATTTAGGGCTTCCCTGGTGGCACAGTGGTCGAGAGTCCGCCTGCCGATGCAGGGGACACGGGTTCGTGCCCCGGTCCGCGAAGATCCCGCATGCTGTGGAGTGGCTGGGCCCGTGAGCCATGGCCGCTGAGCCTGCGCGTCCGGAGCCTGTGCTCCGCAACGGGAGAGGCCACAACAGTGAGAGGCCCGCGTACCGCAAAAAAAAAAAAAAAAAAAAAAGCTATGATTTAGAAACGCAGCCAGACACATGCAGACCCACGGGGAAAAGGGGCTGTTGAGGGGAGGGCTAAGGGTGAACATTTCAGTTCACAGCTCCTCACTTATAGCGTGCTTCTTTTGTTACCTACTGGTTTTCAATAAGAAGTAAGAGGCACTAAAAGGTTAATATGCCGTGCGCACGTCTCTTCACCCAGATGTGAACTCCAAAAGAACAGGTTGCTGAGTTTTTATTTACTTTTGCATGCCTAGCCTCTAGCATGTTTGGTATTCTGTAGGCAACGAATACTTGTTGACTAAATAGATAGAGCAAGAGTAACTATAAAGTAATGCCTTTGGTCCTGTAAATGCCTAGAGCTGTTCAGAGAAAAAGCATTATGTGAAATCTGAAATATCACTGCTCCTTTCCATAGCGTTGTGGGAGTGTGTCATGATCGCTTGTGATGTCAGCAAAGCACATTCTGCTGGCTGAAAATCTACATTCAAAGACACTATGGCTTTGCAAATGAGTCCATGTTGTGGGTTGAAATTGCAGCAAAGCATAGGTTACTAAAAGGGTACAGTTACGACCTGTGGTTAGAAAAGTTTCCTGGATTCTGATTTTTTACAGCTTGAACATTTTGGTCTTCACAAACAAATTCCTTAGAGGGCTTTTTGTTCTAGTGATAGTTAAAGTCTTGAAAAGTCTGCACCTTTTCTGCTCTTCTCAGGTATCTTTAACATGAAATCATTCAGTGGGAAAGCAGTGAAGCAGGGCCCACCCATCCGTATGGGGTTATGTCCCTAACTTCTTGCCATCTGTATTGGCTAGTAGTTAATCAGATCTGATCCCAAGATCTGAAGCCAGACCACCTGGTTCTAATGCCCACTTCCTGACTGTGTGACCTTGGGTAAGTCCCTTGACCTTCCTAAGTCTCAGATTCCCTGTCTGTGAAGTGGGGATGATAATCAGAGCATCTCCTTCATGGGTCTGTATAAGGGTATAAGAGTCCGTGCCTGTAACGCACTTAGCACGGTGCTTGCTAATGGCAAACATTCAAGACTTGGTGGCTCTAATCTCCCTCCCCACCCCCATACCTAGAGGTCCCAAGTTGGAAGCCACAGGTTAAGACTAATGTTCTCATTGTGTGACTGAAGCTAAGTCTCTTGACCTTGATCTCAGCTTTCTCACCTGTAAAATGATGCCAGGTAACCCTCAAATAAGGCAAAGCCTGCCCTTGGCAGTTATCTATCAAGTAATAACTGATTATACAAGGTAATGGTGGGCCGTTGGTAAAGTCTGAACACAAGGTAGGATGGTACACACACACACACACACCACACACAGACACACACACACACACACACACACACACACACCAGTTTTGTTCCCTGAATGCAAATGGTAGGAACGAAAAAATAAAGAAAGATATTTGTGTATATTATCCTTGCTATGCTGGACACAGAACTCCTCAGATTCCCTCCATTGCCGCCTCCTTTCCAAAAGCCCTGGTCTGGAACTTGCTATAAAGGACAAGAGGTTGCTCCTTATACTTTCCAGCACTAAGAAAGAGACACAGCATTTATCTGGACTCTTTAGATTTGGAGGCTAGGTGTGCTGCACTTGAGAATATCACCTCAAACTACTTGTGAGGTGATCCAGAAAGCTGGCAGTTTTAAGTGAGTCCCAGATTAAGACAGTCCCCTGCAGCAGGTCCAGGCCGTAAACAAGCTGCCCCACCTCTTGGGCCTTGTGATCCAGCACGTTCAGTGGTGCTAGAAATCCCTGTTGTGATGGATAAGGATGCTGTGTGGAGTCTGGCAAGCTCTGATGGGGAACTGCAGCGCATACCCTGGGATTCTGGAACAAGGTTATGCCCTCTCTGACAAAGAATTACATCTGAAAAACAGCTCCTGGTTCGATACTGGGCCCTAATAGAGACTGAGTGCCTGACCAATGGGCACCAAGTGACCATTCAACATGAGCTGCCCATCATAAAACTGAATGTTATCTGATCCACGAGTCCTAAAGTTGGACAGGCAAAGCAAATAATTTCATTCTGTGGCGGGCATGATACATCTGTACCAGTCCTGAACTGATCCAGAATTCAAAAGTAAATTGCATGAGCAGGTGGCCCAGACTGCCAGTCTCCTGCCTCTGTTGCTACTGTTTCTTCTTCAACCACATTTGTAACCTCATAGGGATTCCCTATAACCAACTGATAGATGTGCCAGGATGACATGTTGGCACTAGCAGCAGTATGGTCTCACTCAGAGCGTCCCTGAAAGACGGTGCTAAAGGGAAATCCTCCCAGAGCTGCAGCATACATCCGTCATCCTCTTTGCACATAGGGAGAGATGGTCCAGAGTAAGGAGGGAAAGATGGTCCAGAGTAAGGATGGGCATGGGCTACTAGGGAGTGGCAAATAGCTTGGCCAGTTGGTCAGAGAATGTCTGGGACATCTCTTAGTACTTCCGTGCCTGGCGATGACTGTTAATGGGTAGCTACAACAACCAACAGGGCCTGGGCAACTAGTGGTCTATACCTTGGGGGAATGAAGTTCTGGATCACCCCACCAGAAAAACAACCCAGACCAGATGAAATGCTAACTAAAGGTGGGGGCAACTAGAATGAGTGGCAGAGGAGGGAGATGATGACTATCAATCAGAGCCTCTGGATCAGTTACAGCTACAAGGATTGTAGCTTTTCTCACTTATCCTCTCACCTCAGTCTTTGAGAAAGACACCCTTGACCTCCACCTTGAAGGGGGTTGTGTGACTGAGTGTAGCTCCCTTCTTGGAGAGTAAGGATGTTTCTGTTTGTACAGAACAAATGTAAGCCCTGTCTTGTAGTATAAGATCTGTATACGATGAGAAGGCACAAGGTAAGACTGTGTTGGACACAACACTTGTACACCTCCTTAGATTCTTTTCATTGACTCCTTGACTGGCTGCCTCCCAAAACACTTCCACTTTTTTCAGAGCCCTTTTTTGGGACCTGAGCTGGCTAGAGTCCAAGCTGAATCCTAGGAATGCACAGTCTTCACACCTCACCTATCTCTCCATTTAACCTATCTCTCTGAGTCACCTCTCCATTTCTGATTAATATCAGACACCACACCAAGGACCATGAGATCTGGCTTCCTGAGCGGATACCAAGGTACAGGGGATGCAATCTCTAAGTCGGTTCCTGTGGGACCATCTTGGTCAACGGGAAGTGGGAAGTATGAGGGAGCTGGGAAGATAAGTTCTTCCTCCTTTCTCCCCTCTGTGGGTTACTCCAAGTTGTGGTTTCAGCTTGCACCCTGTCTGGAGAAAGTCCTCAAGGGAAAATGCCTGTCAAGAAACTGGATGTTTCTCTTTTCAGCTCATTTTGAAGTGATAACCAATGCAGTAATATTATTTTACTTTTTTTTTTTTTTGCTTCACTTCTCTTCTCCTCATCCTCACCACCCTGAGCTTGTACCTCCCAAATAAAGTGTCAAACTTTGAGTCTTGCGTTGAGCTCTAATAAGACACTTGCTAAGCTTGTCCTCAAGACTAAATCCTGAGCTGGGATGCTTCCTCACTACAGGAGACATGATTGGGTTCATCAGTGTAGCCGTTGCTCCTCCCCATCTGGGCATGTGGAAGAATACACATCCCTGGGAGTTCCCTGGTGGCCTAGTGATTAGGATTCCTGGCTTTCACTGCTGTGGCTTGGGTTCAATCCCTGGTCAGGGAACTGAGATCCTGCAAGCCACCTGCTTTGGCTAATAATGTGTTAGCGGAAGGAGCATGTTTCACTCCCAGAGATGGGGAGAGCATTTAAGAAAGAGTGGATAACTCTCCATACTCCTCTTCCAGGGCCACAGTGACTGTGGGAGGGTGTGTAGGTATGGCAGCACCATAATGTTTAGGCAACCTGGGAGGCTGAGCCACCACCTGGGCAACAGCTGCCCTGAAGAGACGCCCAGCTCTTCAGTGTAATTTGCATAGGTAAGAAACAAACTTCTGTTGTGTTAAGCTGCTGAGATTTTGGTGTTCTTTGTCACCTCAGCATAACCTAGCCTATACTAACTGATGTTCCACTTCCAAACCATATGAAGGAGAGGTGTTCAAGAGAATCACACACCATCATGCGAGGAGGGCTTCAAGAAGACGACAGGGGCATCTTGCTCCCTAGTTGACGTCTGCTGAGCCCACTCAGCTTTCAGTGCAGAGCATAGTGAGGGAGATCATTCATCATGCCTTAGTCTCGATCCCATCCCTGGGGGCTGGGATCAAGGCTAAGGCAACAGTTTTTAAGGAAGGGAAGAGGGCTCAGGCAGCTCAGGGGGAGGCAAGGCTTTGGGGTATGGGTGTGGCTGGGCCAGCCGTGACTCCTGGGGGAAGTCTTTCCCTCTCAGAGCTGCTGGGGAAGGAGCTCTCCAGGCTGTCGGGACTCCAAAGTCCTTCCTGGGTGCAAGGCAGTGTGTACTCTGGCCCTGGCCCCTCCAGCTGCATAATCCACTGCTGGCAGCCCCCAAGCCAGCTTCCGCTCCAGTCACACATCCCCTGCTCCACCCTATTTCCTTTTCCCATGCAGTTGCACATGCTCATTCCTCTTCTAGAAACACCTTTCCCCACCTTCCTCAACCCTGTTCATCCTCCACAGCTCAGCTCAATCCCCTCTTCTGACATCCCAACCCCCTGTACACGCAGGCATGCACCGCACACACGGCTAGATTAGGAGCCTCTGAGGTGGGCTCCCGTAGCCCCAGCCCACACCACTAACCCACCACAACCTTCTGTAAGTACCTGTTGGCAAGTCGTTTCCCCCTCTTGACATCTTGAGACAAGATCCTTTTTCTCTCTGGGCTCTCAGCACCAAGAACAGTGCCTGGCACATAGCCATGGACTGTTGGCCTAAATCACAGTGGAATTTGCAAAAGAAGATCTAGTTTCTAGTCCCAACTCTGCCATGAACATCTGAGACACTGAAAGACCCGGGCCACGGCACTTAACTTCTCTAAGCTTCAGTTTACCCTTTTGGAAAATGGGGATAATGTCCCCTGACTCCTTCTCATTTGTGAGGATCACACAAGAGAGAAATGGGATTGGTCCTCTAGGGTGGCAGCAGATGTAAGCACACTGCAGGTTTAAGACATCAGCACTGAAGTTATTAATAGCAACTGCTAATAACGACCTGCTTAGTTGAAGGAAATTTCCCCTCTCTTTCTGTGGGATGGCCTGGTTTTGTCCTAACCCAGCTCCATTCTCTGCTTGACGATGAAGCCAGGTTCCCCCTTCCCTACCCCCTTGTCTCACAGGTTTCATATGACCTCAGAAAATCCTTCAAAAGTCTGACCCACATTCTTTCTGTTGCAGCTCTGCCCCCTCCCCTCCTCGTGTGTCCTAAGAGCACAGTCCTGCCTATGAATCTTCAATGACCCCGAAGCCCCATCACCTTATAAGGCTTATCCTTCTGAGGTTGACGTCCCCACTGCCACTGCTCAGACAGAGGGAGAGAGATGGAGAGAGAGGGAGAGAAAGGGAAGCCCCAGTCTGGAGTGAGGGCGTGGAGAAAGAATCACCAGAGAGATGGAGATAAGACAGCAACAAGGACTCCCCAACACCCAGACACACAATGACACAAATACTCACCACACCACCACCACCTTCAGCTGCCTGGCTTCCGGGGGAGGGACAATTGTCTTACGGCTTTCCATGACGTGAGTCCTCCTCGAGGGCTAGGGCTGTGGGTGAGGCGACATTTCCTGCCCCTGGGGGCTGGGGCGAGAGGAGAGATGAGTAGCTGAGTGTGCACACCTTTTGAGAGCCCAGACACACACCCTGCTCCAGGGGCTCCTTTCCTAGGCTGCCCCCATGGAGTTCCCCCTGGCCCAGATATGCCCTCAAGGTAAGTGTGAAGTTGGGGAATGTGGGTGGGAGGGAACATCAAGACCCCCATGACGCCTGCTCCCCTCCCTCTGGGCCTGAGCTCCCACTTCAGGGGTGACGGGCCACACCTCAAGCCAGAGCTGGTGGGCAGGCGGCCCACAATCCCTGCTCCCTTTCGGGGGCTCCAGGTCCACGCATCCCTGAGGATAAAGGCGAAAGGGTCTTCTGAGGGCTTCTTCGAGTGGAGAGAGGAGGCAGCAGGAGGATGAAGGGGGCTGGGAAGCCGAGGATCCTGGGCCAGAAGAGGGACCTGCCCTGAAGAGATCTGCCTCCTTTCCCGGATTTCAGGACTTCCAGACCAGCCTAAGGCCAGCTGGCTTCCCAGCGCTCCTTCCTGAGGCCCCGTTTCCCTGAGAAGCCCCTCTGCGCCTCCTTGGCCCCTTACTCCTCCTCCCTGAGAAATCGTGTCTGCCATCCCTCCTGCATTTCTCCTGCTGTCACAACTGTCCCTGTCCTCCAGGTCCCCAGGGAGAGGCCTATGGGGCCCCTCTGAGTCTGGGGGAGGGATGGGCGGCAGAGGGAGAGGCAGGCCCTCACTGAGAAACTTCTCTGTGCTAACAGGGAGTCAAGAAGCCCCCACCATAACCTTCAGCACCTTCCAGCCCATAGACTTGAACCGCAGGAGCTGCCAGGGCCCGGGCTTGCTGCCGGGACCCAGACTCCAGGCCCTGAAGGCCCAAGAAGCCCGGCCCAGCCCCAGGGCCTCCGCTGTGCACCCTGCGGTGAGTGGGAACCTGGGGGGTGTTGCTCCCTCCTCTGGCCCCACCGTCCCACGGGTGAGGGCTTGCGGGGGGGGCAGAGGCCAAAGCAGGACTGAGCTGGAGGCTGCCGACAAAGCCAGCGGCCCAGAGGGAGGGTCTGCATCTCTGTCCGTGGCCTTCATTTGCCCATTGCATCCTCATCTCAGGCCCTCTCATTCACCCAGTCATTAGGAAATCCTCCCTGTGAACCAGCTCAGTCCCTCCTACTGTAGGGTGAGCCCTCCCTCATTCTGGCCTCTGGCGTTCCCTTCATCCCTCAGGCCAGGGAATGAATGCCTTTCGTCCATCTGGAAGGCCTCACTCCCATTTAAGCACAGTTTAACAGTTCACTGCTACTGGATCAAAGGCCCAAGGACCCAGACGGAAGTGGAAGGAAATTCCCTGGAAACAAAAACAGTTTGACCTAAAGAAGAGATTTAAGTTACACTTTGGGAGGGACTTTCTGGGCAATTACACCCTAAAATAGGCAACAGGGATGGGGGACGGGGAGCTTCCTCCGCATGTCCAGGAGGGGCTGGGTATGAGGGTGAGAAGTGAGTAGCTGGCTTGAAGTCAGGAGAAGGACCACTAATCATGGCTACTTCCGCCTCCTTGAACTCTTCCCCTATCCAGGCACCTCCCCAGGCCCCAGAGGCTGCCTGCAGCCCAAAGGATATTGGGAAGGAAGAGGTGCCTAGGGAAGGAGGCATGTCCCTGCAGGCTGAGACTCAGGCTTGGTTCCAGAAGACCCAGGCCCATGAGCTCCTGCAGCATGGGGCAGCCCCTGCTTGGTTCCACGGCTTCATCACTCGGAGGTGAGTCACAGAGGAAGAAAGAGGCTCAGAGAAGGGCAGGGGCCAGTCCCGGGTCCTGCGGTCAATCAGGAGTAGATTGAGGCTACAGGCCAGGCTATGACACCTGGAGGTTCCAAGGCTACTCGTTAAGGCAGCTCTCCTGGGGGAGATCATCGGAGAGGCTCTAGCCCGAACCCCCCACTCCGTGCCTCAGTTTCTCCCTTCTAAGCTCAACTTTCCTCCTGTCTCTAACGCTTCTAGTGCTCAAGTTTCCACCTCTGCCTCAGTCTCTCTCCCTCCATCTTTATTTACCTCTGCCTCTCTCCAGCCCTCTCCTCTTTCTTCCCTCCCTTGCAGGTCCTCCCTCTTCCTCCACTTCTCAGCTTCACTTCTCCTGTATCTCTCTGTTCACATCCTCTGTTCAGCTTGTGACTTGTGAAGTCTAGAAGTCTATTACCATCCCTGTTGCTGGGGCCGCTGTACTGCCCCGCTTAGTCCCCCACCCCAGGCTGCTTTTCCAGGATGAGGCCAGGAAGAGGATGCAGGGCTGGAAGGTCTCCTGGCCATCCACGCCCAGTCCCTGCAGCAGGAGCGCAGTGCCCACATCCTCTCTCTCCCACCTCCACCCCTCTCTAGCCACTTAAGCCCTCTTGGTACGGGGTAGGGGTCCCCCCATTAGAGCCAGGGAGACAGGGGGTGAGGCTGGAAGAGTCTGAGCATCTTCCGTGTCTTCTCCATCACCCACAGAGAGGCTGAGAGGCTGCTAGAGAGCAAGCCTCAGGGATGCTACTTGGTGCGTTTCAGCGAGAGCGCCGTGACCTTTGTGCTGACTTACAGGTGAGGGCCGGAGCGCTGCGCTGGGCGACAGGGAGGCTGGGCTTCGGGCTAATCAGAGGGCGGGGCTTGATACTGACGGTTGTGTGAGGGGAAGAACTTCATGCTGACTCCCAGCAGGGGCGGAGGAAGTCTATGCTCAGCCCCCAGGCTACTAAGGGTGGGAGACCCGGGCGCGGGGCGGGTAGGGGTCACTCCTCGTGCTGGTGCCCTGGCTGGGAAGAGGGAGCAGGTCTGATCCTGACTAGTGCCTCCAGGAGCCGGACTTGCTGCCGCCACTTCCTGCTGGCCCAACTCGGGGACGGGCGCCACGTGGTGCTGGGCGAGGACCGCGCCCACGCGCGGCTGCAGGACCTGCTGCGGCACTACAAGGCGTGCCCGCTGAGCCCCTACGGGGAGACGCTCACCGAGCCCCTCGCCCGCCAGGTACGCAGCCCCCATCCCCGGCCCTGACACTGACCCTGACCCTGGGAACCCAGGCCAGCGCCCCTCCCCACGCAGAGCCCAGGCCGCAGGACCTCGACATCGGGCACTTTCCCATTCCCACCGACGACCCAGACAAACCTCCCTTGCCCACACATCTCCACGCAGATGACCTTCCAGAAAGATGCGTGTGCTGGAGGAGGGGTCCTTGAGACACCAGCCCAGCCACACAAAGGCTGGGAGTGGCCAGCTAGGCAGACGGGTCATTTGAGGGGGGGGGGGTGTTTTTTGTTTTTTGCCTCGAAGCTTGTGGGATCTTAGTTCCCTGATCAGGCATTGAACTCGGCAGTGAAAGTGCCCAGTTCTAACCACTGGATGGCCAGGGAATTACTGGGTCATTTGTTCTTTAAATTAAGAGATAGTTACTGAGACAAGACATATGGGTGTCAAACCCACAAAGCTACTTACCAGCGGCAAAGACATGTAATAGGAATCAAGTGTGAGAGTGTGATGAGGGAGGAAATACAGAGTGGGGTGCCATTTAGCTCACGTGGTGGGGAGCCGTGTCAGAGAGTGCCTCCCTGAGGAAGTTTAGGCAGTTCTGAGGGACCACTCTGTGCCAGGCATTGGTCTGGGCACTGGAAAAATTGCAGTAAACAAAACTGACCCAAATATCCCTACCTCCATGGAGCTTCCATTCTAGTGACAGGAGACAGACAACGAATGCGAATGCGTAATACAGATAACAAACAGAGAATACAGAAACAAGGAGTGACAGGGTTGGGGTTATTTTACATAGGAACATCAGGGAAGGCTATTCTGGTAAGGGGACATTTGAAAGGTCTGAATAAAGTAAGGGAGAAAGTCATGCAGAGAACTAGAGGAAAAACATTCTCGGTAGATAGCACAGCAGGTGCAAAGGCCCTGAGGCAGAAGGATCCTTGATGTGTGTGAATAAGAATAAGAGCAGTAAGGAAGCTAGCATGGGTAGAGAGGTAGGAAATGAGACCACAGGGGTGAAGGAAAGGGGCCCAGTAAATTCTTGTATGATTTGGAATTTTATTCTGAGTGAGATGGGATGGCACTGGACAGTTACAGGCTAAAGAGTGACATGACCTGGCAAGTTTGAGAGGGACATGGGTGACCAGATGGAGACTACTACAATACTTCAGGAGAGAAGATGGCAGGCTGGACCAGCTTGGTAGAGGTGAAGGGGTGAGGAGGTGGAACAATGGGTCTGTTTGGAAAGTGGAGCTGACAGGGTTTTTGCAGGATTGGGTGAGGAGTGTGAAAAGATGGAGTTGTCATTGACTGAGATGAGGAAGGCTACAGGAGGAGCAAGTCTGCGGGAGGCAGGGGAGATCGCGAGTTCAGTTTTGACGCTTGCGGTTTGAGACATCCATTCAATATGCAAATGGAGATGTCAAGTACGCAGTTGGAATATAGGAATCTGGAGTTTAGGACAGAAGCCTAGGTTGGAGATCAACATTTGGGAGCCATCAGCATGTAGATGGGTTGATTCTAAAGTCTTCAGGAGGGATGAAATCTCAGGAATGAGTGTAGATGGAAAAGAATAACAAGTCTCCAGCATTGAGAGTTTGCAGAAATGAGGGGGAACCTACAAAGAAAACTGAGAAGGAGCAGTCAGAGAGAGAGGGGAGAAGAACCAGGAGTGTGATGCCCTAGACGCGAAGCAAAGAAAATGCATCAGGGAAGAGCAGGTGCCAGTGCGTCCAGAATTAACCACTGGATTTGGCCAACAGAAGGTCACTGGTGACCTGGGCAAGAAGAGTTTCCTGGAGCTTGATTGGAGTCAGTTCAAAGAACTTGCCTTGGGCTTCCCTGGCGGCGCAGTAGTTGAGAGTCCGCCTGCCGACGCAGGGGACACGGGTTCGTGCCCCGGTCCGGGAAGATCCCACACGCCGCGGAGCGGCTGGGCCCGTGAGCCATGGCTTGAGGGACTGTGCCTAGGGGTAACTCTTGTGTGGAATTTTGTGAGGAATAAGTGGAGACCTGAAGATTTCCAAGCAGTTGGAACAGGGTGAAGGGAAGTCTGATGGGGAGGGGAGCCAGCTGGAGCTGCGAGAGCCAAAGGCAGAGCTGTCAGAGACCAAGCTCCATGCCTGGCCCTCAGAGGGTCTTGTCAATCACGTTTTCTGGAGTTTGGGCTTTATCCTGGAGCAACAGGCAGCCACGGAAGGACTGCTAGGGGAACTTCTGCAGTCTTACTCTGCTCACGGAGTGGAGAATGGGTTAGCAGGGCAAGATGATGCAGGAGGAGGACTTAGGAGGCCTGAACTGGAGTGGTAGCTGTGCGCGTGGAGAAAGTGTGCAGATGTAAGGATATTTAGGCAGTGGAAGGAGCAGGGCTTGTGCTCCGTTAGATGTGGGGAGGAAGGGAGGGAGGTGTCCAGGTTGACTCCTAAGGTGCTGCTGTTTCGACAGCAGGGTAGAGGTGCTATTTTTGATTCATAAAGGGAATGCTAAGAACTCTTAGGGGGTTGAGGCAAGGAAAAAGAATTCTGACTTGAATCCATGAACTGCCTATACCCCTTCAGACGGAGACATACACTTGGCGGATTGCAGAAGCATGAGAAAAGGCCTATGGCCTGAGCCTTCCGAAAGTAGTGGGCATGTGGAGAACATTCAGGAACCCAGGGATAAATGCTGAGCAAAAAGCATACCTGACATGGGAAGGAACCCTATAAGGCTCATCTCCTCATCCCTGAGGCAGTGTCTCTGTCCCGAGAATGTCTAGCTTATAGCTCCGTAAAGTAGAGTCGCCTGGCACCTGCAGAAATAAACAAAGGCACAGAAGTCTTGGAGATCTATCCCCATGCCAAAAAATTTTAGGCTAAAGACTTCTAAAGACTTGTTGCACTTTTACAACCACAGGTACAAATGGCGACTGGCCTGGCCCTATGTTCCAGATGAAGTTAAGTTTAATGCTAAATATGGCCTGTGACCAGAGCGACTGTCCCGCCTCCTGGTCTCCTTGCCCCCTCTTCCTCACCCAGAAACCCAGCGCCACCCAAATTTCTGTGTCGCACCTCCACCCCCGACCTTATCCGTATGGACGAGATTATTTTGCGCCCCCCTGCATCACCTGCCGACTCCCACCCGCCCCTCGTGCACCAAGTCCCTGAGCCCTCCTTCTTTCCCCGCAGAGTCCTGAGCCCGCAGGACTGTCCCTAAGGACTGAAGAATCAGACTCTGGAAGCAAAAGCCAGGACTCACAACCTCAGTATACCTCAATCCTCAAAAAGGAGCAAAGCGCAGCCCCCATGCAGAAAGACGGGGCGGGGGGGCCAAAGCAGGTACTGGGCGGGAGGGGCTGAGAGAGGTGGTGGGGCCTGAGGGAGGGGAGGAGCCGGGAGACGAAAAGAGGGAAGGCCCTGCGGTCATGGGGCGGGGCCAGCGGGAGGGGGCGGGGCCTGCAGGGAGCGGAGGCTCGGGCTGAGCTGCAGCTTTGGCCCTGCCTGTGTGGCTCTGACCCACTCTCCTCCCCGCCTGCCTTCTCTCCTAGACGTCCCAGCCACCCAAGCCCAAGCCTCCCATCCCCGCCAAGCCTCAGCTGCCTCCCGAAGTCTACACAAGCCCCGCTCCGAGACCCCGC
>NW_006785665.1:1237417-1240700 GCF_000442215.2 Lipotes vexillifer
CCCGCTCCGAGACCCCGCCCAGCCCCGCCCCCCAAGCCCTCCGACCCCATCTACCACGAACCTGATGAACCCATAGACTTCTATGCCATGGGCCGTGGCAGCCCCGGGGAAGCCCCCAGCAACATTTATGCCGAGGTGGAGGTGAAGGTGCCTGATTCAGGGTGTGAGGGCCCGTCGTGCATCCTCAGGCACCAAGTCCTACGGAAGTGCCAGTCCCGGCCGGTCCCAGGAAGCCAGGTAAATAATGGGGGTGCAAGGAGGATTTCCTGAAAGCTAGATTGCTGAGGGTGGAGAAGGTGTTCAGACTGGATGCCTGGGTCAGGGTGAATGCAGGTCAGAGGTCTGAGGTGAGATGGGAAGGACAGAGGGTCCAGGCTGCCAGCAACCCTCTTCCAGGCCCAGAGTTGCTCCCTCTCCTCTGCCTGGAGTTACTGGGACCTGCCTCCCCTTTGTCAAGTCCCCACTCCCTCCACTTCTCAGGGAAAGTAGAAGCCCCGTCAGCCTTCCCCCAACTGAGCCTGTGTCCCTCTCACCTGGCTTGTCCTCTTCAGACCCACCTGAGATTGACCCCACCCTGTGCTGGGAATCTCCTCCCAAGTCTGAACTTGGGCTTCTCACTCTGGCTGCCTCCCCTCAGCCTTCAGCGACCTCCTGAAGAAGAGCACCTGGAGTCCCTTTTGTCACCTCAGATGAGCGCAGGGGAAGGGGTACCTGCATGTCCCCTCCTTCTGCACACACCTCCCCTCCTCCATCATCCCACCTGCCCCCTCTTCTCACTGATCAGTTCGAGTCAGTGTCTTGTTTCATGGGATGTGTTAGACCCACCAGCTGCTCCCACGCAATCCCTCTGCCTCTGCCCCCCTCCTCAGGCCCTTCCCCACCCTCCCCCCGACTTCTGGCACCTCAGGCTCCCCCTCAGCCCTTGTGCCTGCTCACACTTATCCACACCCCTGCCACCTGCTACCATCCTAGAGCTGAGGTCACCAGTCCATGTCTCTATGCAAACTTCTCTCCAGGATTCTGCTCCAAGCATCCCACAGCTTCTTAGACTCAGCACAGCCAACACTGTTCTTACCCTACTCCCCGGATTGCTCCCTCCATTGTTCCCTCTCTGATCGGGTACCTCTCCAGCCCTATTCAAGATCGTAGGGCTCCCTTGACGTCTCCCCTCTCTTCACCCTCACTCCCCTACAAGCCACTGATTCCTACTGAGTCTCTTCCTAAATATATTTTTCCTTTCCCTAGTTTCAGCCCCCATCATCTCTCGTCAGGACTTATCCAAGGGCTTCTTAACTGGTCTCCTAACCACCAGTCTTGCCACTGCTGACCCACTCTGCCCCAAGAAAGTCAGAATGGTCTTTCTAAGACAGCTACCTGGCCCATGAGGCCTTCTATACTTGTGTGGACTGGGGAGCCACTTCCTCAATCTTACCATCAGCTGCTCCCACCCTCTCAGAACTGGTCACATTCCTCCAAACACACCAAGTGGTTTCAAACCTCCCAAGGTTTTGCACATGCCAGTCCCTCTGCCTATAGCTACTTCCTGCAAGTGCACCCTCCGGCTGCCCAGCAACCTTCTAATCATCCTGCAAGATCAGCTTGCCCTTCTCCTCCTCTGCAGAGGCTTCCCTGACCTCACCGCAGAGGCCGTCCACACAGAGGCTTTATACACACCTGCCATGCCACTGATCATTGACACCCATCTCCCCTCTCCCCCAGCAGAGTGTGAGCTCCCTGAGGGCAGGGGCTGGGACTTGTTCATCTCTGTTTCCAGAGCACCCAGCACAGTGCCTGGCAAAGAGCAAGTGCTCAGGAAATGTTTGTTGAATGAATGCGAGAGGTTTAGACCTCCTCTCTGCAGGCCAGTGTCTGTTAAGATCAGAAGTCTTGGCCCTTGAGGCTGCAGGTAAGCCTAGGAGGCAGAAGGAAGAGGGTGTGACCTGGGACCATCCTTCTCTCTACAGAATCCAGGTGGCCAACAACTGCATTCTGAGGACTCTGTGGCTGAACAAGGCCCTTCTGTGCCCCACAAGCCCCTACCCCACTGGGGGCACACCCTCCCCCACAACCTTTCTAGACAGGTGCTTCAGAACAGAGGTCAGGCGTGGCTCCCCCTGGGGCCTCCTCAGTAGCTGCTGAGTCTGAGCTGGGGTGGGGCGGCGGGGGGAGGATAACTTGGAACAGCAGGTCCAGAGACCTTCACACACACCCAGGCGCCCTTCTCACAAAATGTGGATGGAACAAACTGTAGATGATCAAAGCTGGAAAGGACCTCAGCCATCATCCATTGCAAAGATGGCAAAAAGGTGTCACCTCGCATGCCAACTCCAATCCATTCATTGTGGCTGCCTAGAGCGCTGCATTGGAAAGGATGTTAAGGTCATATCTGAACTCAGCAGAAAAGAACTCTGTGATTGATTAGTGATGTCTGCCACGGGTGAGAGAAGGAAGAGGAGCAGCATCTCCTTTGCTCTTACTGATCAAGTTTGACTCCCTCACTGTGCAGATAAGGAAACAAAACCAGAGAGGGATAGTGGCTTAGTCAAGGTCAAGGACTAGAACCCCAGCTTCCTGTTTAGTGCTCTGCTCCGTACCCCACATCCACTAACTCTTTACCACGGGAAATGTCAGAGATTTCCTCAGGAAATCTGGCTGCTTTCCAGAGTTCTGCCTCATGGGGGCCCGGGTGCTTGTTCCCCTCCTCCAGATCCCAGCTTACCCCTGTTCCCCTAACTGGTCTGGGCCCCCACAAAGAAGCCTGGAGGTCAGAGGAGCAAATGTGGAGTCTGCTTCCTTTTAGGGACACACCCACTGGTTCCCTCCCAAGAGTCTCCGAGAATCCAATGGCTCAGTGCTTGCCTCTAAGGAAGTGGGCTAGGAGGGCCCTGCTGCAGCCCGCTGCCCTGGTTTCTCCTCCTGGAGTCTGATTTCCTTGGCCCTCTGAGCCTTTGAGTCTGGGCCCTGGTCCAATGCTGCTGTTGTCTGAGGAAGAGTTTGGCGAGAACAGATGTTAGAACTTGTTTGTTGATTCTTGTCTGGCTAATAAATCATCGCCAACCACCTCCCCCAAAAGGGATTCACGTACTTCAGGCTCCTTCTGTCTCTCCTTCTGACTCTCTCTCTCATATTGTGGAAGGCAAGTGGTTGAACGACCATTGCAATGGTGGGAGAAGCATCGGGGGGTTGAGAGACTCCTGGGCAAGGGTCACAGATCTATGGGCTGGGGACAGGGAGACAGCAAGGCAAGGGACACAGACCTCTCTCTGAAAAGTATTCTTTCCCT
>NW_006785665.1:1240768-1269101 GCF_000442215.2 Lipotes vexillifer
CTTTCCCTAACTGGGGTGAGCTGGGCAGCTAGCCAGGGGCAGAGGGGTGGCTACATCACCTGGGGGTTGCCAGGAAAGAAAGGGGCAGGGAGGGGAGTGGTTGAAAGGTAGCCGCTGCACCTCCTTCCCCAACCCCCTGCCAAACACAGGACTGGGAGGGGGAGGGGGCATTGTTAGCCTATGTGTGTGAGCCCCTTAGGAGGATGGGGAGCCCCCCTGCAGCAGCTCCCAGCCTCTTGGGCTTAGGCCTCCCCTGTTCCTCTTATGAGGCTTCCTCCTGTCTGCCCAGACCCACTTCAGGGCCATCTTCCTGCCTCTGTGGCCGAGCTCCGCATTCTAAGCTTCAACCACCTAGAAGAATCTGCCTTGGGTCTTATTTTTTTTATCAGACTGGAGGCTCCCTGAGGCAGGGCTGTGTCTGCGCCTGGATGGCCCTGAGGGCTCAGAATAGACTGCCCCCAGGAGCCACTCAGGGGGCTTCTGGGTACTCCTGTGGTCCCAGCCTGTTCTTGCCCTCATTTCTATGAGAGTTCAGTCAAGACAATCAGAGCCCATCGAGGTCTCTCTTCCTGCCAAGGGGCCCTGGGTACTTGCCTGAATCACAGAAGCCCCCCAGACCCCCTCTCTGAAGACATATTCCCTAGGCCTAGGTGCTGCCACCACCATGCCACCCCCAGCCTGGTGCAGGGCCAGCTCCAGTGACTAGTGAATTCCCCTCCTTTCCACTCAGTGCTAATCAGCTCAAGGAGAAATATGGTTGCTGAGTCAACAGAGCGGGGTTCCACTTCCCTCTGTCTGTAGGTCTAAACTCCCTCCTGAGCAAGAGACAGGGGAGGGGGGGGGAGCAGATGGCTTTGGGAGGGGAGGCTGAAAGCACAAGAAAGGTCTTAGATTAGACTCAGGGAGGGAGTCACCTCATGGCTGGTTTCTCGTGGCAGGGGTGGAGGCAGGAAAAGGAGAGGCTTGCTGTATAGCAAGGGCTGGAAATCAGAGTCAGAAGATGGGATTTCCTTAGACTTCGGGATAGAACAGGATGGCGGGTTCGGGGAGGGGACAGAAATGCCTAGGGACCCACTTGGTGTTTCTGAAGGAGCAAAGCCTGCTAGAAAGGGGTGAGCAGGACCCAGGGAATCTCCCCCGCCCTCTTCAGCTCCTCACAGCTAGGGGTGGACTCCCCAAAGTGCGTGGGAGGATCCAGATGATGGCATTGTCAGGAGCCCTGGGTTCCTGTTACGGCTGTTTGCTAACAAGCTGCCCAGCCTTTAACAGGGGAACTTTTTTCTGCACCGCTGTTCCCTACATTCCTTTGAAATGGAGATAATGCCTTATTTGCCCACAGGGCTGCTGTACAGAGTAGATGAGACCAGGCAGCGAGGGGCTTGGCCCAGCAGGACTGCTGGGACTAGAAGGGGCTTCCAGACCCCTTGTGACTGACTTCTTGGTTCAACCAAATCGGAAACTGAGGTCTAGAGAGGGGAGGTGACAGGGTCCTGGAGATAGGACCAGATCTTGTCATCCCAGTCCAATGTTCCCCCTTATACCGTGAGGCCCCTCCCAGGCCAAAGGATAAGGCCCCTGTCCTCCCGAGGGCTCCCGCTGCAGGCCCAGCCCTGACGACCAAGGTGGTGGAACCTCCCTTCTCCCCACCATAGCCATAGGCACCCCTGCACCATCCTGCTGATTTCACTCCCACGGGGGCCTGGGGCTGCGGTGAGACTTCAGGATAGAGAAGTTGAGTAACTAGTCCAGGAAAGGGAGCCTGGCGATTGTGCTGAGCAGGTTCCTCTGCCCCAGCGGAGACCACTCGGGCGGGGAGGGGGAAGGCATTTCTCAGCTGACTCAATCTCCCGTGGTTATTCCGTCCCTCCAGCTTCCTCTAGGGAGGGCTCTCTCTGGCTCAGCCCCCTGTCAGAAAGAAGAGTCTCCTACCCCGAGCCCCAGATCCCCTTCAGAGCCTGCAGAAGGCCTTGCTGCAAGTGGAGGTTCCAGCTTTTTCCTCCAGTTCCAGACCCTTCAGCACCATGGCCGACCCTGAAGTCTTTTTATTCCTGCTCCTGTCTCCCTTAAGCTGTCCCCTTTATCCTACCAGCTCCCTCAGCTAATGCAGTAGACAGTCTCAGTAAAGTACCCTGTAACTCTGGCTCAGGGGACCAGGGCAGGGGCAGGGGGCTGAGAAGCTATTAAACCCCCAACCTCAGCTGTCCCGAGTCTATAGCACATCATTCCTCATGGACCCACTTAAGGAGGACTGGGGGCCAGTCATCACTGAGGCCCCATCCCCAGCTACCTCTACTGGCCTTAGAACATGTGTCCCCACCGGAAACAAAGCTGAGCAGAGGGAGAGGGGGTAAAAGAAGGTTGGGAGCAGACAGCAAAGCCTTCCAGCACACTTGCCACCTCCCCAGGCCCCACAGAACTTCAACCATCCCCTCAACAGACTGCGGCTTCTGGGACAGCAAGCTCAGCACCCAGCTGGGGCGAACACCTGGCTAGGTCCCTGCCCAAGGGTCAGAGCCAAAACCCCCTTTGTGACAGCTGTGCCATCTCTGGGCAGTTCCTAAGCCTGCGTCCTAAGCCTGTTCCTGTGGACCTCACCTTCCTCAGCTCCTCTGCCCTGGGCAATGCAGCACTGCACACTTCGGCTTTACCCCCAGCACCTCCAACACCTTCTAGGGCCATTGGGAGCCACTTCTGACCAAGGCCTTCACCTCCCGCCCCCACCAACCCCGTCCCTTGGCTGTTACTGCCATGCCAATTTGAGCCAACTTATCATTCCTTTTTCCTCCTTCCCTCTCCCTCATCCCTGTCTTCTCTTCCCTGTTTACTTTTCAGAACTTGGGGTTATTACCTCAGAAAGCCCTCCCAAATAAAGTCTGTCCATTTTCTAACTTGTATTTCTCTTGGTGACCAAGAAATTCTAACCACCAAATAAAATGTCATCTTTGGTAGGAGTAAAAAGTGGCTTTAAAAAAATGGCTTAATACTACCTCCAGAGAACCAAAGGAGGTGGGAGGCAAGAGGAAGCTGAAAGATATCTGGCTTAACTATCCGTTCCCAGAAGACACCAGGACAACCCCTGACCACCACGCCTTGCCTCCCAACCCAGAGCACTTCCAGCTCCATCATGATGCAGCCCCTAAAATGAGAAAGTTGAACTGCTGAATCCCAGGAGCGTGGCAACTCAGGAGGGCAGGGCTGCGTCTACAGCGTACTGAATACAGAAACAGCACTTGACTCCATGGGACCTCAGACTCTGGGGCCCTGCTCAGCCTACCTCACCACCTCACTTCACTATGACACCCCAGAGGGGCGACCTCAGCCCTCAGTGCCTCTGTGGATGGTGGGAGTGGTGGTATGGGCTAATGCTCCTCGCTGAAGGCTGGCTGGATGCACTGACTTGGACAACTACAGCCCAAGTGTCCCTGTGGGATGCAGGAGCCCTGTCTGGCTCCAACCTGAAGTAGGTCAGATTTCAGATAGGCGGGTGGTTTTCCTGTAAGTGATGAAACCCTCCTCTGTACTTAATGAGAAACAGACTCCTCAAGTTACCCCAGCCGAAAAGACCAGAAGCATGGTGAGATTCCTCACTTCTAGTCTCCAAGTCCCCACCACACACTTCAAACCGCCCCTCTGGCCTTAGCCTTCCTGTCACCAGGACTGTCAAACACCAACTCCTCCTAGTGTTTTCCCCATTCAGAACCTGCAACGACTACAGTCAGGCATCTTTGTCCAGTTAACACTGCTCTGCCTAGCATCTAAGGCCTTTCTTCTTGCAGGAGTTTAACAGTCCCTTCCTGCAGGAAGCCACTGCAGTTAAGCCCTACTGGAGTCCCAGTATCCTCAGCAACAGGTTTCGGCAGTGTCTACAGTAGGATTTGCATGCTGCTTTGTGAACCATACCCAGTATCTTCCATCTCTACTTGAACCTTGCTCCGAGGAGGAATCATGCCACCTATCTTGTGGCTCCTGGGCACCACAGTGCCCTACAGCTAACTCAAGTCACAGACCCTGCCACCTCCCTTCCCCATCCATCCACCCACCCAACCTGCCCCTCCCTCTCAAGCAAAAAGCTAGGAGTCCAGAAATCTCCAAGATCTGTCTAGCCCCCAAGCTCTATGCAAAGCTTCCAAACCAGTCCAGGTCGATGACAACCAGTATAAATCTGACTCATCTTTAGGGACAGGCATTTCACCAGTTTTTCATGTCCAACAACTCTTTCATGTCACAGAAACAATCTCCTTGACTTCCCCCAGTCTTCAGAGATACCCGAGATCAGCAATACTTTCCATATTTGGGATCACAGGCCCCTGTCCCATACAAAATTGTTGGTACAATTCCTAGAGTCTTCAATGGCTATGACCCCAGTTTAGATGGTGAGTACTCAGAAAAGATACAAAGTAATCATAAGGCAGCTCATGATAGTTTGGAGGTTGCTTTACACAAAGTAAATATTGAGATCCAAAGACAGGATAACAAATGAGAAGGGTCCCAAAAAAAGAGACCTCACTTAAAAGGAGGAAAGGGTCAGGGCAGGCAGCATCTGTCAGACTGAATGTTTTATTTCAACAGACATCCCTGGTTTAAAAAAAAAAAAAAAAAAAAAAAAAAAAAATGGAGGGGTTCAACATTTCATCACACCCAACAGGGAGCAAAACTCCCATCCAAGAACTCAGAACCCCTTCTGAGGCATCACTTGAGTCTCTGCTAGCTCCAAGACAGAAAGGAGCTAAATTTTCTAACTTTTGTTAAGAAAAATCTATCAAATATGTTCATTCTCGCAGAGGCGAGGGCTGGGTCCTCAGGGAAGGAGATCCTGGGCTTGGAACAGCTGAGGTCCCAAAGACGAAGCTGGGGGCCCGGCCAGCTGGGCAGCAGGAGATCCAGGGCGCAGTCAGGTCCAGAGCCCTAGAATCCATATTTGGCTTGGGTCTGCCGGCGGCTGAGCTTGTTCTCCGACCAGGTGTTCTTCAGTTCCAGCTCCCGCTCCTTAGCCTATGCGAGGAAGAGGGGGCAGGGGAGAGTCACATTAAGGTTCTGAGAAATATTTTTCTTTTGCCTCTGTGCACTTCCCAATTTAAAGTCTTTCTCCCGGGCTTCCCTGGTGGCGCAGTGGTTGAGAATCTTCCTGCTAATGCAGGGGACACGGGTTCGAGCCCTGGTCTGGGAGGATCCCACATGCCGCGGAGCAACTAGGCCCATGAGCCACAACTACTGAGCCTGCGCGTCTGGAGCCTGTGCTCTGCAATGCGAGGCCGCGACAGTGAGAGGCCCGCGCACCGCGATCAAGAGTGGCCCCCGCTTGCCACAACTAGAGAAAGCCCTCGCACAGAAACGAAGACCCAACACAGCAAAAATAAATTAAAAAAAAAATAAATTAATAAACTACCCCCAACATCTTTTTTTTACTATTTAATAATATTGATATGTATATTTAGAATAGTATTACATAAAATATTTTAAAAAATAAAAAATAGAGCCTTTCTCCCATCAAAACAATTAGGTGGAAAAAGCAAATCCCTTGAAAGATTTAATTTTCCCTTATTCAAGCAGAAGGGGAAGACCCTGAGAAAGCAAAGAAAAACCATCTCTTTGGGGAGCTAATAGGGTTTAAGCAGAATAAAGACTCAAGAATCCTGGGCCTTCATCAGCTAGAATTAAAACTGAGATGCTCAAGTGGGAAATGGACAAATGAGAAACTGAATCTGGCATCTGAAAGAAAGACAACTGGCTACCTTGGATACCTAACTAGCCAAGTGGGAGAGGACAGCCTCAAAGACTTGGACAGGTCAAAACAGGACACCAACCAATAATAACTTAGTCTGGAGCCACAGTTTGCTGTTGCGTTGAATACAGTGTATATGGTACCCTAGAAATTCACACCACTTTCAAGTATAAATTGAAGCTGTGAAAAATTGACTGGAAGGAACTAGAATTAATGCTTTCCCCTTCTGACTGCAACAACTCCTGGCTCTACATTGCATTCTGGGAAGGTAAAAGCGCCACCCTAGAAATGGGGCTCCTCAACCCCACTCCCACAAGCTAGCTGATACCTGCTCATTTCCCCTGGAATGGGGTGGGGTGCTAAGGGTTTGGGTTTTAAAAAAGACCCTACAGGGGAGAAGCTAGCAAAAAAAAATAATTAAAAAATAAATTTAAAAAAATTTTGAAAGACCCTACCCTCAAATTCTTTCACTACAAACAATAAGACAGGGTAAGGGTACAAAGGAGTCTCTGAAAAGGAATGTGAAAATATGATAAGAACAACGAAAGCAAGTTTTGCCACTGAAATCACCAACCAGCATATACACTCCCCAGGGAAATGGCCAGGAAAGAGTCTCATTCCTGTCTGTACCCCTGACAGCATTTAGTACAGTAGGTCTCGAAAAGATATTCAGTGATTCAGTGAATATTTGAAAGCTGCCAGGTCCTATCAAATAAATACCAAGACATATTCTAATTCCAGAAGATATTCTGGATTATCTGTAATTTTGAATTATTTGCACTGTTTCCTGCCACAGAAATGGAGAACACAAATAAAACCAACTTCCTCACGAGGTGGATATTTTGCTAAAAGTTGGTGAACCAATTTTTCTTTAAAGTTTTTTTTTTTAATTTTTAAAATTTATTTATTGGCTGCATTGGGTTTTCATTGCGGTGGGCGGGCTTCTCACTGCAGTGGCTTCTCTTGTTGCGCAGCGCGGGCTCTAGGCACACGGGCTTCAGTAGTTGTGGCATGTGGGCTCAGTAGTTGTGGCTCGCGGGCTCTAGAGTGCAGGCTCAGTAGCTGTGGCGCACAGGCTTAGTTGCTCCGCAGCACGTGGGATCTTCCCAGACCGGGGCTCGAATCCGTGTCCCCTGCATTGGCAGGTGGATTCTTAACCACTGCGCAACCAGGTAAGTCCCTCAAGTTTTTTAAATTATCAGATAAACTTGCTATTTGAAAGAACCCTGTGATAAACCATTTCACTCCCCTCTTACCTTTATGCTTTGAATATCTGAATTTTCACTTACAGCGTTTATTCCAAACACCTGTACTTGAGTCTTATCTGAAGTGAGACTGATGCAGAGGAGAATTCTGAAGGACACATCCCCACCTAGTGGCCGTATGGAGAACTGGGGAGGGTGCCTGCTGGAAGCTTCTTAGCCTAGATCTCAGCCTTCAAATCCCCAGGTTTACAGGGATCCTGCCTAGCAGGCCAGGGCCCTCAGCCCTCTCACCTGATGTATCAGATATGTGATCTGGTGTTTCCGCCGCTGCTGGCCTGTTGGCTGCTCACCTTTCTTCTGCAAGGGAAGAAAACAATCATTAACCCACTGAAAGAAAAGTGGAAGTTTTTCACGTGCCCCAATGAGGCAAGGTTGGGCATTAAGAAACCAACTATACACAGCCCAAATCCTAGGGGGAAAAAGTCAGCTTGGAGCTGTTTTTATGTCTGTATACTTACAGTTATTTTTATTAAAGCCATTATGCAAAAATCCCAAGCTCAGACTACTTGCCTAAAATAGCCAGCTAACATCCCCATTAGACTGGAAATCCTATGCGGTCAGGACTGTCTACTACACGTCTTTGGTAAGTAACCCCACCCTGCCCCCAGCACCAAGCATGGTGTTCTACCCACAGTGGGCACTTGATACCAGCTTTACTGCCTGCAGTCAGTCTAAAACAGCTGAAGTGCCAGGGTACAGGAAACCTTCCTCCCTCCTTTCCTTCTGCCCTCCAGACTCTCTCACCACCCACTCTGCCCATCTCCCCTCTAGGCCCTCTTCATCTCTGTTCACCTCTCCCCAGTCAGGCCAGATGTCTAGCCTATCTCCTACCTACTGCTTACCAAGCTCTCTCCCATCAATCACCTCTGGCTGAAACCCCAGTCCCTCATTCTAGTAACTGCCAACAAACAACTTCCCTGGAATTAGATTTTCGCCATCACCCCACCTCTCTCCAGTCTTCCAGCCTCCACCCGTAACTGCACTGAACCCCTAACCAAACTTTGATGCAAATGATTTACTGTCAAAGTCTATATTGGCCTGGGCTTTCATTCTGCAGTTTTTCTGTCCTCTGCCAGTCTTGTCTCAGACTAGAAGCTTCCTAATCAGCCCCACCCAACTCCCAAAACTCCTCTCTGGAGTCTCCTCAGCACTTATGTAATCAATTTGCACCATAATCATTTACACTCAAGTGTCCTTAAATCTCTTTTTCTCAACTACACTGTAAACCCCTCAAGGACAGGAACTGTATCTTTCTCTTTTTTTTCAATCTAGCTCAATACCATGAGATGATGGAAAAAAAACTTAGACCTGGGAAAACAGCAAACTCCAATTCCTTGATGCTATTTAATATCATTTAATATGACAGTTAAAGATGACAAACATAAAACATCCAGCTCCATTCCTGGCCCACAGTGAGCACTGACAACAGTAGCTATTACTATGTGATGATGCTTCTCGACCCACAGTTAGTAGAGCATGCTCTCCTAAGTGGTTTTTCCAGTAAACAATGATGGATCTATGCTGATCTAACCACAATCCTTTGCTCTGTCCTGTATGGCCGCCAACATTCAGTTAAAACAAATGGCTGGGGCTCAGATGGCCATCTGTGGCCACAGAACAAAGCAAAGAAAATGGATAGAGAAGGGAATAAAATGCCCGACCTTGGCCTTGCTGGTGCTCGGCTAGAATCCAGGGTTCCCCACATTTCCCCCCCTGTGGCAGGCTCATAAATGTCCACATTTGCTGTACTCAGCTACTAGGTGAAGAGATGTTCATCATACTGTCTGAAGAAAACTAGCAGAGAGAAGGTGGGAGTGTGGTGTGGGAAATGTGAGGAATAAAGCATCTGAAAAGACTACAGCTGGCTACAATAAATAATGGAAAGAAAGGAGAGAGAAGGACATGTACACTCAGCACCTAGGACCCCAGGGCTTCTGAGGCTCTGCTGTACCCATACCTCACACATGTGCTGTGCCGGGTCCCAACTTAACAGGATGGAGAGAGGGATATGATTGCAGAGAGAAGGAAGAGCAGCTATGGATCCCGTCCAGCCAGGGAAGGAGCCACACATATCAGAGATCTTCCCAACTGCAGGTTAGGAAACTTTCAACCACCCAATCTCAGTAACCAGACTCCACCATCCAGATGGAGAGCAAAGTGCTGCAAAATTCTGAAAGGCGGGAGCTCTATCTGGGAGGCTTGGTGTACACTCCACTACCAAGGGGAACAGGTGTTTGCTAAAGGTGCTGGGACAGTAACAGTGGGGTATGGGGTCAGATTTTGCTTTGGCCACCCACTAGACCTTTCCCACTTACTTTGCTGAATGACTTCATGGTTTTCTCTTCTGTCAATGACTTGGTCATCCACTGCTGGGCCCCACTGAGCTGGTCATCACCTTTGATCTCCACAAAGTTGATCTCCTCCCTCCCTCGGTTCCTTTTGCCCTGCAGCCGCTTAAACTGGAAAAGAGGGAAAAAATTCAGGAGGGGGGGTCTGGGTAGGGGGTCAGGAGATGTCACCAAGGATCCAGAGTTTATGGAATGGTTTATGGGCCTCCCCAATTCCACTGCACCCTTAATTCTCTCTATGCAGTATGTCCTTTCACCGTGCCACCTACCAAGTGGCCTTAAAGCCAGGTGAAAGGCTACTTCTCAGAGGTTCTCCTGGCCTCAGGGAAAGGAAGGCCAAAATGTATTCCCAAACATAAGTGAGTGCAGAGAATCTCTGATATGAATTTGTATTCAATTTATAAATTGTATCTGCCTAAAAGGACTGCATACTATTTTCAAATTAAGGGTACAGAAAAAAAAAATTTTAGGATTTCTCTTCTAAAAATTGGTTCTTTTAACATGTCTGTTCCTTCGCATTGGTTCAGTCACCAAATCAGCAGACCACACAACAGACCAGACATGAGAGAAGGAGAACGTAGAGATAGGGAGAGAGAAAGCCTCAAAAAAAGACCTAGCAAATTTTCTAGGAGACTGCTACTCTTTCCTCCTCCTCAAAAAAAAAAAAAATCACACCACAAGTCACCAGGAGATATGCCTAGAAGGAGTGTGAGCAAAGGGGAATTAAATTCAATAACACTCGGAAACCTGCAATGAAACCCAGGTTGTGGTCTGAGCATTAGCAAGGCCTCCTGGGGTCACTCTACCCATAAGAAGCTGACTTTTGCCACTGGATGAGCTCTCTGCTGCCTCCTAGGCTTAAAACAAAAAGGGCCTAACTACTGAACTTGTCAAGGAGGATATACACAGGGAGGTGGATGAACACAGTATTAACCACAGGCAGAAGTTTGCAAAGGGATGCACATCTTTCTGTGAAAAGGTGAGAAGAAAATTATTTTTATAAGAACTTGCATGCAAAGAGGTAGGATCCCCTATTTCTCCAACCCACTCCTAATAGGCTGTGACCTCCCTACAGATGGAATACTTTATCTCTTGAACATGACCAGATGGCCGCAGGACATGTGGTTTTCATCTTCCCTTGTGCTGAGTTGGGGAAAAGCTCAGCAGCAGGGAACACAGTGCTGTGAAACACAGGGTTATTTACTGTGGCTGCTGTTCCCTTCCCAAATCCACTCTCCTTGTCTCCATTAGTATGAATGAACCCAACACTTTGGCAAGGCATATTACCACCCAGCGAAAAGACTCCATTTCCTTGCAACTAGATATGGCCATGTGACCAGGTTCTAGTCAGTAAGACAGAAGGGGAAGTGTTCTTAGGAAGTCTTCTAAAAGGGGAGGTGACTTTCTTTCTCCACTCTACTGCCTGGTATGCAGCAATGATGGCAGTGGACTTACCTACATTCTTATTCTTTTTTTTTTTTTTTTTTGTGATACGTGGGCCTCTCACTGTTGTGGCCTCTCCCACTGCGGAGCACAGGCTCCGGACGCGCAGGCTCAGCGGCCATGGCTCACGGGCCCAGCCGCTCTGCGGCATGTGGGATCTTCCCGGACCGGGGCACGAACCCGTGTCCCCTGCATTGGCAGGCAGCCTCTCAACCACTGCGCCACCAGGGAAGCCCCATTCTTATTCTTATCACTAACCGTAAGAATAAAGGCCACAACCTAGGGATGGGCAAAGTAATGATCAGAAGGGGACTGGATCCCTGACAGCTTTGTGGAGCTGCCATACCAGCCTTCGCCTGCCTACCTCTAGCCTTCTTTTATGAAGAAAAAAGTTAACTTCCCTTACATAAGCCAGTATTACTTGAAGTTTCTCAATTATATGTTGCCAAACCTAATCCTAAATGAATGTAGTTTAAAAAGAAAAAGAAAGAATTTCCTTTAGCTTCAGATTTGAAACCTGGTGACCAGGGGTCAAAGATGGTCACTTGTGCTTTGTTAACTTACTGCTTCGTCATCGATGAAGGAGGCATCTGGGGCAATTTCCTGTGGGGGGACCAGAGTCGGGTCCTGTGCGGGATAGTAGCCACCACTGTAATAATCCTGCAGTCAAGGAGGGAAAAAAACACACCAACTGAGGGCAGAGTGGAGAGGGGACAAAGAAAACCCTCATCAAAGAGGCAGTGGTGACACCCACACCCACACTACAGATCCTAAGGACCTACCCTATAACTCAAGAACCAGACTTCCTTCTCATCTGCACCATCCAGAGAGATGGGTATTTTTTAGGGAAGAGAGGTAAGAAATAAAGACGTTCTCTCTGGCTTCAATTTACCCCCTGCTCCCCTGGCCGCTTCCCAAGAGTGGTTCCCACTCCTGACCTCTACTGCGCCTCAGCCCTGCTCCTGCTCGTAAGACATCAGCAGAATCCAGTGTGAGCGGAGGTGAGAGGTGTGAGGCACGCCAGTCCTGCTCCTCGTCCTATCTAGCACCCTGGACACAGGGGATCGCCTATAACAGGCAGGGAGGTTGCAGATCTCGGATAAAAATCAACCCCTACAAGGGTGGTATGGAATTTACAAAGCTGGGAACAAACCAGGTTTGCGTTACCAGATTTTTAGTTCAGGAACTGATGATTTCCCTTTAAAGGTGAGCTGCCCAGATGTTGTTATGGACCCTAGAGGAAGAGGGGTGAAGGCAAGGGCAAGGCCCCTACTGTGGCCGAGTCAGGCAGCCACAGAGCTGAGAAACTGTTTCCTCCCTGCCTGCACTTTTTCCTAATTCTTCCACCTTTGCCCAGAACTCCAAGAAATGCTCCTCTAAAAACATTCATTTTATAGTGAGCTATATGAAAAATAAGGTTTAATTCTGACTAAAAATAATACATAAAAACCCAGAGTAATTAATTTTCCTTAAAAGTACTGATAATAACATACATTTAAATTGCAGGGCCCACTAGTGTATTTAAAGTGCTTTAATTTGCACAGATTACCTCAATAATGTTTGTAACTGAATACAGAATTCCAACTGATACTCATTTGCTGGATGTAAACTAGTGGTTTCTTAGATTTTTTTTTTTTTTTCCTCCTGCTAAAGAGATCAAAATACTCATGTTCCTCCTTCCTTCTAACAACCTTGAGGGGAGATGCATTGTCCCTGATCAGCCTACAGGATACAACAAGGTTTAACGGCAAATAGTTCTCAAAGTCTTTGATCAGAACAGAGTCCCTTCAAAGCCCACTGCCTAGACTGTAGATAAGATTAACACTGACCATTCAGAGAATCACAGTGGCTGAAGAAGGCTGAAGTCTTGAAACCATCGCATGCTGGCAGGAAAACTTCCTACAGCTGCCCAGCCACAGGACCGGCCAGAGGCCTCTGGTCCACCTCCACCACTGCTGTGAGTCCCCGAACTCCTGGGAGCCCTCTCCATCTCAGGAAGCTCTGACCACTGGAAAACTCTTTCTTAAACCTATTTACAACCTGGCCTCGTATATTCTCACTCTCTGAGGCCACATAGAACAATTTAAACAGCTCTTCCAAATAACATTTGAATAAAAAGTTATCATAACCATTTACTGAGCATTTGCCATGTTCCAGGCAGCACGCTAAACCAATGTAATTCTACCTAGCAACCCTGAAGTTGCTAGTGTTCTTCCTATTTTAGAGCTGAGAAATCTGAGACTCAGAGAGGCAGTTAAGTAATAGACTCACATAGTTTGAGATTCAAACTCCAAACCACCCTCAAACCCCATTCTCTATCTCTGCCCAAACTATGGTCCTCCAGCATCTTCTTTCCAGGGACTTGCCTCAGTCCCTTCAACTTCCTGTGACTCAGTCGAGGCCTCTCACCATTCTCCTTATTCCCTTTTGCATTCGACTCTCCAGATTCCCTCCTGTCCTCCGCAGTCCCTCCTCTCCCTTGCAGTCCTCAGCACTCCCCGCCTCCAGAACTCTTCTTGGACTCACTGCTGTCGAGGAGTCTATGCCACAGTTCACTTATCCTCCTCACCCACATCTGCAGAAGCTACCTGGGATCTCTAAGCCTAGAGACTGCTCCTCTTCCACTTTCTCCCTATACCTTTCATCAGCTCCTTCAATGACATTTTGTTTTCAGAATAAACGGGTCAATTATGTGTTTCGACCTATCAGACTACAAGACTTAGCAAAAAGGCAGTATGTTTTGAGGCCTGACAGGCACAGGAAAACCAAGACACCAGAAGATTCATTAATTCAGCCAAAGTGATGCCAAAGAGGCCGTGTCACTGGCTCAAAGCTCTCCCTGACGGCCGTACTCCAACATTCCCTGGCCTGCCCTCCACGCCTCTTACCCACCTGATAGTAAGCACCAGCGGCATTGGCATCGCCATACGTGGAAAACTGATTGTAGCTGTAGTCATCCCCAGGCTTAGGCATCCAAGGGGCCCCACTTGAGCCTGCTGCCATCTTGAACTCTAACGGGGCATTGGCTGCATCGTCCTGGAAGGCTGGCTCTGGTTCCGTGCCTGGAGGCAAATCTTCAGGGACAGTGGGAATGGGGTAAGGGTATGGCTCAACTCCAGGCGGCTCGGCCTTCTCAGGGAGGGAGAAAAAGTTCTCAGGGGCTACTTCCTCATCACTATCGTCCTCTTCCTGCGTGATCTGCTTCGTCACCTGCAGGGCAGCACTCTTGGCAGCAGCCTTGATAGCAGAGGGCGATGGAGTGGTGGTTGTGGTGCCCACAACAGGGGCGAGAGAAGAGGGCTTGGTCTTAGAAGCTTGTCTGGAGGGCTTAGTGTCAGAGGAGCCATCCGAGGGGTTCCGGGAGAAGGCATGGGGCAGGAGCAACCTGTTAGTCTCTTTCACAGTCAGGTTTTTAGGTTGGGGAAGCAAGGCGGACAAACCAGTCCCCTCACTGGATCCCTGGTGAGCCCAGGTTTGGGTAAGGAGGGAAGAAGATGACAAGTGAGATGCTATGACACATACTACTGACATTAAGAACAAGCATTACAGATATGTGCTCTAGCCTAAAATCTTACCAGCCCTGTTTCCGTCTAACCTCGGACCACTAACGTCATCCAAACTCGACTTGACTCCTCCTACCTCAGGCCATTCTGCTGTCCGCTTCTCCCAAGGTAAGATGTCAGCCCTGTTTTCCTCATCCATCTCAACCCAGCTCCACTTCCCTCTGCCACAAAGCCTTCCCTGACTCTGATTTTTCTGCAAATATGATAAATACATTTGGCAAATACATCATCCTTCTTTGCAAAAAGCCCAGGGCTCTCTCCAGCTGATCACTGAACCTCTATGTCCCAAAGGTTCCTCTTAACATGGGATTACTCCCTGCTTCCTTTGGATTGCCACTCAAAGTCAAGAGCAAGCCTATGTCCAAAAAAGACATTCACACATATACCGCCAAAAGTTCCCTCCCCCACCCAAGAAAGCCCTACAGACGGGGTACATTCAGCTTGCTTACGCCAGAGTCATGCATTTAACTTATCAATTTGTAAGCTAATTGGCTCAGCCTATCCAGTGTTCCTCAGCCCAACCAGAGTTGCTATTATTCAAAAGAATCTCTGGGATTCTGCTTTCCATGTGCTACAGGTCCAGCTTGGCCTAACTGCAGGGCTGAGGGAGGTGTTAGTCTGAAAAAGGAGAATGGAATAAGGTCATTGTGTCACCGTCCTGGAGTACCCATGTACTTCAGCTCTCTCAGCCAAGAAATGCCCAGAACGAGTAAAATAAGACTTCTGAGTCAAGCAGGCCAGGCAGAACTGTTCATCCAGAAACTGGGCTCTTTTCCCTGCTGTCTGTGTTCACAGATTTGGGTCATTTCAGCCTGGTAGACCCCAGAGGCTCAGGTTCATAAAAAGCAGACTGAGGTGGCAGGTGGAGCACATCCTCAGGCTACCTTCAAAGTGTCTGACTTCTCAGATACATCTGGGATCATGGCTACATCCCTGTGCAGTGCTGGGTCCATACTCTGCCTTAACAGCTCAGAGTTTCTCTATGCACTCATCTCTTCCTACCATCTGGAAGACTGCTTTTTACTCCTGGGGTGCCTTCTGAGCCAGTGTCCTCTCATCTCTTCAGTTGCCAGTCCACGTCCTCCAGGAAGCCATTCTGATAACAGAGAACAACTGGCTTCATTCAGTCTCAGCAAGTCAGTATCTTCCATGATTCGTCCTCCATCACCCACTACAAATATGGACACAACATCACTCTCACTAGTTATCTTTCTAACTTTCACATGACTTTGTCCTTCTAACACCTCCCAGCCATGGAAGTGACACCTTAACAGAGTCAGGGGAAGGAGCAACTTCAACATCATATACCTAAATCATGAGACAGCAACCTTATAAAGGCAGAACTGTTTTTGTTTTTTTGGCTGTGTTGGGTCTTCGTTGCTGCACTCCGGCTTTCTCTAGTTGCGACAAACGGGGGCTACTCTTCGTTGTGGTGCACAGGTTTCTCATCGCGGTGGCTTCTCTTGTTGCGGAGCACGGGCTCTAGGCACGCAGGCCTCAGTAGTTGTGGCTCGCAGGCCCCAGGAGTTGTGGCTCGCAGGCCCCAGGAGTTGTGGCTCGCAGGCCCTAGAGTGCAGGCTCAGTAGTTGCGGTGCACGGGCTTAGCTGCTCCGCGGCATGTGGGATCTTCCAGGACCAGGGATCGAACCCGTGTCCCCTGCACTGACAGGCAGATTCTTAACCACCACGCCGCCCCCAGGGAAGTCTCAAGGCATAACTGCTTTTGCTCTTCCTGAGGCATATAATCAACATGAGGTCAGAGAGTGTATAAATCACCGAGTGTGGAGCTGAACAGGCAGAAACTTCTGGGAGCCAGAATAAAGGCACGGGGACAAGGGGAAATAGGAAGCAGCAGCAAGATTATCCCCCGACACTGTCTGGTTAAGGACTTCTGGTCTTCACGACAGAGCAGCAGCCAAATGGAGCAGATAAGAGCTTGGACTCTACAGTCAGACTGCCTCAGTCTGAACCCCAGCTCTGTCCCCACTAGTTGTCTGACCTTGGGCAAGTTCCTTAAGCTCTCGTTTTCCTTGTATGTAACACAGGGATGATAATAATGCTATGACTTAGGCACTATTAGTAGGATTAAATCAGTTAGACACTGGTACAGCACTTAGTGCCTGGTAAGTGCTATTTAAGTGTGTCTTTTCCAGGTTAAAAATGAGACAGGGAGAAGATGGATAATTTTAAAGTTCAGATGTTCCATAACAACATTTTGACCAATCCATTTATTCTACCATTCCTAAATAATCCTTTTACCTGAAATGTAATGAATCAAATTGAGTTCCAATTCATCTCCCTACCACGCCTGTCCTCTAGGAGAGACGCCAGTGCACTGAAGCCAGGGAACAGCGAGGAGAGGGTAGAGAAGCACGAGGTCTGATGTTATCAGGAAAACAAAACTACACCCAAACAGGCAGTCGTCCAATACTTGCATTTGCTCTACGCCTGACCTGGAAATTTCCCATCTTTCAGGAAGCAATATGGGAAGAGAAGAAATGGCTTCTATTACATCACAAAGCTTACCTGAAGGACAGTTTTCTTCTTTGTGGGTTCATCTTCCTCGGAATCTGACTAAGAGAAAAAGAAATGGAATAAGGCCTCACTGTTTAAGGACAGTGCAGAAGCACCCACATTAAATGAAGCACAAATAAAGGACTGGACAACAGGGGCCATCATCCTGTCCGAGCCCCTCCTCTGTATGAGAGATGCACCCCCCAGAACCAGCCAAAAAGCAGAGCTTCCTTCCTTCTCTCAAACAGCTTCAGGGAACAAGGTATGCGTTGACCACCCCTGGTCACTCATTCCCATACCTCCAGACCTGTTGCACAGCCTTCTTAGCATCCATTTCTAGTCCTTTAAAGGACTAGAAAGAAAGACTACTTCCTCCCATTCAGTCTTTGGTGGAAAGAAAAAGCTACACCCATTCTTCTTCCTATAAATCTGTTCACTAGAAGATGAATGGGATTTGGCCCACAATCTCACCCAATCTCAGTTTCACTTCTAAAACCACTTATATAGACTGCATAACCACAGGGCTGGGGAACTCCGGTGGGATTAAGTGGTACGTTAACTACTCTTCTATGAGGTATTAAAGGTCAAAGTCATTGGAGAAATCCATTCCCTCTGGAAGTATGATCTATTGTCTGCCAGACAGAGTTGTTTGTGTCCAGGAAGAAGGCGAGCAAATGATGACTGTGAGAATTTGGAGCAAGAAGGGAGCTCATCTGTGTTACCCCTCTGACTCATCAGGATTGTTTCTAATACAAGCCCTCACACTAAAAATGTCTAAACTTTTAGCTCAATACCAGTTCTTCAGCATCTCCAACTATCAGAAAGATGCAAGGCATATGAAGAGCAAGCTTTCACATTTTATTTTAAAAAATTAATATCCAAACTGAGAACCTTAAAAGTTTTCCATTTGTTCTTAGCACCTTGGTTTGGGGCATCTGTAAGTAAAGGTGATTGGGCAAGAATCTAAGATCCTATTCATCTCCAAGATTCTAAAGAACTCAAATCCTCTGCCTGTTTTTCTCAACTGACCCTCATATCTTACAAGTTCCTTTTGGGGTTTGGGGGGGTTTTTTTGTTTTTTTCTATTTTATTTTTATTTATTTATTTTTTTGGCCACACCACATGGCATGCGCACCAGGGATTGAACCTATGCCCTCTGCAGTGGAAGCACAGAGTCTTAACCACTGGACCGCCAGGGAAGTCCACAGGTTCCTTTTTGGATTTGTGTGCTACAAGGACTTTTTGATCATCATTACTCAGAACCTACTGTATGCAAGACACTGTGCCAGGTACCGTAGACAGAGCTTCCCAGCTGGCGTCCTATGGCTGGGTTATAGGTACTATGATGATACTGACCCACTCAGCCCACAGGGCATCAGGCAGGGCTTGGAGCAGGTAGAGTCCTGGCCCACTGGTTTCCAGAGGCACAGCCTGTACCACTTCCCCCACTGTGCTTCAAAGATTTTCTTGTGTGCCATGACATGAAAAAAGTCCCTGCCCTCAAGAAACTTACAGTCCAGTTAAGAAGAATGACAAGTACCCAAATAACCCTAATAAAGGCAGTAATAAGATAAGGGCATCAAGTGTGGTTCCAACATCCCCTCAAAGAATTGGCTGATCCTCCATTTGTGCTTTCTTTCACATAAGTCCCCCACCTTATTACTCCCTCTCCCCTACCTGAATCACTGACACCTCTCACTCTCCTGTCAGTCTGCACTCTGTACTTCCTGACTCGAAACTCCTAAAGTCTTTCTGAAGAAGCTCACCTTGCTCTTTTTCACTCTGTGTCCCTAAGTTATTTCACTCATTTGTCCCTAAGTTATTCTGGGGTGGCATCATGCTAACAATGATTCATTTGTGCTTGCTGTGTAAATGTTACATTTTTCACGTGCATATTCTTCCCTTTACTCTGACAGCCAAGGCCCTATCTTACAGTTCAATATTACCTCACAGTAGTCAGTACACAATGATTTTAATTACTAACTGCTGCCAACTGCTGCCAATTGTAGTATTAAAAAAAACCTGTTAAGAGAAATCTGTCTTGGACTTCCCTGGTGGCACAATGGTTAAGAGTCTGCCTGCCAATGCAAGGGACATGGGCCCTAGCCCTGGTCCGGGAAGATCCCACATGCCGCAGAGCAACTAAACCCGTGCACCACAACTACTGAGCCTGCGCTCTACAGCCCGCAAGCCACAACTACTGAGCCCGTGTGCCACAACTACTGAAGCTCACGTGCCTAGAGACCGTGCTCCCCAACAAAGAGAAGCCACCGCAATGAGAAGCCCACGCACCACAACGAAGAGTAGCTCCCGCTCGCCGCAACTAGAGCAAGCCCGTGTGCAGCAATGAAGACCCAACACAGCCAAAGACAAATAAACAAAAGAGGGCTTCCCTGGTGGCGCAGTGGTTGAGAGTCCGCCTGCCGATGCAGGGGACACGGGTTTGTGCCCTGGTCTGGGAAGATCCCACATGCCGCGGAGCGGCTGGGCCCGTGAGCCATGGCCGCTGAGTCTGCGCGTCCGGAGCCTGTGCTCCACAGTGGGAGAGGCCACAACAGTGAGAGGCCCGCGTACCACACAAAAAATAAATAAATTAAAAAAATAATAATAATAAACAAAATAAATATATATATTTAAAAAAAAGAGAAATCCGTCTTAGTACTTAAATATAGGGGTAAGAGAAAGGGCAGTAAAGGACAGGACAGTCATTTGCTGAGTAGCTACTATGTGTCAGGCAATTTATTCACAAGTTTTTATTCAATCCTGAATAAAATTTCAAGGTAGGCATTATTATCTCAACTTTACAGGTAAGGAAAATAAGGCTCAGAGAGGTTAAATAATTGCTAGTACACGGCAGAACCGGGACCTGAATCAGTTTAGGCTCCCATGCTTTTGCAGTGACACCTGTCATGTTTTTGCAGCTGAGCTGTGCGTGTCCAGACCTGAGATCCACACTGATCAGATCCCACATGATACAGCCGAGAGCACAAGGCACAACATCAGAAATACAGGTGTGAATCTCAGCTTTGCCACTCATTGGCTGGGAGGATCCCCAAAGAGCCATTTAACCCCCCAAGCCTCAGTTAGCAATAATACTTATCCATGTCACAACATTGTTCTAAAGACTGCATGAGCTACTATCCATGAAAATGTATATAAACTAAAATTCTTAACAGAGTTCAAGGATTACTATTCTCTCTGGTCTGCCAAGATGTCAAACACAACCGAAGAATAAGCCTTAAGCCCCAAACACCCAAGCATTTCTGACCTTTTCTCTCTGTTCCAAACTCCCACTGCCTCAGGGGCTACTGACCATTTCCCTTGTCTTCTGACCGTGAAGACTTTTCTCCTTTCCAGCAGACCACACAGAGCCACCTCACTATGGGGTACACAAGGTTTTCATGAAGTCCCCAGGCACGTTTAAACTTTAACATCTAAGGCAATACGTCCAATGGAAACAATCTGAAAATAAAATTTTGTCAAGTTTAAGATGATTACGTTTATAAAATTGTACAAGCATATTTTTATTTTTCAGATCCTATGACAAACAGAAAGTGGCTACTTTGAAAGTGTAGGCAAACTGTCCCACGGCTAATAGAATTGAAGGCCAGATCAGCTGTGGGAAGAAAATTCAATTTTTCCTTAAATGTCAGATTGTTTCCATTACACTGTCAACCTAAGTTTAAAAGCGCGCGCGTGCACGCACACACACACACACACACACACACACAACTGTACAAAGACTTTTATTAATTCTGGATTTAGAGAACTGCTATGGCTACTCACAATCATCCTTCTTTGAACATTTTGTACTAACCTACTGAACCCCATTATAAATCATCTCAAGATGGGCACAAAATATGACAGACTCCCTAAAACAGAACACTAAGACCCGCAAAAAAATATGCTGAGCCCCTAAACACTTCTTAAGTCATGACTATTCATCTTCGAGGGAGGGGTAAAAATAAATCTTTACCTCTTAAAGCTGACAAACAGGACTCTGAGACACTCAGTAATCTACCCAGGGCCACAGAGGAAGTCCAGGGCCATTGGGAGGGTGAGGAAATAGAATAAGAACCACCTCTTGCCCCCTGAACTAACTTTAGCCAACTAAAGACGGTGGAAACACAGAAGTCACTGGTTCACTATGAAAAGAGGTCTAGATGCCACTCAAAATACTTATGGGCATGTGGGGGCCTGAATGAAAACTAACAGGAAGCGAAAGGAAAGCTCAGCAAGGAATTAATCCAAATACCTCAAACAAAAAAATAAACTTCGGTTCAGAGTACCAAAAAGGAGGAGATAAATAAGCCAAAAGCTAAGAGATGTGCCATATACCCTCCAGTCACAGGACAGGGGTTGGAGTGGGGGGGATACAGCTGTCTTGGAGCATTTAAAAGAAAAATTAACTCAGCTTCTATCAGGAACCAGCTAGAAGCAATGGGCTTAGCCTAAATACAGTATTTAACTAAGACACAAGAACTTCTTTGATGGTGAGGCACATGAGTATACTGGGTTTTTTTCCCCTTATCATGGTAAAACATATATAACACAAAATTTATCATTTTAACCATTTGTAAATGTACAATTCAGTGGCAGTAAGTACATTCACAATACAGTATAACCATCACCACTATTTCCAGAACTTTTTCATCATCCCAAATAGAAACTCTGTACCTACTGAACAATAATTCCCTATTGCCCAGCCCCCAGTAACCTCTACTCTACTTTCTATCTCTGGATTTGCCTACTCTAGGTACCTCATATAAATGGAATCATACAATAGGTGTCCTTCTGTGTCTAGCTTATTTTACTTAGCATGATGTCTGCAAAGTCCATCCATGTTGTAGCATGTACCAGATTGCATTCCTTTTTAAGGCTGAATAATATTCCATTGCATGTATATACCACACTTTTGTTTATCCACTCATCTGTTGATAAGTTGGGCTGTTGCGCTGTTGCCACCTTTTGGCTACTGGCTACTGTGAGTAGTGCTGCTGCGAACACTGGCATACAAGTATGTGTGAGTCCGTTTTCAGTTCTTTTCACCTAGGAGTGAAAATGCTGGATCACATGGTAATTCTAATAAACTTTTTGAGGACCTGCCAAACTGTTTTCCACAGGAGTATATTAAATGGAGGCCGTGGAGTCAATTCCTAGAGAATGCTAAAGACCAGCAAATGGTGATCTGAGTGGGTCTGTTTCATTAGACCCAGAAAGAAGGGTGATGCTAGAGATATGGGAGCACCCAGGGCTGGAAGAAGTACGCTGGGCCAGAACAGGCATTCCCGGGTTTTAGAGACACAAACCGGTTGTGTCTCTTAAGAAGAAAGTATTGTATTTCTTCTTGGTCTCATTAGAGCCTGAGCCTCAATGGCCACCACTGTCCTCTCTGTTCCAGCTGCCAAGAGTGACAAGACACACACACCCAGAGACTGCTGAGCAAGAACGGAAACAGACATTTTCCATTAAGCCAGGCCCAGTGGGATCTGCTAATCTATCAGAGCCTCATTCTCCGTGGCAGCCTCCCTCTTATCTTTCCAGGCTCTGGTTCTGACAGACTCCCTCTCCAAAAAAGCAATCACTAGTTGCCAGGGCCAGGAGCCAAGAAGAAAATCAGGGCCCAAGCACAGACTCTCCTACCCCCAGGCTCCAAACTCTAATCACTTCTACACTCCTCTCTGCTATTACCCCTATTAGCTAGATTCATCAACTTCTTTACCCTTTGGTCTCAAATATGTTCTTACATCTGCCCTTCAGTTAGGATATCATTTTCTCTCCCACTTTTGCACTGCTCATCGTATCACTTTCATAGTTCTGGTTGCTCAACGTTCTTCTTTTTGGTAGGCACTATGATAGAAAGGAACAGAACACACCTGGGTACAAATACGACTTCTGCTACTCCCAAACTGTGTGATTTTAGCTCTGCTCTCTAAATTCCTATCTCCTCACCTGTAAACTAGGGGTAACACTTAGCTTACAGAGTCGCTGAAGTGCCCAGCACCGTGTCGGACACTATGCAAGTGCCCCACAGGTGTTAGGGCGCTCCTCCTTCCCTTTCTATCTAGGGCTAAATCTTAGCTAAATCCACCGCAGTCAACTCTTATATTACTTGGTTAACAGAAATGAGCAAAATTAGTGAACTTGCAATCTCACAGCTTCAAATCTTCCACTACCTGGATAAACAATCTAAAAGGATGGGTAATACTAATCCAGATAACCCTAAAATTTCTGTTTGTGTTGTAATGCACATTATATGACAGAAAACTCTTACAGCAAACGTATTCTTCTAATTTTGTTCTTTTGGTATCCTAATTTTAGAAGTCTGCATCCCCTAAGCCCACAAAATCAACAATAAACCACTGTTCAGAAAAAGAACAGTAAGAAGGGAAAAGGAGAGGATGATTCTCCATTTTATGGATCATCCCTAATTCCTCACAGAAGTCAAAAGCTGACTGAATTTGATTTTGCAGTGCACATGGAGAGAGAAATTTGGTACTACCCTGTCTCCTGACTGCAGCTGATTGATGAGCTTACCCAAACCAATCATATTCTCTCCCCTGGAAAACCAGAACTGGGACTAAGACTGTAGGTCAATATGAGCCAATCACTAAAAGGAAGAAACTAAAAACCAAGGAGGTATGGGTGGCCATCTTTCACCTGCAACAAAAGTTAAGAAGTGGAAACTGGTCTGCAGACAAAGAAGAATGAATCAAATGTGCAGAGAAGCTGTGTGGGTCTCCGACAGATCTCCAATTCCTGATTCCAGGCCCTTTCCAAGGTACCTCAGTATACTTATGATGCATTTCCATTTAAGCCAGCTAGGAGCAGTTTCTGATACTTGTAACCAATTAAATCTAATCCCCAATCTGCTCAGCCTCTGTATTCCCTAAATAAATGGCACCACTACCCTCCCAGCTGCCTGAGCCAAAAGGCAAGGGATCAGCCGTGAATCCTCTCCTTCACCCATGACATCCAACCAATTCCCTAGTCTTAAAACGTCTACCTCAGAAAAAGACCTGGAGCCTCCAGCTCTCTCCATCCCCCGCTACTCCCTTATCCAGGCCACCATCATCTTTCACACTCTCTGCCAGTCTCGCTCCCTCCAGATCTTTCAGCACCCTGCGATCAGAGAATTCCTGCTCAGACTTCAAGGGCTCTTCACTACCCTAGAATTATGTACAAAGGCCTTGGCATGGTTTCCAAGGCCCATTATCATCTGGCCTCAGCCTCTTTCTCTCTAGCTTCATCTCTCGTCACTGCCCCGCCCACCCATGCACTCCAGCCATGGTGCCTTACAAAAGGTTCCCCCAAAGCATTTTCATTCTCTCACCTCTGGGCTTTTGTACCTTCTGTTCCCCTGCCTGATGTTCTCCTCTCCATCGTCCCTTTCTCTGGCTACCTTCTGCTCATCTGTCTTATCTCTGAAGTTTAGACATCGACTTCTCCTGGAAGCCTCCCCAACCTGTGAACTGGATTAGTGCCCCAGAGGAGTGCTCCCATGGTACCAGCTCTATCACGGTTCTTCTCTGACTTGACCTAAAATCTATTTCCTTGTCTGTCTCCCCCACATTGACCATAAACTCCTTTTGTGACAGGATCTATCATGTTCACTACTGTACTTAGCTCCTGGCACAGAGAAGCAGCTCAATACTGAACGAACAAATGAATGAATGAAAATTCAGAGTTAATTACTTCTACTTCAGCACCAAACCCTAAAGGGCAATTATTTAAGGAAACCTAATTCGTTCATTCAAATGTTTACTGAGAGCCCAATAAGCACAAGACACAGAGCTTGGAACCACAGGGCCTTAGAACCACAACTATTTCAAAGGCGAAAGTCACCCTCACCTAATCATCTTAGAACTCTCTTAGGCTACACTTCCCAGGAACTATATGTTCAGAAAACAAAAATACTAACTTGAACAGAACAAAAATGGGAAACTGAACCAGCTAAGCGCTAGGATTTGGCTTTATTTTAATTATCCACATCAGGATTCACCTCAGGAATTTAGTGAATTATACTTACAAAGGAGGGATAGTTAGAAGTCCTCACAGCTTTCTGCCACTTCAGCCAGCCTAAATGGAAGATTCTACAGCCCCTACCAGCAACTTTTCTTTTTTTTTTTTTTTTTTCTTTGCGGTACGCGGGCCTCTCACCATTGTGGCCTCTCCCGTTGTGGAGCACAGGCTCCGGACGCGCAGGCTCAGCGGCCATGGCTCACGGGCCCAGCCGCCCCGCGGCATGTGGGATGTGGGATCTTCCCGGACCAGGGCAAGAACCCGTGTCCCCTGCATCGGCAGGCGGACTCCCAACCACTGCACCACCAGGGAAGCCCCCAGCAACTTTTCTTAATGCTACCTTTGCAGACCTAAAAATGAGCCTTTCCACCGTCACTGTGGAGGGTGGAGGGAGGCAGGCTTAAAGTGCCATCTTCCACCATATATCACAATTAGGCTGTAAGAAAAATTGGTGGGAAAATTGTGAAAAGAAAACACCCCAAACAACAAACCTATTTTCCTCTGTCCTACTCAAGGACTTTCCTTTGTTCCAGGTTAAATCAAGACCAAACTAAGTTTCAGTGGAGCAATACAAGGCTTTCTGGGACCTTAAACTTAGAAATGACAAACTCGGGTGAGAAAGAAGGGGGAAACGATATGGAAATAAGTTTGAAACAGGGCTTCCCTGGTGGCGCAGCGGTTGAGAGTCCGCCTGCCAATGCAGGGACACGGGTTCGTGCCCCGGTCTGGGAAGATCCAACATGCCGCGGAGTGGCTAGGCCCGTGAGCCATGGCCGCTGAGCCTGTGCGTCCGGAGGCTCCACAACGGGAGAGGCCACAACAGTGAGAGGCCCACATACCGCAAAAAAAAAAAAAAAAAAGTTTCGAACAAGGTAGTAAAGGAGATTCTGGAAACTCCTTCTATAAAGAATCCATATTCATTTGAGTTCATTCACTCAAAATATTTAGGTAGTACTCAGCTTGTGCCAGCCACTGTTTTAACCACCAGGGATATAGCAGCGAATAAAATAAACAATAAGCCTGCCTTCATGGAGCTTGTATACTAGCAAAAGGAGAAAGGCAAATAAAATATACAGTACGCTAGACTGTGGTACAGTATTTTAGATGGCGGTGCTACAGAGAAAAATAAAAGAAGTGGGGTGGGGAGGAGCATGTGACAGGAAGTTGCAATTTAAATAGGTCGGCTAGGAAGTCCTCACCGAGAAAGTGTCTTTTAAGCCAAGATTTGAAAGAGGTGAGGGAAAGAACATTAATAAATGGGGGGGGGCGCGGTGGGGGGGCGGGGGGAGAAGAGAAATAGCCTCCAGGCAGAGTCGGAAGTCTGAAGAAAAGAAAGGGCAAGAATCAGCTTCTCTCAGAGGGTTACCAAAGGAGAGCCAGGGATTGACCCAATTAACCTTTTAGAAGAGAGAGAATGGAAAGAACTCCAAATAACTCTAAAGTATTACCTGCCCCTAGGCTGTCTCCTTTATCCCCCAAAGCGCTCACCCCAGAAAAGGCCTTCAATTTTTCTGATAACAACATTCAGAAAACGACATGAGCTTGGTTGCCTCTCTAGGACCCAAATGTCCTAATTCACCTAGGCTTGAGAAATACCTAAACCGTGAAACTGAGGCACAGGCCTGGAGTTCAGATAAACCCTTAATCTTCACTCTGCCCTTTGTCAGGTAAGATCATGCATACTGGACACCTGTTTCTCATCTGTAAAAATTAGAATGTTATCTCCCAGAGTTCTGTAACAATTGAAGGAAAGGGCCAGTGCCTGGTAAACGATCTGTACTAAACAAATACTCAATTTCTTCCCTAACTCCCCTCAAACACAGAATCCAGGATTCCTATCCTTTTCGTTCCGAAGCCTGATGCTTTTAAGTTCAGAGGCAAAGGAAAAGGTTAGTCCTGAATGTTCAGCAAAGGCTCAGGAATCCTGTCTCCTGTTACCTAAGGTGCCAGATTTTATGCTGCTCTCAGTATAAGAGAGAGAGAGGAAAAAAAAAAAACAACTGGGCTGCGGTGAAGATGCAACAAGGCGGAGTGGAACCAAGTGTCCCTAGGCCTGGGCCTGTCAATGCCAGGTGATGGTATATGGCCCTTCTGCAGGCGAATCCAGCTTGAAGAAACCCGCATGGACAAATACCCTAACTCCCCAAAGCTGACAAACTTCAGCTCAATTCATCGCACTGTACCAGGAATCTAGCGGTCCGGAATCAACGGATGCATTTACAGGAGAGTCTCGCAATCTCCACAAGTCCCTCCTACAGCTGAGCCCATGCCCAAACCCAATGGACAGTTTGGGGGTGCCCTCCTCAGATACTCACATCCCCCTTATGCAGCTCTGGTGCCGCAATCTTCACCGGCTCTGTCCTCTTCTTTGGCTTGGGAAGCCCCAGGGGGGGCCCGGCCCCGCCGATAGGGGGGGGCAGACTGAGGCCAGGGCCTCTGGGCGAGGGCAGCCCCAATCCCAGCCCCTCCCCAATTCCCGCCGCTTCAGCCGGGCTCACGCCTGGAGGTGGGGGGAAGCCTCCCAGACCGAAGGGCAAGGAGGGAGGAGGCTGGAGCCGGGGGTCTCCGGTGGGTGTGGGCAGCAACAACGGCGGGGGAAAGGCTGGGGCCAGCATCTGGGGGGACGGAGGCAGCAAGGCCGGACCTTTGGGCGCGGGAAGAGAAGCGAACAAGCCCCCTAAAGTGGGCCCAGGTGTAGGGGCTGCCGTCTCCTCCTCCTCCTCCGGCTCCGGCTCAGCCTCATCCGGCTCACTCTCATCGCTGCTGGCGTAAGCAACCAGCGACATGGCGCCTCCCGCCTTTGGGGCGCCCTTGCCGGCAGACGAGGCCTACTTGACACCGGGGATGTCCGGAGGCCTAGTGGGCCCCGCTAGTTAGCGGGGCGGTGAACCAAAAAGCCCGCCTTCTCCGTACTCTAGGGGTAGCCCCGGTAGAGGTCCATGCCTACAGTTGATTTCCACCGAATAAGCCTTCCCTCTCCACTTAAGCTCCTAGTCCCGGGCAACTACACACAGCTAATGGCCGCCGAGTCACTCCACCTCCTCCTCCTCTCACCAATACACGAACTACAACTCCCAGAAAACACTTTGGCCACAGCACCATTCTCCGCCGGCAGGGAGCTCGGCGCAATGCACGGCGGGAGTTGGAGTCCGAGGAAGGATTAAGGGGTGTGGAGAAAGACAGGAGGTAAACCCGCCTCTGACACGAGGACTCCTGGGATGAGTAGTTCTTTTCGTCTCCTGACAATTCCTAGGTAACTACAAGCCCCATCGGTCACCGCGGTAGTCACGGAGACGGATAGGAGAGCATTTCGGTACTTGAAGTTCCCTAAAACAGCTGCCTGGGCGCTAAGATTTATGGGAGAAGTAGTGCTCTTAGAAACTGCAAGTGAGGCTGGGAATGAGAGGGAGTCTGGGAAGGTGACGGATTGAGGGAAAACAGCTTAAAGGGAAAGAG
>NW_006785665.1:1269187-1274359 GCF_000442215.2 Lipotes vexillifer
AAGAGGTCTGTAAATGAACTGATGAAGTTTCCGAAGCCACTGAAACCCCGAGTTGGAATAAAACACCCCAAGAAGAGCCAGGGCCCGAGACACCTGTACGGAATTGGGCTGCGAGCCAGAAAGAAGCAAGACTTCAGGCCTCATTAAAAACATGTGAGAGCTGAAATAAATGTGACGTAAGAGGGAGTAAGTGATCTCCCTCGCCTTGACCAAGGTGCATCTCCAGGAGCACACCTAGCCCTTCCAGCCTGGGTCCTGACCTCTCTCTGCAGTGAGACTGAAAGATGGGCAGGGCCCTGGAAGGCAGAGCCTGGTACTTGAGGTTAATCCCTTCCCCTCAGCCCAGTGGGTTAAGGGGGCCAGCTACATCTGAGCTCCCTTCACAGATCTGAGGCATCACCTGAGTCCATCTCTATCTGCATATGTCCTTTGTATCTGTGTGTCCGTGCTTGGTATTCGCGTGACTTTGTGTGTGACCTTGTTAATCGGTCTCTGTGAGTGCCTCTTATACCCATCCATGTTTGTGTGTCCTTTTCCAGCGCACATATGTCTGTCCGTGATTCTGCAGCTGTCCTTCCCTGTCCGCCTGTAATTTTGTGTCCTTTTCTTTATATTCATCTTTGCCCCTTCCTGTCTGCCTGTGACTGGGTGCCCTCTACTTATCAACTCGGTACATGTCCTATATATGCCAAACCACCTCTGTGTGGGCTCTATCTCCCTATTCCCAGAGCAGAAGGCTCTACTGAGCTCAGCCCATAAAGACTGTTGAGGTTTGGGGAGGAGGCTAAAGAGGAAAATGGAAAGGATGACAGGGGGTCGATGATGATGGCAACAACAGAGAGGGACAGTGAAAGCCCAAGCATGAATTCTCTGTCAGACAGGCCTGCTATGGCCCCCTCCTCCCCACCTTCTCCATGTGTCTAAATCTCACCCTACCTTCACCAACAAACTCATATGTTGCCTTCTCCGTCTGTTTGCTTAAATCTGTTTGCTCCCTGCTCTGGATGCCCAGAGCATTTTTTCTGCCCACCAATTCTTAAACTTTATTGCGCCTAAGATCACTGGGAAAACTTTTTCAAAATGCAAATTTCTGAATTCCAGCCTAAGAGATTCCTCTTCAGTAAGTGTGGGGTGGGGCCCAGAAGTCTGAATTTTTAAGAAACTCCTCAGTTGATTGCAAAGCAGGTGCACTGAGGACCGCGGTGAGAAACTAGACCTTCCAGTCCTACCTCGCAGCTGGTATGCTTTGCACAGTACTGACTTCTAATACCACCTTTTCGAATCTAGGTTCCCCAACCTACTTTCTGGTGACTTTGGACAGTCACTTCTCTTCTCTGAGTCTCACTTTCCTCCTTTGAAAAATGGATAGAGTATGAAGGAACCCTACCCTACTTCTGTGAGAGACATCTGATATTAACACACAGTGAAATGATTCAGAACCGTAAGAGAATGGGAAACTTTCAAAGGGAAATAACTATCCTTGTTCCTGGTCAACATATCTTGCTGCCCTGCAGTGAAGAGACACCCCAAAAGGGCAGAGATCTTTTTGACAAACATTTTCTAAGCAGGGTCCTCTTACTGTAAAGATTAATGATTTACCTTAATAGGTAGATACCCTGCCCTTGAAAGGTTGTTTTCGTGCAAGAAATTGATAATAGAAACTTTAGGACAGGGATGGGAAGGGGATTTATTTCTTACTGCTTACTCCTTTATACCTTTAGAAATTTGTAACTTGTGCACGTATTACCTATTCAAAAGTAGTAATAACAGTTATAAAGTCTTCCATTAAAGATAGTGAATAGAATAGACATATCTAATTTGGTTCCCTCCTGAAATTCTACTAAAACTTCAATTAAAGGAATTTTTTTTAAGGCATTAAAGATCATTTTGAAAAGATTTAAACCCACAAAGATGGGGACGTGAGAAAAGGAGATCACAGTAACAACATTTGGAAGGTGGAGAGCAAGATGCATCAATAGTACTGACTTGGCATATCCAAGGGAGCCGAGAAGCAAGCTGGCCTTGGGGAATGGTGAGAATGAATCTGAAGTATCTGTGGAAACCTCAAAGGGCTCAGGAGTGGTGGCATCAAGTACCTCCGGAAGTGAATGAGAAGGGAAGGGAGCAAAAGTGAGGGCTGGTTACAAGCTGGTTAACAAACAGTTAGATCCCTAAATCCCCTCCCCCACTTCATGCTAGTGGAAGACTGCCTCTCCCCAGTCCCAGAAAAAATAAAGGGTTTTTGTTTTTGTCTTTTTCCAGAGGGAACAAAACAGAGGGTTTCTGCTATGGGGAAAACCAGGCACAGTCAAGGGCAGAGGTATTTTTTCAGAAATCGAAGGAATTAAAGCAATATGCACATGGAATACTGACCTATTTCTCCAGAAGGCTGGCCATGGCCTTTACCCTAAAGGCTAGATGCTGGGAAAATCTCCACAGGAAAATGTGTTCAGCCCAAGAGGAAAGATCTATGGAATCCCACATCAGAGATTCCCCCTACAAATTTCCCAGCCAGATAACCCTCACATCAAGTTCTCAGTTGAGAAGCCCCAACCACATGCCCATAGGTACAAGATGTCTTTTTAGTCCTTCACTCTTTTTTTTTAAGTCCCTCACTCTTAAACATGAGCAGGCACTCTGACATGAATGACAGAGACAAAACAAACAAGTAAAAATAGAGAAAGTGCAGGGAGAAGAAAACTTCCAAAACCTAACAATTTTCTCAAATAAGTAAGAGAAAATACTGTATACATGAAACAAGAACAGAATGCCATGAAAAAGTAACAAGCAGAAAATAAAATAGAGCTCTTGAGAAATCAAAATATAAGCACACAAATAAAATTCTCACTAGAAGAGTTGGAAGAGAAAAGTTCAGAAAATCAGAGAACCAGCCCAGAAAGTCTAATATCTGAATAATAAGAGTTCCAAAAAAAAGAGACAACAGAAAAAACACAGAGGGAAGGAAATCGTCAAAGGAATAATTACAGAAAAGTTCCCAGAACTGAAGGACAAGCGTTTGTTTTCAGATTGAAAAGGCCTACCCACTGCTCAGCATAATGGATAAAAATAGATCCACACCAATATGAAATTTCAGAACACTGAAGACAAAGAGAAGATCCTGAAAGTTCCCAAAGAAAAGAAACAGATCTCTTAAAATGGATCAGGACTTCCCTGGTGGCACAGTGGTTAAGAATCTGCCTGCCAATGCAGGGGACACGGGTTTGAGCCCTGGTCCAGGAAGATCCCACATGCCACGGAGCAGCTAAGCCTGTGCACCGCAACTACTGAGCCTGTGCTCTAGAGCCCATGAGCCACAACTACTGAGCCCACATGCCACAACTACTGAGGCCTGTGCGCCTAGAGCCTGTGCTCCGCAACAAGAGAAGCCACTGCAATGAGAAGCCCGCGCACCACAATGGAGAGTAGTCCCTGTTCACCGCAACTAGAGAAAGCCCGTGCACAGCAGTGAGGACCCAACACAGCCAAAAATAATAAATAAATAAATGTGCTGCAAAAAAACCCAAAAAACAAAACAACAACAACAACAACAAAATGGGTCAGGACAGAATGTGCAAGGGCTTCAAAAATCCAGAGGAAAAATATTTCCAACCTAGAATTCAACTCCAAGCCAAACCATCAATCAAGTGGGAGGGTAGAATAAAGACATTTTCAGACATAGAAGTTCTCCAAAATTTTCCATTCTAAGCACCTTTACTCAGGAAGCTACCAGAGGATGTGCTCTATCAAAAAAAAGCGGGGAGGGGAGATTAACCATGAAAAAGAAACACCTAGGATTTAGAAAATACAGGAGAGGGATGAAGGGGATCCCCAGGAAGGGAGATTCCAGGAGGAAAGCTGGAGACCAGACTACTCACTGCCAGCCACCTATTCATCTTCAGACCTACGCCTTGCCCCCAACACTCCCTCAGGGCCTGGCACAGCACCTACCAATGCCCTAGGAATATATGTGGGGGTGAATGAATGAAGCTTCAAGCCCGTGGCAATGTGGTGGCAGAAATGGTGGCCTTTCAGTACCTCCATTGCCATCTGTGCCCACAGAAGCCATAATCAGCTTCCTCCAGCAGAGCCAAAACTGCTGCTCTCTCTCCCTTGGTGGTGGGGATGTGGGGAGAGGGGCAGAGAACCCACTAGGGCTCAATCTTATCATTCCAGAAAAGGGCCCTTGGCCCCTCCTCACCCAGGCACCTCCCAGGCTCCTCTCCTCCCTAGGCCTCTGTCCCTGGTGTCTCAGAGCAATGCCCTTGGTGGGAGAGGGCTGAAAAGTGTGGTCAGACACGATCAGAGCCACAGCAATTCTGTCAGCCTGACTCTGGTCCCAGACCTCATTCCTTTAAGTCTCAGGGACCAAGGGGAAAGCAGACAGACCTGGAGTTTGTGGCTGTACACAATGGAGGCTTCTCATTCAACCTTAGATGCCCCTGTCTATAATTAGCAAGGTTACTTCCAGCACTACTTGTCAGCAAACTCCTGCAAATAATGTTGCTGTGAATGACCTTTTTCATCTTGCAAATGGGAGAGAAAAATGGTGAGGATCCTCACCCGTGAAAGAGATGAAATGGTAGTTTTATTCACTGCAGCATTATTGGTATTATCAAAAGAAAGGAAAAAACCTAAACATCCATCTACAGGGGACTGATTATATCATTTATGACACAGAAATGTTGTGAACTATTATGCAATCATTAAAATGAATGGGGCCAATCCTTGTGTACTGAAGTGGAAGGAGTCCCAAGATATATTGTTATGTAAAAGGTAGTAAAGTGCAGAACGGTGAAAATGAGATGCTACAATTTGTGTAAAGGAAATAGATAGCTCTGCATTTGCTTGAAAATTATATAGAGAGAATATTACTAGAAGAATACATACAAATTGGTAAATTTTTGCCTCTAAGAAGAAAATTGGGGTGGCAAGGGATAGGGAGGGGTAACATGAGATGACTTTTCACTAAATTATCTTTTTGACTTTCTAAATTTTGTATCATATACACATATTCATTACATATACAAAAATCAAGCTGAATTTTTTTAAATGGCATCTACAACTCGTGGGGATCTTGAGATGCTCTGACTCTTTCCTGGTCTATGAAGGCTGAAGTTCTCTCCCCTGAGGGCTAAGGAGCCAAGGAGCAGTTGCCACCATAATTCTTGGAAG
>NW_006785665.1:1274412-1286048 GCF_000442215.2 Lipotes vexillifer
AGAGCGGAGAAGAGAACCCAGGAATACAGCTCCCCGGGAGCTTTCATAGCCCCTTCCACATGTGAGGTCACACGTCCCTCAGCAGAGACCACCGCTGTACCCTCTCCATGAGCTGGCAACTCCAAGCCACTCCACACCCGTGCTGCCTCCAAATGAAGCTTCTAAAAGTTCACCTCTGCTCTTGCCTAAACACTTTAACAGCTTCCACTGTCAACCAATTAAATCTAAACTCTGGAGAGTCTGGCCCAGGCATTAGTATTTTATAATTCTTCAAGTGTACAGCTCAAATGGAAAGCCATGGCCTTGGAACACTGCTGTCCAATAGAACTTTCTGAGCTAATGGAAGTGTTCTGTATCTGCTCTGTCCAATACAGTAGCCAATAGCCACATGAGGCCACTGAATACTTAAAGAGTGGCTCATATGACTGAAGAAGGGAATGTTTAGTTTTAATTAATTTACATTTAAATAGTCAGATATGTTAAAAGTATAGCTTTAGAGAATGAATCCAATGATTCTCACTTTTAAAGAAACAGAATCCAGGAGTTCCCTGGTGGCCTAGTGGTTAGGATTCCGGGCGTTCACTGCTGTGGCCCAGGTTCAGTCCCTGGTTGGGGAACTGAGATCCCGCAAGCTGCATGGTGGTCAAAAAAATTAAATAATAAATAAAAATAGAAAATCCTCTTTTAAAAAAATATTTTTCTTATACAGGATATTACACATACAGAAGAGTTATAAAACATAAGGATTTTAAAGAAAAATAGCTAAGGGAATTCCCTGGTGGTCCAGTGGTTAGGACACCTCATTCTCACCGCCAAGGGCCTGGGTTCAATCCCTGGTCCAGGAACTAAGATCCCACAAGTCTGTTCTAAGCACCTGTTCTAAGCCTGTTCTCAACATCCCCCTTTACAGATGGAAAACTGAGGCACAGAAAGGTTGAGTAACTTGTGGCTGGTCACACAGTTGGTAAGTGGTAGAGTGGGACTCAAACGCAGGTAAATGGGTTCCCAAGCCCATGTGAATACCCACATTCAGTGTAGTAGTGCCAGCTTTACCAGCGCATAAGGCTAGTACCTAGAAGCTCACTGCAAAGTAACCCATTTTCTTGAACTAACTATTACTCAATCGAATCTGATAAATACAGTGATCACTGATTTTATCAAGCATTTACCATGTTCCTGGCTCTATTCAAAGCACTTTAAAATACATTAAATTCATTCAATCCTCATCACAACCCTTTTTACAGACATGGAAACTGAAACTCACCGATTTCACAGACATGCAAACTGAGACTGGGGGCAGTGAGGTAGGTTTCCTAAAGCAATACAGTGTGTCACGGTGGTGGAGCAGGTACTTAGACCCTGTTATCTCTGACTCTTAACCACTCTGACTCCTTGTAAAATGCATAAAACCATGAATGTTTCTTTTTTTTTTTTGCGGTACACGGTCCTCCCACTGTTGTGGCCTCTCCCGTTGCGGAGCACAGGCTGCGGACGCGCAGGCTCAGTGGCCATGGCTCAGGGGCCCAGCCGCTCCGCGGCATGTGGGATCTTCCCGGACCGGGACACGAATCCGTGTCCCCTGCATCAGCAGGCGGGCTCTCAACCACTGCGCCACCAGGGAAGCCCACGAATGCTTTTTTATTTTGGGAGGCACCAGTGGGAGGGGCCAATGGAGGCGGTCTTGAAAACCACTGGTCCAAACTTCCCATCCTTCTCTCCTCCATTTTCCAGAAGGGGTAACCGGGCCCAAGGAGTAGTAATGGGAGCAAGTCACACAGCGTTGAGGGCTGGGACAGGAGCCAAACCCCTCGACTCTCTATTAGGAGTTAAAGGGAAGGAAGCTGACATTTCCTTTGAACCTAATGAGCAGGTAAGGTTTTCACCCAGATGATCTCCTTTTCACTTTACAAACACACCATAAGGGTAGCTATGTGTATTAGTATTTTTGCAGTGGAAGAAAATTTTGTTTAGAAATTCTAGTTAAGTCATTTGCTAAAAGCAAGTTTCAAACAAACACAGATTGTTTCCACTAGACTACATTGCCCCTTCCTCTAGTACTCTAAATTCCACAACCCCACTGCTGTGCCAGTTCCCCCTTCTTCCTGACATGGACAGAAAGAAGTCTGCCACCATCTTCCCTGACCTAGCTCCTCCAGACTCGCTTCAGAACCCTAGAGCCAGATCTGCACCCTCAAGCCTTCTCTGCTCTAGGGCCCCAAGTCCACTGTCTGTCTTGACCTCCCACACACACAAATGTAGAATCAAGCACCAGCATCAAAGGAATCATCTCACTGAGACATCTGTGAATTGGTTCCAAGCTGGACTAGCAGTCGGGGGGCCTGTGACTCAGTGTTTTAGACCTTACTAATCAAATGGAGGTCCAAAGCAGCAGCACCTTGGATGATGAAATAGAAATGTGGGCACCCCACACCTACTGAGTTAGAATCTGCTTTTTAAGAGGATCCCCAGGTGATTCATTTGCACATTAAAGTCTGCAAAGTGCTAAATTAGACCTGAATCCCAGGGGATCCCTGGGGAAGCAGGTTTATGCCCGCCCCTGTAACTGACCCTCTGTGGCTCTTGGCTTGGTTGTTAGGGGCAGCTGTGAATTGGTTGATGATGTTATTGTAAGGAGAACTTGGATATTAAATTGCAACCAAGGCCTGGGCGATTACTGCAACAAAGGGAACCCTGGTTGTTTTATTGCAACCAGCATCTGCATGGCAGACTGAATGACAGGCCCAAGAGATTTGTTGCAAAAAGAATTTAAGAAGACTTATTGCCATCTCCATGCAACAAAGTGGAGAAATGGATAGGAGTCTTTGGTTTAACCTAAATTGGGGTGTGCTAAATTGGAAAATAGTTTAAAAAAACATGTTTGTTGCACTAAAACGGCATATTTATAATACTGGCCTGAACACTAAATAAAAGGAAACCAATTGTGACACTGGATTTACTGAAACATTTCTAAGAACTTGTGACAAGATTCTCTCCTAACAGTAATAAGAACAACAAAGAAGGGTATTAGCCTGACAGAATCTGGACTATCACACTGACTGCATTTCAAACTGGAATGCATGGTAGAGTAAACACCAACTGGGATCTAGCTGCTCTGTTGCAACAAGTTTGGATTTGCTATTGAAACAAATCGACAGGTCTGTGGCTGAGGGCACGCATGAGGACCTTGCAGAGTGCCCCGCTGTGCCAGCAGCCTGGGGCCTGGAGTGCCTGTGGACAGGGCCAGCCACCTCCTATCACAAGGTGGGATTATGCTGAGAGGCCACATTTTATAAAGGCAAAAATTGTGAAATGCATTGCCATGGACATAAGGACAACCAACTGATATGAAGGTCTGCAGGGAGCAAGGTCAGGCCTCAGCTAATGATAAGCAGCCCTTCCATGTCTGTGATGTTGGCAGGAAAGTAATGTGATCCCATCTCACAGTTGAAGAAACTGAGGCTCAGGGAGAAGTTCAGGGGGTAGCCCAAGTTCTCATGACTAGTGAACAGAAGGGTAGGATGTGGATCTGGGCCTTTTGGCTTCATCCTGCGCTTCTTTTTCAGGGAGACTTTGCATATGCTTTGAAGTAGGATCAGGAAACTTGTGGGAAGAAAAACACACATATTTTCTCTCTTCAAACCTAGAATATTTTGTTGCAAAATTTTAAGGATCTGGACATACTATAACATAAGATCCAAATAGCTTATTTCTAAGTTACCATAGGTGTCTGGAATTTCGGCAAATCCAAGATCAACAGAGTGACAGCAAATCAAAGATGTAATTACGGCAAAGTCTTGTTTGGCTTAATGGTAAGCGACGTGAATTCAAGTTTTGGCTCTATCAGTTCTTAACATATAACCTAGTCTAAAATGTAGTCTCCGGAATCCGGCAAGCTCACATTCGTCCTTTAAGGCCCAACTCAAAAGTCACCACTTTGTGAAGCTTTCCCAGATTTTTCCCCACTCTCACCGCCCCGAGAGAGCTAGTGACTTCGCGTTTTATCGATGGTTTGGGATTTACTGGCATTCTACTGTCTCTTCCCACTAGAACAGAGCTCATCTTTGAGGGCTTAACTGGTGGTAAAGCCCAGATCTCTTTTGCCAGGAAATAGCAGAGAACCAAGACCTGTCTAATGCACATGGAACGTGGTCACTTTGTGCCACAACCCCTCCGAAGCTTCCTCGATACCGAATTCCACAAAGGCCGTCGTAGGGCGCAATCCCCGACGTTTCAGGAGCCACCCCACAGACTGTAAGCACATCGAGGACCAGGCCAAACCTCTGTGCGTTCAGGGGCGCGGTGCCCAGCTCTCGCCCCGGCGCCCAGCACGCTGCTATGCACTGGGTGCCCAGCAAACATTCGTGGATAGGGATGGAGCCGAGGGCAGGGAGACACTGCGCCTAAACGTCAACAGTTGGCAGCGCCGAAGCCGCAGTTGGGAGCGACCCGCGGGGCCGGGGGAGGGGCGCCAGGCCGCTCCGTCCTGCCGGGCGCCAGCTCCTCCCGGGCGGGCGGGCACCCACCGACAGCGGGCACACAAAGCCTACTCGGCTTGCTCGGCAATCGGCTCCTCACGCCTGTGTCGCCGCGCACCGCCAGGCGGCTCCAGGTTGGGCGTCGGGCAGTGGCAGGCACAGGGCGTCAAGAAGCCGCACTCATCAAACCGCCGCGGGAGGGAGCGCGGAGGAGGGAGGAGGAGGAGTGAGAAAGGGAGGAGGGAGGAGGAGGAGTGGGGACCGGGAGGGGGGTGGAGGAAGAGGCCTCGCGCAGCGGAGGGAGCAATTGAATTTCAAACACAAACAACTGCACGAGCGCGCACCCATCGCGCCGGAGCGTTGCCCCCGATCCGCGCCCGCCCCGTCCGTGCGGCGCGCGGGCGGAGACGCCGTGGCCGCGCCGGAGCCCGGGCCGGGGGCCACCATCGAGGCGGGGGCCGCGCGAGGGCCGGAGCGGAGCGGCGCCGCCACCGCCGCACGCGCAAACTTGGGCTCGCGCTTTCCGGCCCGGCGCGGAGCCCGGGGCGCCCGGAGCCCCGCCATGTCGCGATCCAACCGGCAGAAGGAGTACAAATGCGGGGACCTGGTGTTCGCCAAGATGAAGGGCTACCCACACTGGCCGGCCCGGGTGAGCAGGGCGGCCCGCCGCCCCCTATCCACCTCCAGACTTGGGTTGCATAACACCCGGGAAGGGCAAGAGCGCTCCGCGCGGAGGGGGTGGGGGTGGGGGGCGTCTGAGTCCCCGAATCTTTCCCGAGCGACTGAAGCCCACCCGCCGGTTATATAATGGTGGAGGCGGGGTGGTGGGGGTGGTGGTGGCGGCAGCGGCGAACACCTGGCCACACGGCGTCCGCGCGTGGTGGCGTGTGCGCGGCGTGGGGATCTGAGGGCGCCGGTCACTTCCCGGCCCCCGGCTCCGCGTGCTCAGTACCGCCCCCAGCCCCCATACTCCCAGCGGTTTCGGGCGCGCTGCCTGGGTCTGGGCCAGCAGTGTAACTCCTCCCACCCACCCCCCCAGGCGCCACCGCTACCCCCTTCAGGGACCCCCTTAGAGACCCCCAGTTTCTTCTCTGATTGTTACCCCCAGTTCAAACTCTCATCTTCCTACATTAGATGGTTAAGAAGGATCTCAGCCGTGAAAGGCTAGATGGAGGCGGAGTTCGCTTCTAGAAAACTTTGGTTTGGGGCATCCGTAAGAGGTCTGAAGTTGGGAGGGTCGAGGAATCGTTGGGGGGCGGCAGAAGAGGGGATCCGTCTAGCTTGGAAATTACCGGCTAGTACCCTTCACTCCTCAGCTCCACAAAAATATTTCTGCGTATGCTGCCGACTCAGATTGGGGGCTGAAGGTGGCAGGGCCCTTGTTGGGATTGGGAAGTCCAGTCCAGACTGCCCTGCCTCTTAGTGGAGGTGGGGGGAACCCGAGTTGCTTCTCCTTCCCATTTCTGCGCCTCTCCCGCCAGAACGGCCCAGTCTGCCATGTGGTTGATTCAGCCCGCCAATGTGAGGCGCCCACCCTCCCCGCTCCAGCACCTGGCCAGGTGGGAGGGTGGGGCCCAAATGCCCAGCCTGGTTCATCATGTTTCCCCTAAGAACTGAGACAGGTGAAGTAAGGAGTAAGGGAGGTTGCCAGAGGGTGCTGGAGGAGGTTGGGGGTGTCACAGGGCACAGTGTCTCTGGCACCTTATTTCGACGTTGGTGTAGAGAGAGGCCTTTGGTATCGGCCCTAGAGTATAGGACTCCTGTAGCGTGTAATCCAAGGGCAGAGAGGAGTAGAGGGAGGGAGTCTTCTGGGCAAGGGGGCCAAGTGCAGAACTGCCTTATGGCTGTGGGTTGCTCTTTTCCACATGAGTCTGTGTCTTCATCTGGGCCAGACCCTGCTCTGAGCTTGGGAAGTTGCCCCAGGCCCCCTTGGGTCCTGTTCAGAATGTCCAGACCAACTTTGGGGCCACTCCGAGAAAGTCCAAGAGACCCTTCCTCACTCAGTACCCTCTCCTGAGGAATATACCTAATCCCATATGCCCTGAGTTCCTTGTTCCCTGAAACTTCTAGAAGTCTGGCCTCTGGAATGGGAGTGAAGTGCAGAGTGAAGCAGGGCTCTCCCAGCCTCCAGGGCCTCCTAGGGGACTTGGGTTTGGGGGGTGGGGGGCAGTGTGAGGAAGCAGCCACAGACAGCCTTGTGTGTGCATGTATGTGTGTGGTGTGTGAACACTCATGTACTTTACCCTGCACCTTTGATCCATCTGGCTTCTTGGTCCAGATGCCAAGGTCCTGGTGGGCAGGGCAAGAACTGAACACAGGTCTCTACTGCTTCTAGCTCCTGGGGGTGGGACAAAGTCCAGAGACTGGGGAGGGGGCTCAGCTGGAATGGGGGTTGTAGGGAACCCCTTCAGGCTGCAGGGAAGAGAGAAAGGGGGGCCCATGCAGACCCACATTGGCCCCTGTGAAGAAGACCTTCAGATTTCTGGTAGCCTTTGGAGTGAGGGCAGCACCTGGGACTGGGGATGCTGTCCATTTCTTCTGTTCACCCTAGGCCTCCAGGACAGAAGGGCGGGACGGCGAGGCAGTCTCTTGCTCTGTTGAGGCCTGGGCCCTTTAGATAAAGTTCGGGTTGGGGGAGGGAGATCAGACTGGATCCCAAAGAGATAGGACCCCACCCTTTGCCTGTGCGCTGGGTCTTGATTCTGAAAATTGGAGGGAGTGGTACACCCAAGGTTGCTATCTTCCGAATACATTCTCCTTGAGCACCAAAAGAGCAGACAAATCTGAGTCTCCTCACCATCCTTGGGTGCTGTCTTAGTCTTGTGAGTGGCAGAGTCTGAAGGGGGGCCTGGCTCCTCCTGAGATGGAGGAGGAGTAGGGGGGCCTTGCTGACTGCTCCATCTAATAGGCAACCAGAGTCCTCAGCCATGGTGAAGGCCACTGTGTGGGCTTTCCTTGCTCAGCCCCTGCTTCTGGGGAGGATGGCTGACTCTGGGTGAGACTGGAACAGCCCAGTGCTTGGAGAGTTCAGCCAGAGGGACCACGTGGTAGGCAAGACCTGCCTGGAAGGATGGTGTGACTCCATCTTAACCTTCTCCTTTCCTCTTCCTCCTGCCTGACTTCCTGGGGGATCTCCAAGCACTTAACAATTAACCTCCAAGACTCAGGGATTTCCCCCCTTAGGTTCCTTCCTCCTTTCTCCACTTCCTGTTTCACAGTCCCAGAAAACCTGAGCAGCCAGAGGGCCTCGCCCATCTGTCCTCCCTCTGCCCTTCCCCCACATCCAGGCACCACTTTCTCTTTTCTGCCTCTTGGGCTTGCCACACTTTCCTGACCCCAACTGTCTCCTGCCCCACATTTTACGGTTCATGGGTCAGGTTGGGCCTGGGCCTTGGGTGTGGTGGTCAGAACCGTGGCTGGCAGTCAGGGTGGGCTTAGCCTTCTCTGCTGCCTTTCTATGTGCTGAGCTGGCGCCCCTGGGCCTGGATTTGGTATGAGGCTGGGGGAGAGGTGTTCAGTCCTCTCTCCCCACTCCACACCTGGGTACTTCAGGCCTTAGAAGGTGTCCTGGGCTCTGGGAGGATGGGACTTGTGCTCAGGCCTGTGTGATGGAATGAGGCAGAGGGCGGGGGATGGGGGATGGGGGTGGGGGTGGGAGTGGATGAGCCCCGGCGGGGGAAGTAACTTGCCAGGATTCCTGGAATGGCTGAGAAGTAGCCGAGCCCCCTCCCCTGTTGGCCAGTGGAGGAGGTGCAGTGGGGTACCCAGCACTCATCTGGCCCCACCCTGACCCACTTAGCTTTGACTCACTTGTTCTGAGTCACAACCTGGATATAAAGGCACCGCCTGGGAGACACATGTCTGTATTGGGAGTACAGGCCTCCCCTGAGACTTCATATCCTCTATGTCGTGGACGAAGAACCTCCCTTCACTTCCAAATGCAGAAAGACATTTCCTTTGTGGCTTGAAGGATGAAGGGTCCACTAGAGAAGGAATGTCTCCCCTTTTTGGGGTGAGGGGTTGGGAATTCCATTAAGTAAAAGGAGCACGCCTCTCCTGGCCCTTACCCCACGGTTGCCTGCACTCGAGGTGAGGTGGGATTGGGGTGGCTTTATGCTTTGGGGGTAGATGCCCATCTGCCCAGGCCCCTGGCCTCCCTCTTTCCTCTTTCCTCTCCACCTGCCCTTTATCTGGCTAGAAGTCAGCAGGGCGGGTATATCTGGTGTGTCCCGTTCTGTCTATTTTTAATTCCCATCCATTCTTTGGTTTCTCCCCCGCCCCTGAGGCTGGGCAGCTGGTGGCCTCCTGGATCCCCTGTCACAGCGTTCAGCTACCTCACTTTGAGTTTGCTTCCCACGGGAAAGAGACTGATGGGCAGAGCGCTGCTTTGCCTGGTCTGAGCTCCTTGAGAGGACCACATGTCTCCTGTTTCTGACCCCTTCACTCACCATCCCCCCTTTCCTGAGCCTCAGCTTCTCCCTTTTCATCACATGTTTCCTACAAGCCTGTTAACGTCCTGGCTCAAGTGTGGTACTGAAAATGCAGAGCCCAAAGTAGTTCCCAGCTGGGACCCTTAGATATTCCCCCCCGCCCCCCCTCCCCCCCCCGTCCTCTTTCCTGGTGCACAAAGGTCCACCAAGAAGAGGCCTAGGAAAGAGCTTTTGCTATTATTGTCCTATGCCTGTCTCCTGGGGTCTCTAAGCCCTGGAGCCCCTCATTTTATTTTTTGCTTCCCCCTCTGAGAGGAGGGTGGGGAGCTAGCAACAGGACCCAGGTATCCTGGCAGAGGACTGGCTCCTCCTTTGCCCACACCCCAGCTCTGCCTTCCTGAGAAGGGCCCGCAGCCCTCAGCCCTAGCTCTGGTTTCAGGCGCAGCCAGGGACCCAGGTGCCAGACTCCAGGCTTGGGGGTGGGGTGTGTGTTAGTGTCCCCTCCTCCCCAATCTGGAGAGAGGGCCTGGGGGGGAGGGGCAGTCACATTCCTGGTTGCTGAGTGGCCCCGGGGGCGGGGTTGGGTTGTCATGGCGATGGGGATTGAGCTGGGGTGGGGGACAGCGTGCCTTTCCACCCCCAGCTCTCACACCCCAGTGTCTTCCCGATTGTGGGGAGGGCCCAGTTTGTGCTGAGCCTTCCTGGGGGGGAGGGGCTGGACCTCTGTCCCCAGAGGCCACAGGGCAAGGGGGGAGGTGCTTAGGAGCTTGAAGACTCCATGTCTGGAGCAAGATGCCCCTCAGATTCTTGCTCAGGTTCCACCCCATCTCCTGGATGTGTCTCAACTTACTTCCATCCACCTAGCCTCTCTGTCTCCCCAGGCCCCCAGTCAGGCACTCTATCCTAGTCTCTGTGTGTTTAATCACTGCCTTGGCCTGTCTGTCTCTTTCCTATCTGCACCCCGGGCCCCAACCAACATGGCCACCTGGCCTCTGTCCGGTGGGAAGCCCGGCCGCTAGGGCTGCTGCAAGTGTTGCTGGGAGTTGTAGTCCTCTTCCCCCGTCCCCCACACCACCACCACCACCACCACCCCCCACCCCAGCTCAGCTTGGCCTGGGCTTCCAGGGCCTGATCTGGGAGAGGCTATCTGGGCCACTGCCTCTCACCATTTCCCTGACCCCTGACCTCAGACCTCTGCACCTTCTCCACCACAGCATCCCTTATGCCCCCAGGACATTTGAGGCAGAGGATCAAGTCAGGAGCTCTAGTTCTGAAATCTGGCCCTCACTAACTTGTCCTGTCATCTTGGGCAAATCACTTTTCTTTTCTGGGCCTCAGTTTCCTTGTCTGTAAAATAAGAGAGTCTGACTACATCACATGACTTTCAGAGAGTTCCCCAGAAGTCTTTTGGAGCTGCTACTGATGGGGGATACTGAATAGGCAGCCTCTTGGCCTCACCTCTCCACTTCAGTCAGCAGGCTGCTTCTGTCTGTTTCATACAGTCATTCAGCATATCTTCACTGGGTGCTAGGCACTGTGTTGGACTTATAAACAGACCTCTCTGTTCTCAGGGCAGGTATAGTCCACGTAGACATTAATCAAATGGTATCATGAAGAACTGTAAAACTGGAATTGTGAAAAGCACTGTGAAGGAGAGGTGCTGAGAGTTTTATCTGGGAAGCCGACCAGGTTGGGAGAGATGGGGAAGCTTTCTGGAGGAAGTGATGATGGGGCTGAGGTTGGAAGGCGGATCAGGAGTTAGTATAGGAGACTGAAAGTTCAGTGTGGCTGGAGCAGAGAGCAGAGGGCAGCGTACTGGGGAGAGGAGGATGATAGCAAGCACGTATGCGGGACGTACTACATTATGGTCATTTAATCCTTACAACGCTATGGCTTAAGTACTGTGACCATCTCCATTTTACAGTTGAGAAAATTGAGGCTCTGTCAGTTGCCCAAGCTCATACAAATACTGTTGGCAGCATTGGAATTCAGACCTTGACATTACGGAGAATGGTGAACAGGTGGGCCCTAGAGTCCTGAAAAGCCACCGAAAGGTTTCTAGCAGGGGAAATGAAATGCTCAGACCCGCACTTGGAAAGGCCCCCTCTGGCTGCAGTGTGGAGAATGGGTTGTAGTGGGACAAGAATGGAGACTGAGAGAAGAGAGGGAGGCTGTGGTTTCAGTCCAGGCAAGAGGGGACAGTGGTTGGACCAGGGTGATGGCAAAGACGTGGAGTTTTATGGGCAGGATCTGTTTATGGAGGCTGTTTGGTTTGTGAAAGAGAGGCGGGGATTCTGCTGGGCTTTTATGCCTGACTTCTTTTGAACAAAGTCACACTGCTAAAAATGGTTCAGAAACCCCTTTGGTGAACTCCTGGGTCCCTCTCAGTCTGATTTTTCACAGATGTGCCTTAGAGATCAGCCCCTTAACCCCTACCCTCCGGCCCCAAATTCGTGACCTCAAGACTCCAGCTCACGCTCACTCTACTCATCTTGCTCTCAGATTGACGAGATGCCTGAGGCTGCCGTGAAATCAACAGCCAACAAATACCAAGTCTTTTTTTTCGGGACCCACGAGACGTGAGTGAGGGGGCAGAGGTGGGGAGGGCCACGGGGGGACCACTCTGGGGAAAGAGCAGTGGTGACGGCACACCTTCCCTATCGGGCTGCGCAGCTCAGATGCGGTGAGGGACTCGAGAGCACAGTCTCCCATCTCTCACCAGGGCATTCCT
>NW_006785665.1:1286058-1286537 GCF_000442215.2 Lipotes vexillifer
GGAGTCCAAGGAGAAGTTTGGCAAGCCCAACAAACGGAAAGGGTTCAGCGAGGGGCTGTGGGAGATCGAGAACAACCCCACCGTCAAGGCTTCTGGTTACCAGGTGAGCTGCCATCCGCCCCAGAGACCTCCTGGGAAGCGGGTGTGGCCGTAGGTGCCGGGAGCCCCTGGGCCCACATGTGATGCTTCAGGAACGGGGGGCTCAGACACCAACACCAGGGCTTTCAGAGTAGGAGCTCGTGGGGTGGGGGTTGGGGGAGGCTTCTTGCAGAGGGGAAGGGGTTCCGGGTGTGTGATGTAGCTGTGGTCAGGGGCCACCTGTTAGACAGCGCCTGGGGCGGGCAGGAACAGGATGGAGGCGGTAAGTGGGGACAGACCTTTGGCAGGCCCAGTGTGAGTATAGGATGTGGCCTTAACTCTTTCCACAAAGGCTTCCAGGAGGAGGTGCTCGTGAGCCGGGCAGGATGAGGCGGGAGGGT
>NW_006785665.1:1302172-1302547 GCF_000442215.2 Lipotes vexillifer
GAGGGTGGGGGGCGGGGGTTGGCGGGGAAAGGGTCCCAGCTCCCTCTGGGAGAAGTTGACCCGAGGTTTTGCCTCCTGCTCCAGCCCTCCCCCCTCCTGCACAGAGCCCTGCCTGCCCGGCCAGTGGGTTTACCCCGGGGCTAATCCGACAGAGGTGGGTCTCAAATCACTTGTGAGACTGGGCACCTGGGTGGGGGCGGGGGAGAGGTGGGAGAAGGAAGGAGTGAGTGGCCGAGGGAGGGGTCTGGGGAGGGGGCCCAGCGTGGCAGTCGCTGGTGCCACTCAGCCTTTGCTGTCTCCGCCGCAGTCCTCCCAGAAAAAGAGCTGTGTGGAAGAGCCCGAGCCCGAAGCCACCGAGGGTGATGGCGATAAGAA
>NW_006785665.1:1302557-1328613 GCF_000442215.2 Lipotes vexillifer
GAAGGTAGCAGTGATGAGGAAGGGAAGCTGGTCATTGATGAGCCGACCAAGGAGAAGAATGAGAAGGGGGCGCTGAAGAGGAGAGCGGGAGACCTGCTGGAGGTAACTGTCCCCTACCTGGGGCCCCGGAGCAAGGCTCCTAGTCTGAGGAGGGAAGTTAGGACTTTTTCAGGGAGTGCCCGTCTGAGAGACAGACTCAGCCCCTAGTCTTGGGGAGTCCCTTGCTGAGAAGGTGGGACACAGGAGACCTCTCAGCTAGCAGAGGGCTGGAGGACTGTGGGTCTGCCTAGGAAGGAGAGCCTCTGGGGAAAGGAGGGGGAGGCCGGTGTCCTCCCTCTCTAGCCTCAGCCCACCTCGTCTCTGCTAACCCTGCCCAGGACTCCCCCAAACGTCCCAAGGAGACAGAAGACCCCGAAGGGGAGGAGAAGGAAGGGGCCACCTTGGAGGGTGAGAGGCCCGTTCCAGTGGAGGCGGAGAACAGCACCCCCTCGGAGCCGGGCTCTGGCCGGGGGCCTCCTCAGGAGGAGGAAGAGGAGGAGGAGGAGGAAGAGGCTGCCAAGGAAGATGCTGAGGCCCCGGGCATCAGAGACCACGAGAGGTGAGTGAGCCCCCTGCCCCTTGGCAGCTGGGCTGGGAGGGCCCAGCCACCTGCTGAGAGGAGGAGGAGGAGGGCCTGTAGCAGTCAGCCTCCAGGGAGGCAGGGTGGGCTCTCGCAGGAGGCCGGCACTGGCTGGGGCCCGGCCAGGCCAAGGCCACACCATTAACCCTTCTCCCCTCCAACCCTCCCCTGCAGCCTGTAGCCACCAATGTTTCAAGAGGAGCCCCCGCCCCGTTCCTGCTGCTGTCTGGGTGCTACTGGGGAAACTGGCCATGGCCTGCAAACTGGGAACCCCTTCCCCACCCCAACTCACTCTCCCCCTTCTGAGCTCAGACCCTGGAGATTGACCCGGATGGGGCAGGCCACCTGGCCCTCACCTCCATGTCCCCACACCCCTGTGACCTGAGTCAGGTCCATGTCTTCTGCTCTGTGGGATGAGATGAGGCCACTGTGTCCCTCCCTGCCTGGAGCTGTTTCCCAGTGTATTTGTTAGGGCCTGGACTGGCTATTTCCATCTTCTGACACCCCTCTCGCCCTTCCCCGGGCATTCTAGACCTCTGGGTTGGTTGGGATCAGGGCTATGAGTGGAAGCGATGGAGTATAAGTAGCACGGTGGGCTTCTGGGGCCTGGGAGGGGCAATCTTCAAATTGGGGTGGGGGAGTGGGCAAGAGGATGGCATCCTGTCCGTTCCTCCCACACCTGTTCTCCCAGCTGCCTGGATTCAGGGAAAGTGGGACAGCGTGCGGGAGAGGGGCTCCCTTCAATAAATCCTTGATGGTTGACAATGCCCATTCTCTTATGCCAACCCTGGGTGTTATGGGAGTTACAGTTTATCATCAAAAGATTTGGGGTCTTCCAAGTTCTTTGGGTCAAGGACCTGAGATCTGAAGGGTTAACTTCACCCAGCTCCTATGGGAGTGTTGAGGAGTATCCATCCACCTTTATAGACCTCAGGCCAGAGATGGGATGCCCTGGGGAGACCCTTAGCTGCCCTTTTCCCTCCCCCCACAGTGCTGAAGGCCAGCCTACAGTCACATACATCACCCAGACATAAAGGAAAAGACACCTTTTTTAGGAAATGTTTTTAATAAAAGAAAATTACAAAAAAAAAATTTTAAAGACCCCCCCCATCCCTTTGTGTGCCCCCCACTCTGCTCCTTTCTTCCCCACTGTTGCCCCCATTTCTGAGGTGCACTTGGAGGCTCCCCTTCTGTTTGGGGCTTGATGACTTTTCTTGTTGTAGTTGGGGCTTTGGTGTTCCTTCTGGTGTCATTTCCCATCCACATACCCTCACCTGGTGCCCTCAGTGTTGTCACCAGATCCAATTTGTAACCCACTGAGAGGCCAGAGGGAAATAAGCGCCCTCTCCCAACCTCTTTCTAGTGGTCTGTTTGGCTCTTCCGTCTCTTGTCTCTTTCACCCTTGCCCCCCTCCCTTGGGCTCTGATGAAAAATTGCTGACTGTAGCTTTGGAAGTTTAGCTCTGAGAACCGTAGATGATTTCAGTTCTAGGAAAATAAAACCCATTGATTACTACATTGGATTTTGACTGATTCTTTGGGGGTGTATTGGTTAACTGACGGTGCAGGGGAATGGGAAAGGGAATGCAAATGATTTCCAAATCCACTTTTCAGATTGAGGTAAGGTGTGCCAGCCTTCTCCATTCTCAGTCTGTTAGAGATATCTAAAATTCTACATGAGGGCAAAGTCACAGAATACGGTGCCCAGTTCTACTTCTGCCCAGCCACTGTTTAACACAGTTTCCCCCATAAGCACCTGGGAAAGTTTTTTTTAAGTTTGCACAAGAAGTAGGGTGTGGGACTTCCCTGGTGGTCCAATGGGAAAGACTCCCCGCTTCCAGTGCAGGGGACCTGGGTTCGATCCCTGGTCAGGGAACTAGATCCCGCATGCATGCCACAACTAAGAACTCCACATGCCGCAACGAAGATCCCACGTGCTGCAACTGAGACACGGTGCAGCCAAAATAAATAAATAAATATTTTTAAAAAGAAGAAGAAGTAGGTTGTGGGAGGTGACGGTATCAGTCACAGCTCACGATGGCCAGGGAAGTTAGGGTGTTGGGGCTGGTTGTAGAAACAACTTTGACCCTCAAGGGCAAAGCCAGGGATGCCCGCTACTGATAACGTGATGAGGGTCGGGAAGGTTGATAGCATGGAATCCTCCCAATACTCCTGAATTAAGTGGAATGGATGGATTAGATCCTCTCTGAGGTTTCTTTCAGTCTGACATTTTGTGACTAGATCATTGACTGGCATTGGAAGGGCCGACGTTTCATCCCTTAGTTTAGAAAGCCTATGACACTTTCTTCACTGCCTTGGCTCCCTCCAGCAGAGGGCGGGCGGGGAGAGTATTGACTGTAGCCTCACTAGAAAGCGAGGCCCTCTGCTTTGAAGAAGCCGCAATCACCTAGAAAATGGAGCCGTCGTCTCTAGTAACTACAATTCCCAGCGGCCTCCACGCAGAGCACGTGCAGGAATGTGCCAGGCGCGATAGCATATTCCGCTTTGCCTTCAATTCCCGACGTGCTTCACGGTGCTCTTAGGCTTCCTAGATTTCCTACAAGGCCAAATTTCCTGTTTCTCGCTTGCTTTGCAGCAGCGGACTACAACTCCCAGCATGCAGAGAGGCTAGATGATCGTTGTTGCGCGTCCATCGTACCATTAGACTACTTTTCCCAGAAAGCCGGCGGACGCGGTGGGGCGGGGCTTAGGTCCCACGTGCAGAAGGGACTGGCGGAGGCTCCGGGGCTCAGCGGGAAGCGGAGGTGAGAAAGAACAGCGTGGCCCGGACGTTTTGGCAGCTCTGGGCTGGTCCGGGAGCGGGAGCGGGAGGAGCCTTCTTTTACCCTGGCATGGCTCAGTCGCTTCGTCCGAGGTCTCCCTGCTTCGGAAGCTCGGAGCGGAGCGGGTGGTTGCTGAAGACTGCTGGGGGATGGACATCACCCGTACCTAAGATGGGGCCGGCGGGGCCTTTGGAGCCGGGGTCTGAGGAAGCAGACGCTCTACCTCACTGCCTAGCACGGCGCCCCAGAGCGCGCCATGAAAGCCCCACGGCGGAAGAGCACCAGCCTCTCCAGGGTTTGGAGGGAAAAAAGGAAAACATCTAGGGGGCTGGCTTCTGGGATCTCTGCCCAGAGCTTCAGATCTTGAATAGCTGAGGTTAAGGGACGTCTTGCAGCAATCACGCAGGAGTCTCGGGTCTTAAAATTGTCTTTTTTGGGGGCCGCACGGCGCGGCCTGCGGAATCTTAGTTCCCCCACCAGGGTTGGAACCCGTGCCCCCTACAGTCCTTCAGTGGAAGCGCAAAGTCTTAAGCACTGGACCGCCAGAGAATTCTGCTTCTATCAAGTCATGAACTAGGGCAAGTCACCAGCTCTAAGGGCCTTGGTTTCCTCGTCTCCTGTCAACCTCCCGCGGAGAGCAGTGTGAAGATCAAATGCTGGGAATAGTGAAGTTCCCAGCATTAGACCTGTCACATAGTAGTGCTCCCTAAGCATTTTTTGATTCTCAATGGGAACACCAAGGCCCTTAACACTCATCCAGCATTAATTAAAAATAATATTAGGTCTTTTCCATATTGAGAAGTATAGAGAAGAAAAATGACCTGATATCTCACTGTTCAGATAAACCAGTTGATGTATTATTTTAAAGGTACGTGGTTAGAAAATGCAAACGTTTTGGAAAGGAACAAGATGGAAAGTAATAGCCCTCCCAAACTTCCTCATCTCCAAAACAAGTACTTTATTTGTTCCCTGTTGCCTTCTTGTAAATATTTATGTCTGTGATAGAATACATATTTTTTAATTTACCCAAAAAAGGATACTATCCACATGATTCTGTACCTTGCTTTGTTAAAATGTTAAAAATAACTCGAATGACAGAAACAACCCTGTAAACTTTTATGGATGATGAAACTGAAGCTCAGAAGTCAAGTTGCCTAGGGTCACAGAATAAGTTGATGGTGGAGCGGGGACTAGAACCCAGGTCGTCTGATTCCCAGTCCAGAGCTTTTAATGTCATTAAGAGTGCACTTTAATTGTACTTTGAAGTTAGGCTTTATTCTTAGCTATGAAACAAGGTTAATGGTACCTCCTTCATCAGTTGTCCTTGGGCTTAAATGAGATGATACAGGAAAGCACTTGGCCTGGCAACTGGAAGGTAGCAAGTGCTCAGCAAACTGAAGCACTTATTATTTTTGCCCTCAGTTGTCTCACCGCCCCATTGGTTTAGTCCATTATCCAAAATTGGGAGGCTTAGAGTACATACTTAGTTTGGAAATGTAGGACCCTATAATCCTAGAGTCTGGCTCTGGGTCCTTTTCCTTTAGAAAAGAAACTGTCTTAGGGAGAAGTGGTTATTTCCTGATTGAGATTAGGAATTGGACATTTTGTAGGGACATTTTAATCCCAGTTTTTATCTCTGCCACCTGTTTGTTTTACCTTATAACCGACTGCTTTTTGGCTTTACGCCAGTGTTTTGTCCATTACTTGTTTTCTTTCCATCTTGCTGTTGGTGCATTTATTAAATAACTTTTTATTGAGTACCTACTACATGCAAAGCCCTGCTGGGATCTGCTGGATTCAAGGGTGATCTAGATAACATGGTCCCTGGCCTCAATGAATTTTTGGACTTTGAAGTCAGATATATGTGGCTTTGAATGCTGATTCTCCCACATAGTAGCCTTATGACCATTGACAGGTCACTTAACTTCTCTGAGTCTCTATCGTCATCTGTAAAGCGAAGATAATATCTTGTGAGGATTCAGTAAGGTCAAGTCCATTGAGCCATGAAGTAAGTGCTTAAGAAAATGTTGCTTCCCTTGTTTCTTTGCCCCTTTCTTTCTGTCCTACCCCAGAGCTGACTAGGAAGATTTCTGGGTCTTTCACTGGCCAGGGGATTTCTCACACTCTCCAGCCATGCGGCTCTCTGCTCTGCTGGCCTTGGCATCCAAGGTCACTCTGCCTCCCAATTACCGCTATGGGATGAGCCGCCCAGGCTCCTTGTCAGACAAGAAGAAGAACCCTCCAGGGACTAGGCGGCGCCGGGTGGCTGTGGAACCTATCTCTGATGAAGACTGGCATCTGTTCTGTGGGGACAGGGTGAGAAGCTCAGATGGGGTAGGGTGGCGGGGTGCTCCTGGGCAAGGATCTCCCTCCCTGACAGTCATCTCTTCCCACAGGTAGAGATCCTAGAGGGCAAGGATGCTGGGAAGCAAGGCAAAGTGGTTCAAGTTATCCGGCAGCGAAACTGGGTGGTCGTGGAGGGGCTCAATACGGTAAGTGAAGAGTGAGGATGGCGATGCTCAGGAAGCCTGTGCCATCCGTCCCTGTCCACTAAGAGCAGCACAGGGAGGCCAGAGACTGGCTGAGGGGATGGTGAGACAACTGAACCTTCTACTTTTCAACTTGAATGCTCTGAGTTGTGGTAGACAAGCCCCCTTCTCACCTCCTGGGTTCTGATAGCCCCCTCCTCTTTTGGACAGCATTATCGCTATGTTGGCAAGACCGTGGATTACCGGGGAACCATGATCCCCAGCGAAGCACCCTTGCTCCACAACCAGGTCAAACTTGTGGATCCTGTGGACAGGCAAGCACATGGGGCTCTGATCAGAGGGTTTCTTGCCCTCTGAGTCCACACAGCTGTTGACCATGTTTATCCAAAGGGAATGGTGGGTTGGATGTGCTGAAAATTGAGAGGGGCCATCCATGACCCCCCATAGAAAACCCCAGTGCAGGGGTAGCAGAGAAACAAGATGGTGACCTTAGTGTTCTTAGTCATTGACTTTCGGGTTGGAACATAGGAGGGAGACCTAACTCCCTGGCTGGCCTCACTTCTTCTATCCCCTAGGAAACCCACTGAGGTGGAGTGGAGATTCACTGAGGCAGGAGAGCGGGTACGAATCTCCAGAAGATCAGGAAGAATTATCCCTAAACCTGAATTTCCCAGAGCTGACGGCATCGTCCCTGAAACATGGATTGGTGAGGCTGGGTGGGGCGGCAAGAAGTCGGGGGTGGGAGGAGTGGGAGTAAGGGATGTTAAGAAGCCCTCCCACCCATCTTCTTTTCTCTGGCTCAATAGGTGGCCCCAAAGACACATCAGTGGAAGATGCTCTAGAAAAAACCTATGTGCCCAGTCTAAAGACACTGGAGGAGGAGGTGATGGAGGCGATGGGGATCCAGGAGACTCGGAGACATAAGAAAGTCTATTGGTATTGAGTCTGGGGAGAGCTGCTTCTCCCCTCCTTGTCTTAACCTTGAAGGTTGGGGCCACCTCTTCTTCAGACTCTAATAAAGAGCCTTGGGTCCTCTGTGTGCAGCTGCTGTCCTTTGGTAGACTGGCACCCCTAACCCCTGTTTCAAGGACTGAGGGAGGGAGCATCTGTCCTGATGTTATGACAAAACCTGGATAGAAGTTAGCCAGCCTTAAGGTGGTCCTCCCAAAGGGCAGGGCCTGCAGATTCTGGGACGGAGATCTAAGGGAGAGACAGCTTCCCTCCATGGAGACCTCTGAGTAACAAGGTGCTACCTGTTAGGGAAGACAGTGGGGATTGGGGATGTGAGACCTAATTTAGCACCTCTGCAGGATTCGGTAGGGAGGGTGCATGTCTGTCCTTTTCTATACTTAATAGAAATGATAGAGAAGTAAAGATTTCAATTTTTTAATAAATTAAAAATAACTTTTTGCATAGTGTTACATAACACAGAGGGAGAGAAAGGGTATGAAGCTGAAGGTTTGTAGGGAACCAGGATTCCACGGAGGATGCTGGTTCTCTGGCTGAGGAGGTGGGTGAAGACTCCCGCCACCCAGTGTGGTACCTGGCAGTTTCAGATGGGGTCTGAGATATGCCCTTCCTCAGGCTGTGTCAGCTGTCTTCAGTCTCCAGAACAGAGAAGGTCTCACCCAGAGGCCTTTTGGTGGCCACCAGAACCAGGTTTCTCGGAGAGAGTTCAGGGCTGAAGATGGGCAGGAGCTCAGCATGGAAGCCTATGAGAAAGGCAGGGCTACTCAGAAGGGGAGAAATGGAACAAACTCTTAGCCACTTCCTGCTTAGCCTGTAGGCATAGCCCCTTTTCCCCATGGGGGAGGCTCCAGGGGGTCTAAGGAGACCCAGCTCTCTCCAGGAACATGAGTGCCCGAGACACTGACTTGGGAGGAGGCAGTCTGCAGCACATCGTAGGTTCTCAGTGCCTGGGATGCTGGCTTAAAATGCACCTCAGGGAGGTACCACCACAGGCAGATTCAGTAGGAATTTGCATTAACAAGTTCCCCTTCCCCCATCTGACTCTGAAGCAGCTGGTCTGAGAATCACCACAGCAAGGAACCTAGTCCTAGCAGGTGCAGGGGCCGGGGCTGAAGGAGAGCCCTAGAACTCCAGCCCCTCTGGCCCTGGGTCCCTGCTTTGGCCACCCTCACCCTGCTCCTGAAGGTAGAGCAGCCGGTCCAGTAGAATCAGTGTCTCCACCAGCGGGGCCAGCAGCAGGGCCAGGCTGAAGAAGGCCACCACACGGTTCTCCTGGGCCTGGTGGGCCCGAAGGGCAGCGAGATTCAGCGGCAGGTGGGGGTCAAGCCCCACCCGCTGTAGCCCCCGCTGCACGTATCTGTGGGGTCAGCCACAGACAGCACTCAGTTTGGTTTTAGAACCCTCCTCCCCCATTCAAACTGTCCATTCCTAATTCAATTCCAGCTGTAATAGATTTGCCACCCTAAGGCATTTTTTAAAATGTTTTTCTGGCTGTGAGCTGTCTGTCCAATGGCAAATCGATCCAAAAATTTATTTTCAGCCAAATCTGTCCAATTATTTGGCCATATTTTTAGCATTTCAAAAACTTGATAAAAGAGTGACAACTGCCTTTTAAAGAAAGTTTGAAGCTGCTTCAGAACTCAAAATCCCTCCCCTCCTCCCGGCACATTTAGATTTTCTTCAGGACATGCTAAACAGTTGAGGGTGGGAGGGGAATCATACCTCCAGTAGGTGATGCCCCCCTCCTCACGCCCTCCCAACTCCCCAGCCTCACTCTTCAATCTTGAGCTCGTGGACCCTGGGGATCCCCTGCACGCCTGGCCGACGGAGCTCGGGCCGGGCACGCCGGATGACCGTCTCCAGTGCTGCCCGGTAGCAGTGGGTTCGGAGGCCAGGGCCTGCTTTCTGCAGCCGCTCAGCGTATTCCTCCAGGGCGTGGCAGGCCCCCTCCCGTAGCCTGTAGGGCAGTTCACGGCCGGGCAGCCCAGCCACCCACTGACTCAGTGGGTAGCCACCGGGGTCACTCAGCTTCATGTAACAGCAGCCCACTGAGGCCAGGGCCGCCACCTCAGGGCGGCAGAAGTGCCTCAGCAAGGCAACACTCAGATCCCCACAGGCATGGAGGCCTGTCAGCAGCAAGCGGGCCTCACTCTGAGGTGAGTTCTCCAGTGGAAGCAGAAGCTCCTCACACAGGGCCGTGGGGTCTACCCACCTAACCACGTGGTGGGGGCAGTGGCGAGGGCCAGTGTGGACCACCTGTGGGGGCAGGACAGAACAGAGGCAGATGGGAAGCCGGCTTCCCGTCCCCGTGCCACCTCAAGCCACAGGAATGGTCTGTCCTCTAAGTTCCTTCCCAAGGAGGAAAGTGGGGGAGAAACTGGGGCAGAGGAGAAAGTGGAACTTTAAATCAGGAGGTGGGATAGATTCTGGATCTGTTATTAGTAATTGCAGGTCTTTTCGTCTGAGCTTCCTCATTTGATTGGCCACTTTTTACAGGTGGCTGTGAGAAGGACGTATCGGTGTGGAAAGCACTTTTTAACTAGAAGGTGCCTTTAAGATATGAGGAGGTTTTGGTGAAGGAGGGACCTTGGGAAAGGGGTAGCAGAAATAGGGACACGCCATGTCAAGCTGAGAAACCTAAAAGAGGGAATTAGCCATGGTGCCCAATTCCAGCCAAGCAGACCCTGCTCTCACGGTCCTGGCTGCAGGAAGGGCTGGTCTACCTGTGGGTTCCTCTTCTCCTCTTTCTGCAGAGCCTGCAGGAGCTCCTGGTCTAGGCGCTGGGCTCTCTCCACCAGTCTCTGATCCCCTTCAATGCTCTTCACCATCAGCCCCAGCCCCAGGGACATGAAGCGGGAGAGATGGCCCTGGAGTCCCGAGAGGGAGGGTGGAGACAGCCCCGTTCAGTGTCCTCTCCACTGTCCCCCTCCCTGTCTGTGGTTTGGATGCCTGGGTCCTAGGCCCCCAGAAGGCTTAAATTCTGCACAGCTTGCTTCTACCACTCCTTAGCACCTGCCTCCCTGGGCCTGTGGCCCGATAACCTGTCTTCCAGCTGTTCTATCCCGACAAAAAACCAGAATATTAGGGGTCTGGCTCACCTGGCCTGAGCCTACATCCACAACTTGGGTGCAGCCTGTGAGGTCACTCAGCTTCTTCACCAGCTGAAAGAGGAGGGAACAAAGGTCTCCTGCCATTGGTGTTGGCTCCCAGGGCAAACACCCATAATGAGGGTGGAGGAGCTGAAGATGGCAGAGGAAGATGGGTAGAGGGAAGAGACAAGAGACATGGAAACCAAAATGGGGTGTGCTGACCCCAGGCTCAGGCTACTGTCTTTGCTCCTCTCAGGCTGGTGATTCAGTCTCCGCCACAGAACAAGAGCCCTGCTGTGAAGCCATGAGCAGATTGTGAAAGTTATCAGGACAAGATTAAGCCAGTGATTCAAATATAGCCACCAAACAACCCAGCAAAAGGATGAAGATATGATTATAGTGTATCTGACAAGGAAGGGACCTTCTAGGGGCTCTGGTCCTGCAGGTGATATAAAGTGCCCACACCTTTGTAACCCATAGGCTTGAGTCCCCAGGCTCCCAGATACCACCTGTACCCCAGCCATCTCCTCACCTCTCCCAGCCTCCGAATCTCATGCTGCTTCTTGGGCCTGACATGTTTCCGGAATGGAGCTGTCAGTCGGGAACTCTGGCTGGGGTTCTCCAGGAACTCTGAGGGGGTCTGAAACCCAGGCGTCCGGGTAAAAGCCAGGGCATAGGCTGTGGACTTCAGGGCCAGCAGGGTGAGTGGCCACACCGACCTGTACCTGAGATAGCCCACCCAGGCCCCAGTGAATAGTCCCATTGCATCCTGAGTGTGCAAGTTTACAACCCAGGAAGCCCTTGTGAGACTCTGAGCAATGGCTCCCTGCAGGGCTCAGCACCAAGTACCCCAACACAGGTGCCCTCTTGCCCATACCTGGCCACTTCCCCTTCCCCAGGCATCCCCAGCAGCAGTGTGGCCAGCTGTGGCGGGTTCAGTCCATCCAGGGCTTCCTGCCATGAGCAAGGGAGTGTGCCCCATAGGTTGTCTGTGAAAAATTCCTGTAGGGGAAAGGGAGAAGCAATCAACAGGCTACTACTCTTCCCATTCTTCCCCGCCCCACTCAACACATGGCCACTGGCTGCAACTAACAGGCACCTCTACTCATTGGCTGTCATCTCTTCTCTGAAGCCTGCTCTAGCCTCCCCCTCCTTCCTCTGAGCCCAAATTGCATTTTGGACACACCTCTCCTTTTAGCAGTGTCCCCACTTATTTATGTGTCTGTTTCCTCCACTCAACTAAAGGGCAGGGATGGTGGCTTCACATCTGCATCTTCAACACCACAGTGACTGACACCCAGTATTAGTGTTACCATCTAGTAACCTACCATTAGATGTGCCAGACATTACATATGTCAGAATGTTGGGTTTTGTGGGGTTTTTTTTGGCGAACTGCGTGGTTTGTGAGATCTTAGTTCCCCGACCAGGGATTGAACCCAGGCTCTCGGCAGTGAAAGTGCCGAGTCCTAACCACTGGACCACCAGGGAATTCCCTGCCAGAATGTATTTTTATTCAGTCATTTATTCAACACAAATTCTGGAGCTTTGGTTAGGCACCAAGTTCTATCCTAGGCTCAGGGGATACAAACAATGAAGCAGACAGACAAGATCCTTGCTCTTACAGAGCTTACATTTTAAAAAATTATTTCAGATAACATCAAATGCCACATAGACAATAAAACACTAATGAAACAGTAACAATGGACAGTTTGAGAAAGTACTATTTTAGATAGAGCAATGAGGGAAGACTTGTCTGAGAAGGTGACACTTCAGCTGAGACTTGAATGATGAACAGGAAACAGCACATGTAAAAAAATTCAGGCAGTGGTTGCCAGAGGCAGGGGGTGGGGGTGGGTAAAATGGGTGAGGAGGGTCAAAAGGTACAAACTTCCAGTTACAAAATAAATGTCATGGAGATGTAATGTACACCATAGTGACTATAGTAAATAATACTGTATTGTATACTTGAAAGTATTGTATACTTGAAAGTTGCTGAGAGTAGATCTTAAAAGTTCTCATCACAAGAAAAAAATGTAGCTATGTACGGTGATGGATATTAACTAGACTTACTGTAATCATTTCATAATATATACAAATCACTATATTATACACCTGAAACTAAAATGTCAATTCTATCTCAATTTTTTAAAATTCAGGTAAGAGCAAACACTTACAGAATACTATAATATGCCAAGCACTGTCTGAAACATTTTACGTATATTAATGCATATAATCCTCACAATTACCCTATGAGATAGTACTATTTTTATCCCCCATTTTACAGATAAGGAAACCAAAGTACAGCAATTAAGTATTCTAAGGCAAAAAGCTAGTAAGTGGCACAGCTGGGATTTGAAACCAATTTGACTCTAGAGTTTTTGCTCTTAACCACCCTACTCAATTGCCTTTCTGTGGAGGAGAAACATTCCAGGCAGATCAGTAAGTGCAAAGGCCCAGTGTAGTACAGTGAATGTGGGAGAGAATGAAATGTGATGGGGTTTAAAAGAGAGCAGGGGACAGATCATGTAGGGTTTTATAGGTAATGGTAAAGAATTATGATTTCATCAAAGTACCTAAGAAGCAAGGAAGTGTCCTGGTGAAATTTACATTTTTAAAAGATTAATCTGACTGTTTTGTGAAGAACTGGGTATGGAGGAGAGGAAGCAAACACAGAGATCAGTTAGGAAGTAGTCCAGGAGAGAGATGATGCTGGCTTGTCCTAGGGTGGTAGCAATGGCAATGGAGACAAATGGGTGAATTTGGTATCTATTCTGGAAGTTGAGCCAATAGGACTTGTTGAAGGGCTGGATCGTAGATCAATGAAGAAAAGAGCTGAATCGAGGATGGCTTCTGGGTTTGGGAGCTGAACAATTCGGTGGATGTTGGTGCCATTTATACATCATCTCATTTATTCTTCACAATGATCCTTCAAAAAGAGATCCATTTTACCGCTCAGGAACTGAGGCTAGGAGGAATGGGTTTTTTTTTTTATGCCTAAGGTTAACACAGTAGGGGAGGCAGGATTCTAGTCCAAGTCTGTCAACTCCAAAGTTGGAATTGTCCATTACACTGCAAAGCCAGGAATTTATTCAAAGCTTGAATGAATGAACATGTGTGTTCTCGAAACACCTCACATGTTTCTGGGAGAGTTAAACGTGCTGCAGCAGCATGGCTCAAATGTCCATGCGTTTTATTACTTTGGACTTGAGAGGGTTAGAAAAACAACCTAGATGCTAAAACTATTAATATTTAGGTCATCTGAAAGAAAAAGAAGGGGGGGGCTGCCCCAGCTTTAACCCTTTCTTGTACAGACAAAAGACTGAAGAAACATATTAGAAAAGAGATCAGAAGCTAACTCTACATTCTTCCCCTGTCGTGGCTAGGGAGCCACCCACATAACCAGGAGCACCCCACCCACAACCCTGTGGCCTCACAATGATGTAGGCGTCCAGGATGGAACGGTAGAGCGTCACGACCCGGGTGAGGTTCACAGCTAGCTGCCTCCTCGCTTCGTGAGAGAGGCCCCGGGCAGAGACCCCCGGCATTTCGGGGCCCAGCCGGTGGCGCGGGGAGGGAGAATGCAGTGAGGCGGGAACCTGGGTCAGGACTACGCGGGTCCGGGACCCGTGCTTGGCTCAGCTCTGCAGGACCGGAAGAAAGCGCTCAGAACCCGGTCCCAGACGCTGCCTTTCCGGGATTCCAGGTTGGGGGTGAAGACTTGAGGCGCCCTCCTGACGTCACAAGCCGCGACGTCCCACAGACCGAAGCTGTCAGCATTGGACGCAAACCGGGAGGCGGTGCCAGCGCAGTGACGCCACAGAGGCGTGCCGCGGCGCCCACCTCACGGAGTGTGGCGGGCCAAGTTCCAGGTCCCGCCTCCAGATCCCGCCCCTTCCCATACACTTCCCTCTTTTAACGGAAGTGAGGGCCGGGGCCTCCGGCACGCTGTAGTGCCGGTTTGTAGCGGCCTCCTCACACCTTCGAATTGTACCTCCGCTGGGCTAGAAGGGCCGGGGAGCGCATCCCGCCCCCGCCCCCACCCACGCCGCCGCCGCCGCCGCCGCCGCCGCCGCCGCCGCCGCCACCGCCGCCGCCGCTGCCGCTGCCGCTTCTCACACACTAGGAATCCCTGGCCTCGCTCCCGGAGGCAGGGGCGCTGTGGGTACGCGGGCCCGGCCTCCGGTGCGTTCCAATCCGCTAGCCTGCCGGCTCGGGCCTCGCATACGCGCGCCAATTTCCGCATCCGGCTCCTGGCGCTTCCGGTCTTAGCTGGGCCCATCTGGGAGGTAGGTGTGTGAGGGTGGGAAGCTGGCTACGTGGCGTGGACGGCCAGAGTGTGCTGTCCCCAGCCTCGGTTTTCCCCTCCGCTAATATGTGTTGTCAAAGGTCCTTTCTTGGGAGAAGGTCTTGAGTGAGCTGCATGTGGAGATTTCCCCCACGTGGAGATGAGGGAAATGGGTGCCTGAATTTCTATCTCTGTCCTTGGGACCCGCGCTGGGGATGCCTGGGTAATTCAGAGGTCAACTATGCCAAACCTGTGACTGCCTTCGAGCATACTTAGACGTTCCTTTCCTGCATGATAGAGCTCACCTATTCTGGCGTTCCAGATCACAAGAGTTTCAGCTGGTTGGCCCTGCAACCCCCTCAGTTTACAAATGAGACTGAGATCTAGAGAGGGGAAATGGCCTTCCTGATACCATACTGCTGGAGAATTGTGGGGCTTCCCTGGAACCCAGGCTTCCTGGTTCAAAAGGAAGTCCTCCTTCCATCATTTCACATTTCACGTTATCTGAGAGGTTACTCTGATGTCTTTCCTCTCTTCTTTAAGCCCTACGGAGATGGGTCTTATCTTACTGGTTTCCAGGCCTATGGACTCCGTTATCAGGATCATTTTCTTCCCCAGGGTATACTACAAACCTCCAGATGTTGGCCTATGGGATTCAGCAGAGGATGAGTTGTCCATCCTCTCATTGGTAAGCTGTTTTTCCCAACTGTTCTCCCGCCATCCACCGTCATCATGTCTACCTTACTCCTCAATCTGGATTTTGGCGAACCTCCCCCCAGAAAGGCATTAGAAGGCAACGCCAAGCACCAAAAATTTGTCAAGAAGCGGCGGCTCTTGGAACAGAAAGGCTTTCTGAATAAGAAGCAGCAGCCCCCTAGCAAGGTCCCTAAGTTGCACTCAGAACCTTCAAAGAAAGGGGACACTCCCAAGGTGGATGGCACTTGGAAGGCCCCTCCCCTTCCAAAAAAGAAGACTGCTGCTTCCAGCAGTGGGTCAGAGCAGTCCCTGGACAAGAAAGCTGCAGTGCCTTGGCTGACCCCTGCTCCTTCACAGAAAGCTGGTTCTGTTGTGGCTAAAGTAGATTTGCTGGGGGAGTTCCAGAGTGCCCTACCAAAGATCAAGAGCCTCCCAATTTGCCCCCAGAAGAAGGGCTTCCAGAAGAACCCTCCTCAGAAGACTGCCCCACAGATCTCCGCCCAAGCTCACTCAGAGAATAAATACCCTGGAGCATCCCAGAAGATGCCAACGAAGATGGTGGCAATTGACTGTGAGATGGTGGGCACAGGACCCAAGGGGCATGTCAGTTCCTTGGCTCGATGTAGCATTGTCAGCTACAGCGGGGATGTGCTTTATGATGAGTACATCCTTCCCCCCTGCCACATTGTGGACTACCGGACCAGATGGAGTGGTATCCGGAAGCAGCACATGGTGAATGCTACACCCTTCAAGATTGCTCGGAGCCAGGTGAGAGGCATGGGAGATGGTGGTAGCAGCGGGGTGGGTGGGGAGGGGTCCAAATCATTTTTCTGCAAAGAATATCACCCTGGGAAGGTGCCGAAGGATTGTGGAGGGAGGGATGGAGTGGGTGGAGTAGCAGGTGAAGAAGGCTTTCTGTTGGGATAAGGAGTGGTGAGAGTCTGGAAAGTTACAGTTAGCTGGTGTAACGAACTTTATTAGTTAAGATCTTTTAGGTCCCAAGTGGAATCCTCATCTGGAGAACCGGGAATCTGCTAGAGAAATAACAGCCAGTGATGGACAGAGCAACAGGCATGAGTGCCAGGGGTAAAGGGCTCAATTTGAGAATGCCTTGTAGAGGTGGGGTCTAGGGTTGAGAATAGAGAGGTGGAGAGGGCTTCCCAAGCCAGAAATAGCCTGTGGCAATGTGGAAAATTGGTGGTAGGAGAAGGCAGAACATTGACAGAAGGAGCTGGGGCATATTTGTATAACTGGAACAGGTAGCCTGCAGTGGAGGGGATAAAAGACACTGGGCTGGTATGTTGGGGTTCTCATCTCACTCACTGAGCAAACCTAGCCACTGTAAGTCCTACGCTGAATACTGGAGGCACAGCAAATGAACAGGAAAGGAGGGTGAGCTGGTAAATGTGAAGGGGAAGGGAGCCTGCTGGTCTTGGAAGGCCTCCAGAGGGCGCCTTTGGTCCACTTCTTTGTAATTTCAGCTCCACATTCTTTGCCTTCTCTAGACACACACTGTTCCAATAATTCCTCATATGCCAGAGCAGTCAGTTGGAGGAATTTCATCAGAGGTGGAACAGCTGGATTTTAGAAAGAACTTGAAGAGTTGAAGAACATCCTGTGCACCAGGGGCATAGCTGAGCAAAGGCTTGGGAGAGGCAGAAGATGGGGTGGGCCTGAAACAGCAAATCCACTTAGCTTTAAGGCAGGCTATATGTCAAAATTAATGCGAAGTAAAGGTGTTAGTGGTGAGTAAACTGCAGGTGCAGTTAGGAGCAGCTAAATACCAAGTTGATTGGACTGTATCTGGCTTTCATCATAAAAACCAGTGCCCAAGCTGGGGTATGAGACTAAGGTACATTCAAATGAGTCTTTTCCCTTCCAAGGCATCCCATTGGGAGGTCAGGCATTGATTCCAGGCCTGTTGCTCTTGTTCACAATCTGTTTGGAACCCCATTTTGGTAATGGCCTTCAGAGCTCATGACATATTCTTTAGTTATCCTCATTGGCAGTATGTCCTTATGCTTTAAGATTCTGAAATGGTGAGAAATTATTTGGTTCCAAGAATGGTGTGAATAAGGTTCCTGACCAGCTGGTAAATACCCTCTGGTTATGAGCAGGAGGAGCTATGAAGCGCCGGGACTGATTTCTTGTTAAAGCAGCATAAGCATGGGCACTTGATCACTTCCCTCTGCAGCCTTAGTCTATAAATGATTCTTAATCTTTTTCTTTTTTGAGGTGGGGCGCTGTGCCTCACAGCTTGCAGGATCTTAGTTCCCTAACCAGGGATTAAACCCCGGCATCAGGCAGTGAGAGTGCCGGGTGCTAACCACTAGACTGCCAAGGAACTCCCAATTCTTAATCTTTTATGGCTTGTAGGCTCTTTGAGAATCTGATGAAAGCCATGGATCCCGCCCCCCCCGAAAAAAAGGCAAACATATGCATATCTATTTGCATATAATTTGGGGCTTCCAGTACCTTCCTGGAGCCCATCTTTAACAACATTGGTCCCAGCCTATGTCTAAGGCCAACATAATGATCATGGTTAAAGAACTTCAGGTATCAAGCCAGGACTGAACTAGGTAGTTACATGAACATCACATTGGGGTAGAAATTAATGTGAAGATAAGGTGCCACTGGTGATGTAAATCCAAACAGGGTTACACCATAGAAAATATCTACTTTTACCTTGGGGAGAGGAGATAGATGTAGGTGAAAGAAAACTTGTGGAAGAGGGCATTTCAAGGATGAGGTAGGTGGGCAATTGGTGAAAAGGACCTAGAAGGACTTAAACAGCCATGTTGGGCTTTGAGGATGCAGGGGCTACATCTTTGAATGCTGTTCCTCACCACCTCTTCTCCCATGCCTGTTTCAGATCTTGAAGATTCTCACAGGGAAGATAGTGGTGGGGCATGCCATCCACAATGACTTCAAAGCCCTTCAGTATTTTCACCCTAAGTCCCTCACCCGAGACACCTCCCATATCCCCCTCCTCAACCGTAAGGCCGACTGCCCAGAGAATGCAACCATGTCTCTGAAGCATCTCACCAAGAAGCTGCTGAGCCGGGACATCCAGGTAGCATCTTCCCAAATGCTGCCAGACCTCTGGCCTGGACACTGAAGGCTCTCCTGCTGCCTTTCTCCAGGCTCTGACCCTCAAATTCCTCTGGTTGTAGAGAGATCTGGATGGGATGCTCTGATGGGAAGAGCTTTGGGCAGAGGGGTCCATCTCTACATAGGGATAACTATTCCTGTTCTCTACCTCACAGAGTGTTCCAAAGGATACTTGGAAAAGGAAAAAAGCCTGAAAGTGGGGATAAAACCCTAACTAAGAAAAGTAGAAAGCAGGTAGTTGTGGTGGTCTAAAAGACCACGTAGTGGATGCAAGAGGCTCTTATGTATTTCATATGTTTGGCAGTCAAAGAGGGGATGGCCTGCCTGGCATGAGGCTGTGGACACATGTCATATACAGATCAGTTAAGGAACTGGGGAATGTGGAAGACTCAGAAGGCCTGTCTGTGATCTGGTTTGTTCTGCCTCTACAGAAGGATGTAGAACAATGTGGTATGTACATGTCGCTACAGAAAGGATTGAGGCAGACAGTAGCATAGGAGTTGAACCCCTGAAATTAGATAAGGAGTAGGGCCTCACCAGAGGTCTACCTTTGTAGCCCGCTAACTGCAGCAGCAGCAGCAGCAGCATCAGTGGGTTGGAGGGAGCCAGTTGGGAAGGGAAGAAACAGTCTCTTATAGCTTCATGTTCTTTTCTTCCTCCCTTTTCTTCCTTCTATCAGGTTGGCAAAAGCGGACATTCCTCTGTGGAAGATGCTCAGGCCACCATGGAGCTGTACAAGTTGGTTGAAGTTGAGTGGGAACAGCACCTGGCCCAGAATCCCCCAAAAGACAAGTGCCAGTGGGGACACTGGTGATGTGGGGAGGCAGAGGCAGCACCACACCCAGGAGAACAGGGCAGTGGACCAGTGGACAGCTCTACCAGCTCTACACCTTTGGAAACTAGAGTTGTTGGGGAGAGTGAGGCTCCACCCCAGACTTAATATCCATTAAAATTTCACCTCAGGTGTTGTTAAGTGTTCCCTGGAAGGAGGAAGGCTCCATGTCAGAACCCAGCCCTATAGGCTGTTTACCTCTTAAATGGTGCTAACCATGGGTCCCAGGATGCTTTGCTCCTGGGAAAGCCTTTTGACTTTCAAGGGGCAGGGCATACTGGGAAGTGTAGTTTCCCAAACTGCCTTATCACTAGAGTGACCATATGTCTCATTTTATGCCTTTTGTTCTCAAGTAATTAGCAGCACTGTGTTGAACTTTCCAAAAGTATACTGCTGGATGATAACTTGTATGATCACAGTTTCTCTCAGACTTTTTTTTGGCTCAGAGTCTACATCCAGTCTGTGTTGGGATATGACCTGTTCTTTCCACCTTGACTTCCAGAGGAGCCATCCCTGGTGAGGTTTAGTTCTTAGGGTTACAAGGCAGTAGAGGTAAGAGAGAGTGACTTGGAAATCAATTTTTTGGATTTAGGAAAGCAGCCTCTTTCCTAAAGTGATAGAGGATTTATTTAATTTAGACCCCACTTGGAAGGTTAAAGAAGAATTCAAAGTGTTTTAATGGTTTTTAGTCTTTTACTTTGCTAAACCAAGCCTTTTAAAACTCAAATTATTCCCTTGATAAATTTTTATAAAGGAAAAACAATTGTGTGATGTTTTCTTTATAACTTCACGTTAAATAGCTTTGTCACGGGATCCTGTAGAGCTATAATTCTGATAGGGGGTCCAGGGTCTGTGTGAATGACACTAACTGGGCCCTGGTTTGCTGAAAGTCATCAAGAAGCGCTGACCAAGCCTTTGTGTGTAGCCCATGTGCTCTGCTGCCTTGTCCTCGACCCTACCACAAATCAATGAGTCACCTAAAGTGACACCCCAAGCCATGCGAACACCCTCACACAGAGGGTATGTGACCAGGAGAGTGACTCAGAGAGCGGGCGTGCGGGAGGGATGGAGCCAGGGAGGAAGGGTGCTTCATGACGCCAGCCTGGTCGCTTCTGCCAGCTCTTCCTCGGTGGTATACACCCTCATGTTGGGAAGGTGGGTCACAGGTCTGACCTTGTGTCTGGGATCACTGCACTCTGTCTTGAGAGAACGCAGACTCCATGTATACACCAAGGCTTGTGCCCTCCTGAGTGGCTAGTTTGGCTCCAGGGGCCAGAGTCACAGTCATGCCTGCCTACAGAAGGGAATTTCCTGCAGCCAAATCGGACCCCAGACGTGGTCTTGCTGTTGTGTCCTGCGCTACAGGATCTGCTTGCATAGGCAGCTGTTGAGCTCTGAGCAAGTTGGTTCCTGTTGAACCCAACATATGTAGTGTCCATGACACTTCACAAAGAGGTGCTAGGCATCCTTACACACCTCTAAGTGGGAGTAATCTAGAAAGGCTACACCAAAAAGTGGGGATACAAGTCTTAATTGAAATGAAGGCGAGTCTTACATTGTGATCAGTAAAGTAGAATATATGTGGAAAATTCTCCTTTGAGTTCATGTTTTAGAGTACCTGGCTTTGTAATTTATTCCACTGAAGTATAGTTGATTTACAGTGTTGTGTTAATTTCTGCTGTACAGCAAAGTGATTCAGTTATGCATGTATATATGCATTCTTTTTCATACTGTTTTCCATTGTAATTTATCGCAGGATATTGAATATAGTTCCCTGTGCTATACAGTAGGACCTTGTTTTTTATCCATGCTATATATAACAGTTTGCATTTGCTAATCCATCCCCACTCCGCTTCCCCTTGGCAACCACAAGTCTGTTCTCTATTCTGAATCTGTTTCTGTTTCATAGATAAGTTCATTTGTGTCATAGTTTAGATTCCACATGTAAGTGATAGCATATGGTATTCGTCTTTCTCTTTCTGGCTTACTTCACTTAGTGTGATAATCTCTAGGTCCATCCATGTGAGTAGCAACTGGCTTTTATGCTCCACTTCACCCGCCACTCAGGTGCCCTCAGTCCAGCATTGGGAAGAGCTCAGTCTCACTTTAGCTCACCAGGAAGAACCTGGAGACCAGAGGACCTTGCAGACATTTTCTTACTCTTTTCTCTTATCACACTTCCTGGGCAGAGCCCAGCTCACCCTGCAAGGTGCCTGGGGATCCCTGTACTTTATTATTATATTTTTAATAAATTTATTTATTTATTTATTTATTTTTGGCTGCATTGGGTCTTTGTTGCTGTGAGTGGGGGCTACTCTTCATTGTGGTGCACGGGCTTCTCATTGGGGTGGCTGCTTGTTGCGGAGCACGGGCTCTAGGCGCGCAGGCTTCAGTAGTTGTGGCCCGTGGGCTCCAGAGCACAGGCTTAGTTGCTCCGCGGCATGTGGGATCTTCCTGGACCAGGGCTCAAACCCATGTCCCCTGCATTCACAGGTAGATTCTTAACCACTGCACCACCAGGGAAGTCCTGGGGATCCCTGTACTTTAATCCCCTCTTTCTCTGCCCCTCTGTTCCCAGGCTTCATCCAACTGATGACAGATAAGCCCCATTGCAGATTACTATGGAAATAGCAATCAGCCAGTCCTGTTATGCCTTGGGTATTAAGGCTCTTCAGAGTGGAGCATACGTGTAATAAAACACATGCTCTTCCAATAGCATTCTTTTCATAGCATAATGTTTTCTAATGCCAAGACCCCCTTCTGCAGGTGAGAATGATAAAGGGAAATGAGTGTGAGAAGTGTATCATGCCAAACACATTACTGATCTTAAAATTTCATGAAACAAAGTGATTCTCAGAAGGGTAAGGGGGGATGTACTTTGAAATTTCAGGTGATAGCACTGCCATTCTCTCTACCCTTAAGAACCACTGACTGAGGGAGTTCCCTGGCAGTCCCGTTAACCACTGGACTCTGCACTCTCACTGTCGAGGTCATGGGTTCAATCCCTGGTCGGGGAACTAAGATCCCATTAGTCACACGGTGTGGCCAAAAGAAAAAAAAAAGAACCACTGATCGAGCCAAGGCTCTAAAGGAATCATTTGATTCCTAGTTTAACAGATGGTTACAGCTGACGATAGGAAAGATGAACAGCACTGTAATTATGAACTTACCCCAAAGCACATTAGCACAAGTCCAAGTTTAGAGACACAAATTCCCATGTATGCAATATGCCAAGTGCATTTATGAATATCCTACGTCTACAGTCTACGTGTTATTGCTCACAGTGCTCTTTCATTTACCCTGTAATTAAGGGCAAGTCCACCAAACAGCCCATAACAGCATTTTATTGTTGTATTGATACTAGGTTTTAAGTTTGATCTTGCCACTTACTAAATTTGTGATGGTCAGTTTGTTTCTTGGAGCCCCAGTGGTTCTAGCATTAAAATTCTGGGGTTCTTTTCTAACCTTGAGGTTTAACTAATGGTTGCTGTCATTAATAATAATAATGGCAACCATTTATTGAGTGCTTCTCTGTGTCAGGCACTGTGCTGAGTCCTTTAGGAGCATTGTCCCATTCTCTGTAAGGTAGGTGGAGGTATTCCCATTTAACAGTTGAGGAAACTGAGGCTGACAAAAAGGAAGAAATATTCCCCAGGCCAAATAGCTGAAGGTTGGTAGTGCTGGCACTCAGACCTGCCAAGTCTGCCTGTCTGAAGCCTCTGCTCTTAACCACTGCCCTGCTTGGCTGTTAACACATTCAGGCAGCACCTGATGGGCTTGGAATCCTTCCACTCAAATGTTTATTAAGCACCTGCTATGTGCCAGGCATTGTGCTAGGCACAGAGAAATGGCATGTGACCCCGAGTTGCTTACAGCAACCTGAAGGAGAGAAACCAGTAAACTAATTTCAGTGCCCTGTGGCAAGTACTGTCCAGAGTCACCGAAGGATTTAAAGCAGGGGAGTGATGTGGTCAGATCTGGGTTTTAGGAAGATGATGCTGGCAGCCCAATGGAAGCAGGATTGGGGAAGGGCCAGGAGCTGAGTTCTTCTGTTTGACTAATTTGATGAGCAGTGATGGAGTCCTGAATTAATGAAGTGGGAAGATGCGTATGATCATCGCTGAGAAGGTAGAATCATTAAGACTTAGAGATCAGGGCAAGAGGATTAAAGGTTGCCTTGATATTTCTGAATTACAGTGAATAGACAGCAGTTGGTGCCATTCACCAAGACAGAGAATATGGTGGGCAGAAGAGCAGGTTTTTGGGGAGGATGACTTGGGTATTGACTGGCTTGACTTTGAGCTGCCTGAAGATACCCAAATGGAGATGTCCAGCCAGCAGCTGGATGTACCAGACTGGAGTTTAGCAGAGTAAAAGAGATCTGGGGCTGGAAACTAAGGCTTAGAGACAAGAGTGTAGCGGTGGGATGGAAGCCTTGATTGGAATGAAGCCTTTATACATAAAGGTATAAAGAGCAACAGAAGGTCAAAATCAAAGTCTCAGGAAGTACCCATCCTTATAAGCTGCTGGAAGAAGAGAGGTCTGAGAGAGGGCTATTGGGTAAGAGGACAGCTAAGGAGACTCCCCAGGAGGGAGGAGATAGCATTAACAGCACGGAGAGCCAGTAAGCTGAGAGCAAAGAAAAGGGTCTATTTTGTAGCGATTTGGTGCCCTTCATCTCAGCAATTGTCTGTGGTGGTGGTGGGGAGGGCGGCAGAAGCTCAGCTGAGGTGGGCTGGAGAATAAATTGGAGGTGAGGAAGGAGAGGAGTGGGTGTGGACTGCTCTTTCTTGGCTCTGAAGAAAAGCAGGTGAAGGTTGCTGTAGGAGTGAGAAGTCTTAGGATGCCAATGGACAAAGCCAGTAGAGCATAAGGTGGCTCACGAGGGGGCAGGTGAAGTAAGCTACAGGGGATCCTGAAAGAGTAGGGGGAAGGGATGCCAAGCTTAGCCTTGGCCAGCAATAGGGATCCCTTGTCTTCTGGGACAGAAAGGAAAAAGGAACGGGTAGGGCAGATGGAGATGGTTTGGGATGATGGTGGAATAAAGTGATTAGCACCTGGTGACCTCGATTGCTCATTACATGGTAGGCAGAGTGGTCTGCTGAGTATAAGGGGGAAGTCAGGGGACAGGAGCTTGGGAAGAATGAAGACGGTTTGCAGCAGCCACTGAGAAGACGGGAGAGTGAGCCGACTGAGAACACAAGGAAGGGCCTCTGAGCAACGGCAGAGTTCCTGATTGAGGTCAGAACCTGAATTTGCAGGAGCACTGCAAGCTGCAAGCTGCAAGCTGCTTGTCACAGTTGTTTTCTAGCATCACTCAGCAGCTCAAACAGAGAAGTGGAGAGTTTAAATGCTTGCGGCTGCATAGGCCGCAATGGGAGGACAGTGTGTGGTCCTGGAGGTGAGTGTCTGAACTGAGATGGAGATGAGATTGTTGGAGTCCGTGGAGTCAAGGACCTGAGAGGCTGACCTGTTGAGTAAGTGCTGGAAGCCCCCAGGTGGCTGGCCGTAGGATTACATATCTATATATCTGTACCTATATCTATAGATAGATAGATAGATAGATTTCTTTTTGGTTGCACTGCACGGCACGTGGGATCTTAGTTCCCTAACTAGGGATCAAACCCGTGCCCCCTACGGTGGAAGCGTGGAGTCCTAACCACAGGACCTCCAGGGAACTCCCCGACAGCAGGATTAGAAACAGGAGGATGGGGAGCCTGAGCTAGATCCTTAGGGACCTGAGGTAAATAGATGCAGCAAACAAGGAGTTGAAGATGCAATAAACATGGCGTGAGCCTCAAAGAGTTGGGTCAGGGATTTCTAAGAGGGCGGCTGAGGCATCATGGAGAAGCATGCAGAGTTCTGAGGCCTCCCAGGCAGCGGTCATGGCCTCCGCCAGGGCTATATCACTCTCGTTTTCAGACCTGATTTTTGTCAGAGTACCTCTTTCATGCATCTATCAAGGACAGTTAAATAAATGATTAAGCCAGGAACAAGAGTACTAATGAAAGACAGGTATTTCTTTCAGCCTTAGTAGTCATTGATTTTGGTTGATGTCATTCACTTTTCATTCACTTGTTCAAGAAATATTTATTGAGTACAAACCATGTGCCAGGTACCGTTGTAGGCTAGCGAAGTCTGCACGAGCTTCCCTTGTAGTGCGGTGATGAGTGACACGAGGAAAAGTAAGGGGATAAGGCAGATATGTGTACATAAGATTTTAAATGGGCTGTTTAGAGAAGACCTCGCTGAGGAAGTGACACTTGAGCAGACCTGAAAGAAGTGAAGGAGCAAGTCATGTAGATATCTAGGGGAAGAACATTCCAGAGAAAGAGGTAGGTGCAAAGGCAGGAGGAATGTTTGGTGTATTTAGGGAGCAGCAAGGAGGCCGGCATGGCTGGAACAGGGGAAGCCAAGGGGAAGGGGGTAGGAGTTGGGGTTAGTGAGCAGGGGGAGATACAGGCAGATAATATAGAGCCTTGTAGGCCATCGTAAGGAGCTGGGCTTAATATCTGCACAAAATGGGGAACAAATGCAGGGTTTGGAGCAGACTGGTGTGAACTGACTCAGGATTTAAAGGACTCCCCCTGACTGCTGTGAAGGGAGGGGAGTGGGGACAGAGAACCAAAGAGGAGGCTCTTGCTGTAATCTAGGCAAGAGATGGTAGGAGTTGAGGCAGTGGATGTGGTAAGTGGCCTCATTTGAGACTAATTTTACATACACATGGATGATCTTTGGTGTGGTTGATGCTGAACAAATGTTTAAGCCAAGACCGACATCTTTGGCTTTTCAACTCTCACCCAAGCTCCTGTATACACTAGCCCACCAAAGAGAGCTCAGGAAGTAAGTACATGCACCCTCAGAAGATGGGGACCCAAGGATGGTCAGGGGTGGACATTTGCTGCAGACTCTGAGCAGACAGTCAGGGTTGCACTATCTCTTTCGCGCAGTGACTGAATGGGTAAGTAACATCTAGTGGCACTGCTAGGGGGGGTCCTGGTGAGTCCCTTCCACCCCAGCCCCTGGCCTGTGGGAACTGCTGCACAGGTTTTTGCTCCACTCTCCTCTCTGCCCTCCCACCGCTTAACTGTGCTGACTTGCTGGTTTTGTTTGTTTCTTTCTTCAATATGTAAGGCTTCTAGCCTTATTTAGGGATACCATCAACTCTGTGCTTTCTTTGAAAG
>NW_006785665.1:1328774-1329942 GCF_000442215.2 Lipotes vexillifer
AAGAGTGTATATAATGCATAGGATTTTGAGAGAGATGGGGGTGGGGGGAAGAGGCAGAGAGAGAAGGTATTTTTAAGAATTTGCCATGGAAAGACAAGTACATCTTAATCTTCCTCCAGGCTCAACTGAATTCCACTCTGAAGTGTTTAAGAGCAAAGCTTTGGAATCAAACAGACCCAAGACAGTACATGGAAAGCTGTTGCACAGTGGTGGGTTCAGAGTCAGAGCCACTCCTTTCCCAGACCCGGGCACTGAGGATTGGGCCCTGTGCCTGTGACCCTGACCCCCCTGTCCCAATGCAGCACCAGGAACCTAAATTGTCTGGCATCCCTAGAGCAGAGGCAGCTTCCCCAAGGGGCAGGTTCTTCACTCCCTTCTACCTTGTGGAATCCTGCTCGGTTGCTTCTTGGAAAGATTCCATGAGACAGATCCAAACCATAACCAAAGGAGGAAGAAGGCAGACTGCCCCTGCCCTGGGAGCTGCGGAGGGAGATGGAGCCCACACCCAGGACCAACAGGGAGGCAGAGGCAGATAATGCAGCCTGACAGCTGGAGACCTAAGGCTGGGGCTTGGACGCCGGGCTGAGCTGGCAGAGTGGGTAGGTCTGGGAAGCTTTCCTGAAGGGTGGGAGGGTGGATCTGGGGCCAGATCAAAGGGGCCCCGGGCTGGGGAAAAGGCAGAGTGATCTGTTGCCTTTCTGCTAGGTTAGAACCCACCCCCATGCCCACTCTCCACTCCAAGGCAAGAACTGCCTCCTCCCAGCTTTGGAATCAATTCCCTGGGGCTCCTAGGAACCTAGCACCGGTGGGTCAGGGAGCTCATCAGAGGAGACTTGGCCCAACGAGACCACACTGCCCCCAAGCAGGGAGAAAGGCACACACTGTGTGTCCTTGACTCAGGATGGCTCCCTCTCTAGGCCAGCTACTGCAAGCTCAGTAGGAAGACTAACCAAAAATCCAGATCATCTGGAAACCTGGAAATGTGTGGGTGACAGTCCTAGAGCACTGGGATTTAGGAGGCGTGAGACCGTGGCGAGAGGTTGGCAGCTGTGAAATCCAGGAGCTGCTGGCTCCTTTGATCCCCCAGGGACGTGTCCCTGAGGATCCCAAGTGCCAAAGCTCCCTCTTGGATGTCTTTCCCAGGTTGGTGGAGAAGACGCAGGCGGGG
>NW_006785665.1:1329952-1336772 GCF_000442215.2 Lipotes vexillifer
GGGGGGGGGGGTGCTTTGTCACAACAGTGTGTCCTCACCCTGGCGAGCTGAAATTCACAGACACTAGCCCAGTGCCCTTTGGGAATCCAGGCAGGGTGGGGGGCCCTGGTGGATGGGATGGGGTAAGGGGTACTGGGTTGGGGGAGGCAGGGAGACTGTACAGTCTCTCTTTGACAGCTAACATTTTCCAGAGCTGGAGCCTACAGGGGAAAGGAAATCAGAGCTTCCCACTTCACACATCTTTTTCCCATTTTGTTCATGCTGCCCAGGGAAAGCCATTAGGGCTAGGTCAGTCTGGGGCCTCCCCGACCCTCCCATGTCTCCAGCCCTGCTATAAGGAGGGGTGGGATGGCAGGGTCACTGGAAGGACAAGGGCCTAGCCTGGCAAAGGGGCCAGACTCTGAACTTTTGTATCCCTTCTTAATTCCCTGCCTGCTCAAGATGGGAGGATGGGGGAAGGGACCAGGAATCTGGGCTCCTGGGGCCCTCCCTTACTCTGCTCTAATCCTCCTGCACCTCTGATTCTGTCTCCAGGCAGTCTGGCCCACTGGCCTGGGCCTGGTCTGCAGCAAGAAGGGCCCTGGTGTTGGGGAAGCTGGCCCTTATTACCCGACTCTTAGAGCTTCAGCCTCCTTCCTGGAGCCATTAGCACAGCTGGTTTCCATAGGCCCCTAGGAGCCAGGCTGGGGGTCAAGCTACTAGGTCTTTTTTTTTGGCTGTGTTGGGTCTCATTGCTGCACGCTGGCTTTCTCTAGTTGCTGCGACGAGCGGGGGCTACCCTTCGTCGAGGTGCACGGGCTTCTCATTGCGGTGGCTTCTCTTGTTGCGGAGCACAGGCTCTAGGCGCGCGGGCTCAGTAGTTGTGGTGCACAGGCTTAGTTGCTCCGCAGCATGTGGGATCTTCCCGAACCAGGGCTCGAACCCGTGTCCCCTGCATTGGCAGGCAGGTTCTTAACCACTGCGCCACCTGGGAAGTCCCAAGCTACTAGGTCTTACCTGGAGACAGTAGCTGCATTTGGTGGCTAGAGACAGGAGGGGAATGCGAGAGCTAAGGAGCTTTGAAGTGGTGTTCTCCCCAAGCTGACCGATGTTCCTGAGTCTGACCCATCAGCCCCCTTACCCTGCCCACACCCCGCCCAGGGACAGTGAGTCCAACACCCTCTTTCTGTCTCCATCCAGAACCTCAAAGCCCAGACCTGGGGCCCCCTCAGTTTCTTCTCTGGGACCTCGCCCTTCTCGCCTCCCTCCTGCCTCTTTCCTCTTCAATCCCAGAGTCTGATTATCTGGCCCAGTGCCCACCTTCTGCAGTTCAGGCCAGAGGAGGAATATAGCCCCCATCCAATCTGCAGCCTTGCCGATTTCTTTCTTCCTCCAGAAACTCCAGATCATCTCAGTGGAGGGGGGGGGGTCTTTAGACCCCTGGCTCTTCTTCCATTTGCCATCCTCGGAGAGTGGGAGAGGAGGCATCTGGGAGATGGCTTGGGCTCCCCAGAACCAGTTTTGGGCTAGACTGCAGGCTGTTCATCTTTTCCAGGGTTAGCCACTGTCCCCAGGTGCCATGCAAACCCAGGTGTCCAGCCTGCCAAACCTGTCATAGCTACAGCCTTCACCCTCCTGCCTTGGGCTGCCAGGGGATAAGGGGCCAGTTCAGGGCAGGGAGTGGAAATGGCAGAGGGGTCTGGCCCTAGTCACTGCATCATAAAAGCTAAAAGGAGCTTAACTGCAGGTCTCAGTGCTGACTGACTTCTTCATCCAGCAGTGCTGCCCTGGGGGGATTCCTTCAGGAGCGGGCGAGGGGCCACACAGCTGGCCAGAGTCAGGTCCAGGCCCATCCAGCTTCAGATGTTGGCAACTGCCACCAACAGTCCCGGCCACACTGAATCCCCACCTCAGCCTGGAGGTTCTCTGAGAAGCATGGAGGCTCCAGAGGAAGGGGAGTCGAATTTGGTGCCTTTCACTGCAGTAGGAGAGAAAACTGAGCAGGGGCCTACGTGGAGAAAGGGATGACCTCCCATGCCAGATTGGCAAGAAGCAAAGTCTAGGTGGTGGAGCCACGGTAGAGGGACGGAGAAACAAAGAGCCCAGGGTCAAGGAATAGAATCAGTGAGTGGTGGCCAGGCCTTGTGCAGGGCGTCTCCAGGCTCTTCAGTGACTGCCCACACCTCTGCGCCTGCCCCCTGAAAAGGCAAGCAGAGCCAGGGGCCTCTCTCAGGCGAAAGAGATTCAATCCGAACACTGTCTTCAGCCAGTGCATCCCCACCTCCTCCTCCTCCCCTCCCTTGCTCAGCCTGCCCGCGGCTCAGTGTGCCCGGCCCAGCCCCGAGGAAAGCGTTGGCGGAAGGAGCTGGGAACCAGGTAGCAGAGCCAAAAACAACAGAGGAGCCGCCTGGCTGCCTGGGTGCGGCGCAGATCCTCCCCTTGTCTAACTGTAATTCCTCCTATCACAGTCAGTCCCCTCCTCACACCCTGTGGGTCTGACCCTACTGGGCCATACTTACCTCCCTCTTTGCAGGGCCCAGGGCTGACCCCGGGGAGGCCACTTGTCATCCCCTACCTTTGAGTCCAGCTGCCCCTTCCCCCGGTCACTCAGATTCTCCGCTCACGCCTTCCTTAGTTCTCAGGGTCTCTCCCGTGTGCCCAGATGTTCCTGGGAAATAAGTTGCCTCCTTTCTAGTTCTCTGTCTCCCAGCTTGCACTTTTGCTTGCTGGAAGCTCTTTTTTGGTCTAACTGCCATCCATCCTGTTGCAATGGCAATTTCATTTGGGGAGAATCAGAGCCGGCCTTACCAGATTTGAAAAGGGCTGGTTCCTAAACCCAGGGAGACGCAAGAATGGAACATCCCCTTCGGTACCGAGGATCAGAGCAGACTAGGAGGCAGGATGCTTAAGTCTACGCTTGGTGCTGAGTGGAATCCTGAGGGCTCAGGGAGGCCAGGAGACACAGCTGTCCTGCCCCAGGCACTCCCAACTCCCCTCTTCTACTTTCCGACTTCCCCACCCTCTATAGAAGTCCTGCTTTATTTGCAGCCCCTACCCTGAGTGGCAGAGACCCTAGTGTCCAGCCCCACCTGGGTTTAATTTCTACATGACTCCCAGCCAACAAACTCTGTGATCCAGCAGATGCAATAACACTGGTCAGGGTGAGGCCCTTCTACAAGTGCTGGCTTTGGCCAGAGAATCTCCTTGGTCCCGGTTGGGGGTGAGGGTGAGGGGTTCATGACACTCCCACTCTTCCCATCACTCCTCCCCCACTCAGCTTCAAGGGAATGATGGAGAGGAGTGGGGGAGCCTCCTCTTCCCAAGCCCCCAGAGCCCTCAATAGTGCACGCATCTACATCTACTCACAACCACACTCTTGCAAACCATTCAGAGCCTACCCATCTCCATTCCTTGTGCAAAACCAGCCACTTTCCTCATAGCCACACTGCAACGGGAACAAAACCCCAGAGTGTTTCTTTCCTAACTCTCTCAAGCCGGTTGGTTTCCTCCCCACTCCACCCCCATCCTGCCTCTGCTCCCCCAGCTTTTCTCACCAATTAAGCACCCTCCCCCACCTGAGTCTCCAAATTCCTAGGGGGAACCCCAAGAGGAGTATGACCAAGGCTCCTAGAAAGGGGAACGCGTTGCCCCAGGAGATCTGCAGCAGATTTGGTCATAATTAAAAGGCCAGCGACACTAGGAAATTCCTTCTCCTTATGGATCCCAGCGGGAAATTAAAGCCAGTTGTGACTGAATGACTGATGCTGGCTAAACTCCTCCCCATCGCCTGGTTCCAGGGCCCTAGTCCCTGCCCCTTGCCCCTAGGCTCCCCCAGACTCCTCTGTTAGCCCCCTTTCCCGGTACCCCCAGCCCTCTCATCCCACTGCCCCCAACCCCAGTCCCCCAACCCCCTTCCCCTGAATCTCTCCTAAGCACCCCTTACACATGAGCCTCCATGTTTCTGTGGGGTAACAGGGCTGCTGGAGGCTGAGACATCCAGCCTAGCTGCCCTGCACCATGCTCTGGACCCTCTGCCCACCTCCCTCAGCCAGGGTTGGGGTGCGGGGGCTGAAGCTCAGGCCCAGAGCTGCCAAACCACAAGCACATCTGGAAAAAATTCCCCTCCCAGCCTGACTTTCCTTTGTCTTACTTCTGTCTTTTTGGAAATTCTGGCTGCCTGGCCAGTGGGGGGAGTGAGGAAGTGAAGGGAGGGGAGTGGGCCCAGGCCTCCTTCCTCCACCCCAGGGAGCCCCCACCTCCAGCCTCTCCAGTTTCCTCAGCCAGACCACATCCCTCCTCTGTGCTCCTGCAGGTCTAGGCTCCCTCATTCTGGTTGACCATCTTTTGAGCGAGGTTTCTACATCCTTCTCACAAGGCTTGTGGGGGAGAGGGCCAACACTGGCCCTTCTCTTTTGCAGCAGGAGGGATGCATATTGAGGAGGAGACTGGACTATTCTGGCTGGGGTCTCAAGAGGGCTGGAGTGGAGATGGACATGGGACCTGGGTAGAAGAGGTAGGGGGCAGTGAGGGGGAAGGAGAGGCAGCAGGAGTCTGCTTTCCACCATGTTCCCTCCCCCAGCCTCTCCTCATCCCTTTGGCTGGGAGCCTGATTTCACTGTCAGAACCTAATCCCCCTCCCTTTACCTCCAGCGTTGCTGGAGCCGGGTGGATGGGGGAGGAGCACAGGCAGTGCCTTAACCCCAGGCACTAAGCACCCCCCAGGGACCACCCCCTTCCCTCCACCACCTCTGCTTTTGTCTGACCATCCTCCAAGAGCCCTTCGACCTGCTGCCCCCTCACTTCCAGAAGACCAGGCCACCCGCACCCCCAAATAAACTCTCCCACACCAAACCTGGAACCCTAAAACCAGGCTGGGGCATCCAGCTCCCTTCTTCAGAATTGACATTTTATTGGTTATTGCAGGGTGGGACCCTGTCAAGAAGTCCTTTCTACAGTCTAATCTCCATCCCTCCTGCTCCAGAGTTGCATTATTTTTTTCCTACACACCCGTAATTCAGAGATTTTCCTCTTTACAGCACAGCGGCTCGACCTCCAGTGTGTCTTTGGTAAATCCTCCAGCCCCTCTCCCTTGGCTCTCCTCCGGGCTCCTCCACAGCTAAGGCCCCTACCCTCTTAGACCGTTCCAGGGCTCTAAGGGAAGGGGCTTAGAATCTCGGAGAGCCTGTCCTCTGCTCCACCCATGGCCACGCTGGCAGGGAGGGGCCAGGGCAGGAACCCAGGGCTGGGACCAGATGAGGGGATTTTCTTCACCGCCTCGGAAGAAGCTGGGAGGACAGCTCCGGCAGGGTGGCGGGGGGTGGGGTGCGGTACGGGCATCGGGGCCACGTGCACGGATTCGCCGAGGGCAGCTGGGCCGCAGTGTCCCTCAGCGCTGGACAGGCCCCCGGGTTCCGGCCGCTCGGGGTACCGCATCCTCTGCGATCGGCGGTCTCGAGTCTCCCGGCCTGTCTCCGAGGTTCCCTGCCTGACTTCCATTTGTTTCTCGGTCCCCTGGCCCTCTCCCCCGGGGGTCTCGCTCACTCCCACTTGGGTCTCCGCGGGGAGCCGTTCCCTACCCCCCTCCTTTGATCTCCCACTTCAAAGCTGCTCGCGGCGGGGCGGCCTCTCCTTCCGCCAGTTTTATGGCTCAGAATGGTGACACCTGAGACCCCGCTCCGCCCCTTCCCCGGGGCACCCAGACTCCCCCCAACCTAGGTGGCAGCGCGGCGCGCTGAGGGCTCCGCGCCTCAGTCCCCGCCTCCCCTCCCTGCCGCCTACTGCGATTCCCTCGGGGGTCTGGGGAGCCGAGTGACACAGAAAGCGCCGTAATAAAGAGCTCGTGTCAAGTGATTGGCTGTGACCTCTGCCCTCCCCAGCCTGGCGCTCCAGGCTCCTGTTTAACCCTTCGATGCCCGCCCAACGCTTTAAGAAGAATGAGTCTCTTTGCGTCAACTTCCATCGTCCGCAGGCGCTACTGGAGCCCGATACCCGCTGGGGAGTCGAGGGTGGTGGGTAGGGGGTGAAGCCCCCTCCCAGCCTCTTCGAGTTGTTCCAGTAGGGGGCGCCGTTGCCTCACTTAGGTGCCTGGCCCCTAAACCCCAGGGCTCCCCAGCAGGTCTCGAGTTCGGAGCGGTCACGCTGGATCCCCCAGGTGGGGTGGAGGGGGGGGCGGAGCGGGAGGCGGGACCACCTCATTCTTGGGCAAGGGCGGGTCCACGAAGGGTATAAAAGCTGCCCGCGCGAGAGCCCAGGCCGGCTTTAGGGTTGTCCTCGGACGACTCCTGGTTCCTGAGTCTCACCCTCCGGCGAAGGCGGCGGAGACATCTCTTTCGACTGAAGGACTCAGCGTCCAGTGCTCCAGCCGAAGGATCTAAGGGGACCGCCACTAGCACCGCCACCATGCCCAACTTCTCTGGCAACTGGAAGATCGTCCGATCGGAGAACTTTGAGGATTTGCTCAAAGTTCTGGGTAAGGAGATTTTTGAGCGCCCGGGAGAGGAGAGGGGGCTCCGCCGAGGCCTCGGAGGTGGGTACGAGAAAGAAAGGGAAGTTGGAATCAGAGTGTGGGAAGCTGGGCGCCTGCATTCCCAAGGATAGGGGTCAGACGCCTGGGTCCCGGGGCGCTGAGCCCGAACACCTAAATCCTTCTTTCTTTGGCGGGGCGCCCACAGAAGCCAACTCCTGCGGCGACTCAGCCTCTGAATCAAGTAGAAACCAGAAGCATGAGGTCGGTATTCCCTGGGGTGAGGCAGTGGGGTTCACCGCAGTTCGGAAGCTGCAAACCCTGCATCCAGGCTGGGAGCCTGGGTCCCTACCCAGCCGAGCCTCCCACCCCCACCCC
>NW_006785665.1:1336881-1346068 GCF_000442215.2 Lipotes vexillifer
CCCATGCCGCGCCTCCCACCCCCACCCCAGTCATTCCTGCCTCCTTCCCCTTGCCCCCCGCAGGTAACCCAATCCCCGAGCAGATTCCAGATCTCTCTGCGCGGGGCTCCACCCACCAGGTGATCCGTCACCGCAGGGCCCCCAGATCCCCCTTTCTTCCCCTTTCAGAACTTTCCCACTCTGCTCCCCCCACCCTCCATCTGTGAGACAAATATTTTCCTACAGCGAGCAGCTCCAGAATCCTAAAGTCGCTCTGGATAATTATCACTTTCTTAGATTTCAACAAATGGCTTCGTGTGAAACCCCAGCCATCCCCTCCCTTTCAGAAAATCCAAATTCTCTTCTCCCTGCCTCCCTGGAGACGGGCTGCAGCCCAGCTAGGTCTGTTGGTTAAAGATGGAGGAAGTTGAATCTACCCAGACTGCCCTTCCCAACTCCTGTGTGCCCTCTGGTGTCTGGGGAGGGGGGTGGGGAAAGCCTGGGCCGGCTGGGGAGAGGGCTCTGCAAAGAGATGGAGGTTAGTCAAGGACCCAGCCACTGGGAAGCCACCTGGAAACCCTGGAGCCATCAATTTCTGAACTGAACAGAGAGACCCCAGCTGGAATGAGCAGAGGGCACCCTGTGTGGGGCAGGGGGCTGTAGAAATGAGTCAGAAACTAGGAAGGGGCTGGAATGCAGTGAGGAAAGCAGGGATTTCCATCCTTCCTTACCGTTAGTTCTGCTTGCAGTCTGACCGCAGTATTTCTTGTAATCATGTCAGCCTTTCTTGCCCTACCCTTGTTGAAATTAAAGATCCAGGACTTCCCTGGTGGTCCAATGGGGACCCCGCACTCTCAGTGCAGGGGGCCTGGGTTTGATCCCTGGTCGGAGAACTGGATCCCGCACGCATGCCTCATGCTGCAACCAAGATCCCGCGTGCCACCAAGATCCTGCCAAAGGATAACGATTTTCCCTTCAGAAAGCCTAGATGCCATTCTCTGGATTCTGGCCCCTCTCCCCAGTGGAGGAGGCAGTGGCCTGGCACACCCCCAGGCCCCAGCTGGAGGATAAGATCCCAAACCCAACCCTGTTGTCTGTCTGTCTTCAGTCTGTTTGTCCTCCCTGCGGGGTCTCTCAGAGCCACGTGCCCTCCTTAGGGCTTGCTGTGGGGCAGATTGAAAACAGACCCGTTAGACAAACACAGCCCTGAATCAGCCAACGTTGGCTGAGCCTGGCCCCAGCACCACAGGTACCAGAAGCTGGCTGGAGGGGTGTCTCCTCTGGACCTAGCCTTGCTTCCGCAGGAATCTCAATCCCTTCTCACCCCTCTTTGTCCTATGCAAGAGTCTCTCTCCTGGGGAGGGATGCTCAGGTATTTGGGGGATACCCGTTCCATCCAGTATGATGGTTATGACACATAGCTAGCAGCCTCTGTTCCTATAACAGGAAAGATGGATAACAGGACGGACTTCCCGGGTAGCACCAGAGAATGAAGTAGGCTGTTTGTCCAAGGAGGTGGAGCGGGATGTGTCTCTTTCACCAAGTCAATTAGTCCTGGGAACCTCAGTCATTTCTCCCTGGACCCAAGAGATTGGCAGCCAAGAAGTGGGCTCCTGGGGCTCCTGAGGGACAGGGCTTCGGACAGGGCTTCCTCCCACCCCCTTCTGTCTGGAACAGAGTGGGTCTGCTCTGGTGCCGAGGGGAAAGGGGATTTGTTTCTCTAGGGACCCAGGTCTGGAGGAGGGCCAGGGGGTCTGGACCGCATCGGGAGATAGGGAATCCCACTTACCTGGCCCAGCCCAGCTTGGCCCCTCAATCCCACCCATTGCTTCCCTGAAGCGTTCTGCTCCAGTTCAGGGCAGGAGGCCAGGCCAGGTGAAGGGTGTAGAGCTTGGACCTGGGCCCTGACTAGAGGTGCCTCCCTGCCTGCTTGACTTCCTGCCAGAGGGCTGCTCTCTCCGGCTCCTCCACTCCTTTTAAATAACTAGGGAATAGAGAGAAGGGGTCCAATCTGGGAAGGGATAGGGGGACAGGCACAGGAACTCTGAATCCACAGAGGCTGAATGAGAAGACCTGACCCCTGAAGTGGGGTGGGTGTTCCTGGAGTCGGGTCCACATCAGGGGAGGGGAGGGGAGTGTCCCTTTCTGTTCCAGGAGGGCAGGTGGGCAGGAGTCCGATGCAGGGAACTTTGTCTGAGCCCCAACTCTGGCTCTTTCTTTGCCTTCCTTTTATCAGTGAAAATAACAACAACAATAAGCGTAGCTATTGTTTCCTGAAAACATAAAGATGTTCCTGGCACTGTGTGTGCTAGGGCCTAAACACACATCATCCCGTGTGATAGGCTCTTGAAGTTACTGTCTCCATTTTACAGTTGTGGAATCTAAGGCTCAGAGAGGTTAAGCCACTTGCCCAGGGTCACCCAGCCTGCAAGGGAGGGTGAGCCAGGTGGAAATCGTGGCCTAATGGATCTTATTTCACAGCCTGTGGTGTCCCCAGGCTGCTGACCATTCTGTAGGGGGAAACAGCTGTCCCACCTCTTCCCCTGCTGAGAATCCCTGCTCCTTCTCATCCTGGGGAGGAACAGAGGCTCAGCAAATAAAGGCCACAAGACAGGGGAGGTGAGTGGGCAGAGAGGGAAGTGGCCCCGACTCCAGGACGTGAGTAGTGAGGCCTGGCTGGGGAAGGCCTGCCCTGCACGTGGGCGGGGGTGCAGGCGCAGTGACTCTGATGAGCCCACCCCAGCAGATGGTCTCCAGCAGGGTGGACAAAGGATCAAAAGTGAGGTGAATTGAGCCAAGGTGAGCTGTCGCAGGATGAGAGGAATAGGGGGAAGCTGCCCCCAAGAACGGTGAAGAGCTGAGACTTGGGGATCCCGATCCAGGGCTGCTGACTCATCCAGATGGGGCCGTAGCTAGAAGCAGAACTCCCAAGGGCGGGGCACTGCCTCTCTGTCCCTCCTCCTTGAACCCACCAGCTATCAGGGCTGTACCACATGCCCTCCCTTCGTGGTACTTTCTTGGACACCCAGGCAGCTTGCCCCTCTTCCCAGCCGCTCACAGTTCAGCCTGCTCCTGCTGTCCCTGGGGAGAGTGTGAGCCAGGTGCCTGGAGCACCCATAAGAGTCGAGCCTCTCCTCTCCCTCCAGGGGTGAACGTGATGCTGAGAAAGATCGCCGTGGCTGCAGCATCCAAGCCAGCAGTGGAGATCAAACAGGAGGGAGACACTTTCTACATCAAAACCTCTACCACCGTGCGTACCACAGAGATCAGCTTCAATATTGGGGAAGAGTTTGAGGAGCAGACTGTGGACGGGAGACCCTGTAAGGTGCGTGTGCCGGGACGGGGTCCCTCAGGGTCATGGCATCTATTGCCCTTCCTCTCAACATGACATTTTCCAGGCTTTTCCTAGAGTCTTTCCTCCAGTTCCAATGGAGAAAGTCCCTAGATTGTGGTGGTGGGTAGAAAGGGGGTGCATCCCCAATACCTCTCACAGCATTGTCCCTGCTGTGAGCCCACCTCACTTGACCACCCTCTCATGCAGAGCCTGGTAAAATGGGAGAGTGAGAACAAAATGGTCTGCGAGCAGAGGCTTTTGAAGGGAGAGGGTCCCAAGACCTCCTGGACCAGAGAACTGACCAATGACGGAGAGCTGATCCTGGTAAGGCCTGCCTCCTCTCAGCTCAGAGCAAGCCCAGTGCTACTTTCAGAGATTTTCCGGGACATTCCAGGGTGCAGGAGATTTAAGAACAACTGTGGCTGGTCTCCCCGTCTCCTATGAGGCTGCTGGGGCAGGACTAGGCTGTCCCTGTCCCATACAGTGTCCTTGTGCAAACGTAAAAGGGTGTCCCTTCCATGTGGAGCAAAGGACATGGCGCTGAGAGGTCCCAACAGTTCTTCAAGGGGATCTTCCTGGCTTGGGAAGAAAGACTTAGGATGGACCCCTGGGGCTGTATTGTCCTCCATCCCATGATGCCCAGGCATTTTGTGACCAGCTCTTACCTGTCAGTCCTGAGCCAAGAAGTAGGTTTGGACCTGGAGGTCAAGCAGAGTACCTCCGCTCAACCCTCCCGCAACAAAGCACAGGACCCAGGGGCCTCCCGGGCTAACAGTGACTTCTCCCCTTTCAGACCATGACGGCGGATGACATCGTGTGCACCAGGGTCTATGTCCGAGAGTGAGCAGCTGTGGCCCAAGAACCGCCAGAGCCCGCCACCAGCCCAAGCTCCCTGCTTCACTGTCCCATGGGCTGCCCCTCCCCCATTCCTTCCTTCTAGGCTAGCTCTCCCCTCACCCCAGTCACTTCTGGGGGTGCTAGGATGCCTCCTGCAGGGGCTCTGCTTTTTTTGGTCCCTCCTCTCCTCCCATACACCAACAAAGCGGGATGGATGGCAGGACCCCAGGTCACCCATTCCAGAATCACTCCCCCCATCCCAAGTCAGCAGTCCCAGCCCCAAGCCAGCCCAGAGCACCGTCTCTCTCTTTTTCTGCAAGGGGGCCTGAGGGCCCAACTGGGAGGACCGGCCCTCTGTCTTCCACTCTGTCCCTGTAGCCCATACAGTGTAGAATATTTATTGGTTAATTTTATTAAAATGTTTTAGAAAATAAAACCTGTCTCTGGCTCATTGGGAAGGGGTTGGGTAAGTCACCTGAGTTCAACTTTGCCTCTAAATTGCAGTGTGAGAGAGTCGATGTTTCAGGAGCACCGGTGCGACTTACACACCTGGGAGGGAACCACCTTCCCTTCACCTTTCTCATCACCACCCCCTCATTTGCTGCTGAATCCATGAGCATCACCTTCACTTCCCCTCCTCCAGCCTCCTTTGTCTCCTGCTCTGGCTTCCAAGGCCACCAGGGTCCCCCTGACTCTGAGCTGGCACGCTGGGGAACTGATTCCCACCTTCTCCCATGATGGTGACACAGCTTCCTCCCCCTACAATTGTTCCTTCTCTCTCCTCCAAACCCAGTCTGTGGGCGACCCTGGGCCTGGCCTCGGCTTCCCACCTGGTTCCAGACGAGCTCGTCACAGCCCACAGGCTGGCCTTGCTCTTACCCAGGTATCCTCTGTGTCTGAGACAAACCCATCTCTGCCTTGAGATCCCTCACTCTGCCCCATCTGCCCTGTCTCCTGGGTCTTCCAGGCCCCTTGGGTCCTCCTCCCACTCACCTCCCTGAGCCTCCACACTCAGGTCTGTCCCATGTCTTCCCAAATTCCATCACGATCTCTCTCAAATGCCTGCCTTCCTTCCCCAGGCCACTGCCCTAGACCATGCTTTCTCATTGCTCACCTCCTAACTGGTTTGCCTGTTTGCTCTTTACATTATCATGCTGTGGTAGGGCGAAATGAGCACAAGTGTTAGAATAAGAGAGGTTCAAATCTTGGTTCTGCCACTTGCTAGTTGTGTGACCTCAGACAAGTTACTTAGTGTCTCTGAGCTTCAGTTGTCTGGATTTTTTGTTTTTGTTTTTGTTTTTGTTTTGCGGTACGCGGGCCTCTCCCTGTTGTGGCCTCTCCCGTTGCGGAGCACAGGCTCCGGACACGCAGCTCAGCGGCCATGGCTCACGGGCCCAGCCGCTCCGCGGCATGTGGCATCTTCCCAGACCCTGGCACGAACCCGTGTTCCCTGCATCCGCAGGCGGACTCTCAACCACTGCGCCACCAGGGAAGCCCCTTGTTTTTGTTTTTAATTGAAGTATAATTGGTTTACAATATTGTGTTAGTTTCAGGTGTACAGCAAAGTGATTCGGATATATATATATTTTTTTCAATTCTTTTCCATTTTAGGCTATTACAAGATACTGAAGATAGTTCCCTATGCTATACAGTAAATCCTTGTTGTTCACCTATTTTGTATATGTTAGTGTGTATCTGTTATTCCCATACTCCTAATTTATCCCTCCCCCATCCCCTTTCCCCTTTCATAACCATAAATTTGTTTTCTACGTCTGTGAGTCTGTTTCTGTTTTGTAAACAAGTTCATTTGTATTATTATTATTTTTTTTTTTGGCCACACTGCCCGGCTTTCGGGATCTTAGTTCCCTGACCAGGGAGTGAACCCTGGCCCCCTGCAGTGGAAGTGTGGAGTCCTAACCACTGGACCACCAGGGAATTCCCTGTATTATTTTTTAGATTCCACATATAAGTGATATATAATATTTGTCTTTCTCTGTCTGACTTACTTCACTTAGTATAATAATCACTACGTCCATCCATGTTGCTGCAAATGACAATATTTTATTCTTTTTTATGGCTGAGTAATATTCCATAGTGTGTGTGTGTGTGTGTGTGTGTGTGTGTGTGTGTGTGTGTGTATGCATGCCATATCTTCTTAGGCCAATCGTCTGTTGGTGGGCACTTGAATTATTTTCCATGTCTTGGCTATTGTAAATAGTGCTGCTCTGAAAATGGTGGCGGGAGTACATATATAGTTTTGAACTAAACACAAAATAATGTAATTTAATAGCTTATGTACTGGGAAGTTTCAGCTGGGTCTAGCTTCAGGTGTGGCTAAATCCAGGGACCCAAACAAGTACATCAGCCTCTCCCTTTGCATCCATCCTGCTCACCTCTGTTTCTTTGTGCATTGGTCGCCTTCAATCCAATCACACAGAAATGTTCTCTAAGTCATAGGAAATTGGCTTCATATGCCCCAAGCTTACATGGCTACCGCTAGAGATCCAAAAGGAAGTGGGACTCTCTCCCGGGGTCTATATCTTCAACATCCCAGAAGGACTCAGTCTGGTTCTGCTTATATCACATGACCATCCCTTGGACCCTTGGTCTAGTTGCTGTTGGCAAAGCAAGGGGCCCACTGATTGGCCAGGCCTGGACCTCATGCCACACCCATGGCCAAGGAACAGGTCTGGCTCGGTGATTAACAATCGCATCAGAATCCCATGGGATGGGAAGCTGCGCTTTTCCAATGAAGAGGGCTGCTATGAGTCTCAGGCTTCTAATCTAGAAAACAGCAATTATATATAACATCTACCTCACAAGGGTGTTGTAATAGTTAAATAAAATAAATCTCATTATGTACATAGCACTTAGCAATAGTAAGCTCTTAGCGTCTCTGATCTAGCCTCCACAGTGCTGCCAGAGGATCCTTCAAAACATACATTGTAGAGGCGTGCCGTGCGTTCTCCCGGGGGAGTTGTCCCTGGATCCCGGGACCCTGGCAGTGGCTGGCTGCACAGGCTCCCCGGAAGCTGGGTGTGGATAGTGACCTGTGCTCGCACACAGGCTTCTTGGTGGCGGCAACAGCAGCCTTAGCGTCTCATGCCGCCATGTTTGCCGCGGCTCGCGCCCGTCTCTGGAGCTCCTTTAAGCAGCGCTCTTAATCCCCTCTCCTCGTGCACCAGGAAACAAAGAGCCGAGTGGATGAAAGGCTCTTGCTGCTCCAGCCAGGAGTCAGGACTCTGCCTCTGAGGTGGGAGAGCCAACTTCAGAACACTCGTCAAGAAGAGACCTCCCAGCCCCACATAATATCAAACGGCGAAAATCTCCCAGAGATCTCCATCTCAACACCAGCACCCAGCTTCGCTCAACGACCAGCAAGCTACAGTGCTGGACAACCTATGCCAACCATATAGCAAAACAGGAACACAACCCCACCCACTAGCAGAGAGGCTGCCTAAAATCATAATAAGTCCACAGACACCCCAAAACACACCACCAGACGTGGACCTGCCCACTAGAGAGACAAGATCTAGCCTCATACACCACAACACAGCCACTAGTCCCCTCCACCAGGAAGCCTACACAACGCACTGAACCAACCTTAGCCACTGGAGACAGACATCAAAAACAACGGGAGCTACGAACTTGCAGCCTGCAAAAAGGTGAACCCAATCACAGTAAGATAAGCAAAATGAGAAGACAGAAAAACACACAGCAGATGAAGGAGCAGGATAAAAACCCACCAGACCTAACAAATGAAGAGGAAATAGGCAGTCTACCTGAAAAAGAGTTCAGAATAATGATAGTAAAGATGATCCAAAATCTTGGAAATAGAATGGACAAAATGCAAGAAGCAGTTAACAAGGACCTAGAAGAAATAAAGATGAAACAGACAATGATGAACAACACAATAAATGAAATGAAAAATACTCTAGATGGGATCAATAGCAGAATAAATGAGGCAGAAGAACGGATAAGTGACCTGGAAGATAAAATAGTGGAAATAACTACTGCAGAGCAGAATAAAGAAAAAAGAATGAAAAGAACTGAGGACAGTCTCAGAGACCTCTGGGACAACATTAAACGCACCAACATTCGAATTATAGGGGTTCCAGAAGAAGAAGAGAAAAAGAAAGGGACTGAGAAAATATTTGAAGAGATTATAGTTGAAAACTTCCCTAATATGGGAAAGGAAATAGTTAATCAAGTCCAGGAAGCACAGAGAGTCCCATACAGGATAAATTCAAGGAGAAATACGCCAAGACACATATTAATCAAACTGTCAAAAACTAAATACAAAGAAAGCATATTAAAAGCAGCAAGGGAAAAACAACAAATAACACACAAGGGAATCCCCATAAGGTTAACAGCTGATCTCTCAGCAGAAACTCTACAAGCCAGAAGGGAGTGGCAGGACATACTGAAAGTGATGAAGGAGAAAAACCTGCAACCAAGATTACTCTACCCAGCAAGGATCTCATTCAGATTTGATGGAGAAATTAAAACCTTTACAGACAAGCAAAAGCTGAGAGAGTTCAGCACCACCAAACCAGCTTTACAACAAATGCTAAAGGAACTTCTCTAGACAAAAACACAAGAGAAGGAAAAGTCCTATAATAACGAACCCAAAACAATTTAGAAAATGGGAATAGGAACATACATATCGATAATTACCTTAAATGTAAATGGACTAAATGCTCCCACCAAAAGACACAGATTGGCTGAATGGATACAAAAACAAGACCCATATATATGCTGTCTACAAGAGACCCACTTCAGACCTAGAGACACATACAGACTGAAAGTAAGGGGATGGAAAAAGATATTCCATGCAAATGGAAACCAAAAGAAAGCTGGAGTAGCAATTCTCATATCAGACAAAATAGACTTTAAAATAAGGACTATCAGAAGAGACAAAGAAGGACACTACATAATGATTAAGGGATCGATCCAAGAAGAAGATATAACAATTGTAAATACTTATGCCCCCAACATAGGAGCACCTCAATACATAAGGCAAATACTAACAACCAT
>NW_006785665.1:1349159-1349999 GCF_000442215.2 Lipotes vexillifer
ATATACCCCAATAAAAATGTTAAAAAAAAAAAAAAAAAACATACATTTGTATTATGCGGAGCGCTGTTTAAAAAACCATAAAACAAGACACAAAATCCCTTTAGCTGCACGCCCTCTTTTTGTCCAAAATAAAGTCCAAACGGGTATTAGAGACCCTTCAAGACATGGCCCCTGCGCTTTCCGGTGTGTGTTCCTCCAGGCAGGCCTCAGCTCCAACCATAAAACAAGACACAAAATCCCTTTAGCTGCACGCCCTCTTTTTGTCCAAAATAAAGTCCAAACGGGTATTAGAGACCCTTCAAGACATGGCCCCTGCGCTTTCCGGTGTGTGTTCCTCCAGGCAGGCCTCAGCTCCAACCTCCGCTGCATGGTATGCCGCCCTCTCACCCACTGGCATTCAGCTGCTTCTCCAAAGCTTAGCTCCTCACACGGCCTGAAGCGGCCTCTCCCTCCATCGGCACAGACAGTCAGTGGTCACGCTTCAGAGCCTCTGTGTCGGCTGGGGAGCCTCCTCTCCCTGCAAGACCAGGATGCCCTGGGGCCAGAGCCTTCTGTTCCTGCCCCAAGAGAGGCCACATTCGGCAGCTGAGGGCAGAGGGTCAGGGCCAGGGAGCAGGCAGACAGTGTGCAGAGTCCTTGGGTAAGCAAGTCCCCTCTCTGAGTGTGGGGTGGGGGAGGTGAGGGACCCTTTCATTTATTCATCCAACTATTGTTTCCTGAGAGCCTCCTAGGAGCTGGGCACCCTGCTAGGTACTGGAGACGCAGAAATGAATAAAATGGACAAGATCTCTGACCTCATGGGGGCTGTGGGGGGGAGGGGAACAGACCTTTAGTAGGGAA
>NW_006785665.1:1350009-1358344 GCF_000442215.2 Lipotes vexillifer
TTAAAAAGTAAATGCATCAATAAATATGCAAGGGACTTCCTTGGTGGACCAGTGGTAAAGCATCCACCTTACAATGCAGGGGACACGTGTTGGATCCCTGGTCAGGAAACTAAGATCCCACATGTTGCAGGGCAACTAAGCCCACGAACCACAGCTACTGAGCTCACGCGCCTCAACTAGAAAGTCTGTGTGCCGCAAACTACAGAGCCCACGAGCTCTGGAGCCTGGGTGCCACAACTAGAGAGAAGCCCATGCACCACAACGAAGACCCCACACGCCTCAACGAAGACCCCGCATGCCACAACTAAGACCCGATGCAGAAAAAAAAAAAAAAAAAAAAAAAAAAAAAAATATATATATATATATATATGCAATTACCTGTGTGGTAGGTGCTATGAAAGAGAAATGGAGTAGAGGGAGAGAGTGCCATAGAGAAGACCTCATTTAGATTGGGGGTGGGCAGAGCATCAGAAGAGCAGGTGTTTTGGAGGACAAAGCACTTAGTGGGGCCCTGGAGGACTCAGTGGGGTAGAGCAGAGGGGAAGGTGCTCTAGGCAGAGAGAACCATGGGGTAAAGTCTCTAAGGACAGTTTGGGGCTGTTCAAGGTCCCATAACTGGAGTGCCTGGCAGCTGGGGGCCATCAGTGGCTGGATCGTGCAGAACCTGAAGGACCTGAGGGCCACAGTAAGTCTTTCTTTTCTTTTTCTTTCTTTCTTTTTTTCTGGCTGCGCCTCGCGCAACTTGTGGGATCTCATTTCCTGACCAGGGATCAAACCCGGGCCCTCAGCCAGGAGAGCACGGACTCCTTACCACTGTATCACCAGGGAATTGCCACTATTTCTTATTTTATTCTAAGAGCAATGAGAAGCCACTGAAGGATTTTTAAAAAGGGGTGGCATTTCATTTGTGTTCTAAGGATTTTCTTCTGGCAGCCAGGTGGAGATGGAACAGAGAAAAGGGGGAGTGAAGGAAAGCCATCAGAAGACTGGTGAGATGCTCGGGCAGAAGGTGGAGAAAAATTTGGGGAAGGGTGCGGACTGTGATGCATTAGAAGGGAGGCGTCAAGAATGGCTGTCCGGGGGCTTCCCTGGTGGCGCAGTGGTTAAGAATCCGCCTGCCAATGCAAGGGACACGGATTCGAGCCCTGGTCCGGGAAGATCCCACATGCGTGCCGTGGAGCAACTAAGCTCGTGAGCCACATCTACTGAGCCTGCCCTCTAAAGCCCACGAGCCACAACTACGGAGCCCACAAGCCACATCTACTGAAGCCTGCACGCTCTAGAGCCCGTGCTCCACAACAAGAGAAGCCACCGCAATGAGAAGTCCGCGCGCCGCAACCAAGAGCAGCCCCCACTCGCTGCAACTAGAGAAAGCCTGTGCGCAGCAACGAAGACCCAACACAGCCAAAAATAAATAAATAAATAAATAAAAGTAAATTTATGAAAATAAAAAAAGAATGGCTGTCTGGCTTTGATCGCTGCTGGTGCCGTTTTCAGAAATGGAAGAATGAATCAGGCTGAGCCTTCTAGATGCCAGTTCTGTGTTTGGTTTAACCCAGAAGAGTCTTAACTTGTCAGCCTGAGCCCTTTCTTTATCTTCGACATCACCTCCTCCCCTCTCACCCCATCCTTGACTCCAGCTCTGTCTGGCCTGCAACCAGGCTGCTGGCTCCCCAACCTACCCTTCCCCCCTCAACTCGACTCCCCACTCCCACCCTGGAGAGGCCTTTTTTCAAGCCTTTCCCAGGCCCTTGCGGCTGGAGCTCTGTCTGTCTGTTTGGGGCATCTGCTCTTGTTTCTCTGCCTAGCTTGTCTCTTTCTGAATAAAGTTGTTGAGAATGGCAGACAGAAGAGACATTTCTTTTTCCCAGGAGATCTCGGAGAGCAGGGACTGGGTCTCCCCATCGGACTGGGGGTTCTCTGAAGGCAGTAGCTGTGTGTCCACCCTGAGACGGAGGCTCCTCTTGGGCAGGCACTTCCTCCTGGCTCTGCTTCTCCAGTACTTTCCTGCCTGCCAGCCTGAGATGACGAGGAAGTTACAGTCCTGGACCCAGGAGATTGGACCAGGGAGCGGCCACCTCACCCATTTGGCCCAGCCCAGCCCAGCCTGTGAGAAAATCTCTCCAGCTTCCCCTCCCAACCCAAGGCCTCTTGGGCTCCTCTTCTGTTACCTGCCCTCATTACTCAGCAGTGCATTTGAGGGAAAATGCATAGGACACCCCACCCCCTGCATGCATCCTGAAAATTCTGTGAGATATCTGTGGGCAGAGTCTTTTCTAGAGTCCGAGCTTCTCAGAGGAGAGGGAGAGGGTGAAACCTCTGGGGCAACAGAGGGACCTGGGCCACTGAGCCCCAACAAGGGCCAGAGCAAGAAGAGCCAGAGAGGAAGGGAGGGCAAAGACAAGGGAGTGGGTCTGTGTGATTCTCTCCTGAGGTCAGGGCTGGCACACGTGGCAGGGGACTGGGACAGTCTACACCGACATCTTAGGGAAACTGAGGTATGCACACACACACACACAATAAAAGTAAATTTATGAAAATAAAAAAAGAATGGCTGTCTGGCTTTGATCGCTGCTGGTGCCGTTTTCAGAAATGGAAGAATGAATCAGGCTGAGCCTTCTAGATGCCAGTTCTGTGTTTGGTTTAACCCAGAAGAGTCTTAACTTGTCAGCCTGAGCCCTTTCTTTATCTTCGACATCACCTCCTCCCCTCTCACCCCATCCTTGACTCCAGCTCTGTCTGGCCTGCAACCAGGCTGCTGGCTCCCCAACCTACCCTTCCCCCCTCAACTCGACTCCCCACTCCCACCCTGGAGAGGCCTTTTTTCAAGCCTTTCCCAGGCCCTTGCGGCTGGAGCTCTGTCTGTCTGTTTGGGGCATCTGCTCTTGTTTCTCTGCCTAGCTTGTCTCTTTCTGAATAAAGTTGTTGAGAATGGCAGACAGAAGAGACATTTCTTTTTCCCAGGAGATCTCGGAGAGCAGGGACTGGGTCTCCCCATCGGACTGGGGGTTCTCTGAAGGCAGTAGCTGTGTGTCCACCCTGAGACGGAGGCTCCTCTTGGGCAGGCACTTCCTCCTGGCTCTGCTTCTCCAGTACTTTCCTGCCTGCCAGCCTGAGATGACGAGGAAGTTACAGTCCTGGACCCAGGAGATTGGACCAGGGAGCGGCCACCTCACCCATTTGGCCCAGCCCAGCCCAGCCTGTGAGAAAATCTCTCCAGCTTCCCCTCCCAACCCAAGGCCTCTTGGGCTCCTCTTCTGTTACCTGCCCTCATTACTCAGCAGTGCATTTGAGGGAAAATGCATAGGACACCCCACCCCCTGCATGCATCCTGAAAATTCTGTGAGATATCTGTGGGCAGAGTCTTTTCTAGAGTCCGAGCTTCTCAGAGGAGAGGGAGAGGGTGAAACCTCTGGGGCAACAGAGGGACCTGGGCCACTGAGCCCCAACAAGGGCCAGAGCAAGAAGAGCCAGAGAGGAAGGGAGGGCAAAGACAAGGGAGTGGGTCTGTGTGATTCTCTCCTGAGGTCAGGGCTGGCACACGTGGCAGGGGACTGGGACAGTCTACACCGACATCTTAGGGAAACTGAGGTATGCACACACACACACACACACCCCCCAAGAAACAGGAGCATGGAGCTGAGAGAAAGGTCTAGAAATGTCAAAACCAAGAGAATCAGGGCATAGCTGAGACCAGAGAGGAGAAAAGCCCTGGGGAAGCCAAGGCCTAGGGTACCTCTGAGGCCTCCAGAATCCGAGGGCAGCTCCGTGCCCATGTGTGACAGGAGGAACCACGTTACAGGAATCCACGTGGGAGGGACTGGCAGAGGTGGAGCCAGATACAGGAAGCCCTGAGAGAGGGGAGAGAGAGAGAGACAGACAGAGAGAGAGACAGAGGGAGACAGAGGGAGAGACAGAGAGATCTAGGCTGGAGAAGGCTGAGATACTCAGGAGGAGGGGAAGAGGGGGAAAGAAAGGGCCCCAGGGGTGGGGCTCAGAGGAGAGGGGGCATGCTGGTCAGGCCCTCTGACCTCAGGTCCCAACAAAGGGCTGATTAAGGACGGCCACAGGCACAAGATGGATGGGACTGGGGCCGCCAGGCCCTTTGTAGTGGAGGATGAAAGGGAGCAGGCTCTGAGGAGAGTCCCCCAGAGCCCCCCACCTCTTGCTGGCTCCTCTGCCTCTCTCCTCAGGGACTTTAGGACCCTTCAGGTGTCAGTGGAAAGGGAGAGACTGGGGTGGGGAGGTGGGGAGGAGTCCACCCAGGGGTTTCTCCTGCCTGGGCCAGTCATACCTGAGAAAGACGAGGGACAGGATAGCAGGACAGGGACAGCTGGGGGACCTGGGAGGGTCCTTCAGTCCGTCTAGAAAGTGAATCCGTCATATGCAAATAGGATGCAAGATCGATGCCTGCGGAGGTCCCCCAGCGGTTGAGACTGCTGCTCTAGTGAGGGTCGGGGGTCCCCAGGTCAGGTCCTCCCACCTCTCCTTCAAGCCTGCCACTGCCCTCCTGACCTCTTGGGTTCTTCCTGCCCCTGTCCCCCTTGGTGCTGCCAGTCGAGAAACCAGTTCTGTCCCTGCCCTGGATAAGGATCTCTGGGCTGGGCTCTTCCCAGGCAGCGGCAGAAACCTGGCTGGCTGACAGCACCCTCACTCCCAGCTGGGGCTGCCAAGAGCTCCCCACTCCAGGCCCACCCGAGGGTGGCCTGGCCCCTTCCTCACCATCCCTCCCACAGTCCAGTCGCACCTTCCTTCCCAGCCCTATTCCCACTCAAAGAGAAGTTCTCCTCAGAGTAGCCTTGTAGGGGGCAGTGTCCCTCCCTCGCCTTCGTCCTTGGGTGTCCCAGGACCCCCGGTCCCTCTCCTCCCACCTCTGCTCCCCTTTCCCTTTGGGCTGGTGGGCTGGTGGGGTTTGCCTGAATTGCCCCTTCCTCCCCCACTCCCCGCCCGCTCCTCACGGGGCTGTGACAATTGCTCCCAGACAGCAGGGTCAGCCCCTTGCCCAGTCACTGGCACCAAAGGGGGTGAGATGAGACAGGGTTGACCCCATTTGACCCCAGCCCCTGGTCTCCTCTTGAACCATCATTCATTTCCCATGACGTTCTGGTCCTTTTCTCATCCCTTGGAGCTGCATGCCCGACTCCTGCAACTGGAAGGGACTTTAAGAGGTTGTCTCCTCCATTCTTCTGCCTCCTCATCAAATGTCTGCCTGACCTCTGCCCCCGGCCAGCGCCCCAGAAACCTTATTCCTATCCCAGCCCTCCACAGGTTTGGCCGGCCTCTCCCAGCTTCCCCCTGGTGATCCAGCCACTTGCAGGGGAGTAGGAGATGAGAAAAGCAGAGAGGAAGGCAATTCTGGCAGCCATCAGCAGAGATCTGGGGGTGTCTGGAGGTGACTGGACTCAGGTCTCAGCTCCCACTCCCACTCTTTGAGGTGAGCAGGTGTGTCAGGTCAGGTTGGGATTCAAGCTGGTGACTCAAGCTGGAGCAGCCTGACAGCTGCACAGTCCTCGGCAACGTGCCCTCCCTTCCGGCTGCCGCAAGGTGGAATCTTAGAAGCTGGGAATTGTAGAACCAGAGAACAGAGTCCCAGAAGGAAGGGCCTTTGGGGATCATGCTTCTCCTTTGTTCAAGAAGAAACTGAGGACCAGAAAGTGGTGTGGCCTGCTTGGGGGATCAACTCAGGCAGCAGGGAAATCATTGGTCACATTAAGAGGGGTCTGCTTGGTCCCAACAGGTGTCAGCAGGACCCCTCCACATCCTCTTTCTCCCCAGCCGGGGAAGTGGGTGCCCCAGGGTGGAGAAGTGTTAGCTTTCCCCGTAGGCTCTCTTCCATCTCTCACCCTGGAAAAGGGACAAGCCTCTGCTCCTTGCTGGGCCTGCCCTCTCCTTCTGGACTGAAGATTATGAGGCCAGGATAGCTGTGGGAGCCCTTCAGTCTCAGGTGGGGGATTATGGGCTAAAGTTTCAGCAGGAGCCTAAGGGCAGGGGATGCTGGGCTCAGCCCAGAGCTGCCTGGGGAGGGAGAGCCACCCTCACTTGGCCCAGCTTCGGGGCGGGACACTGGAGCTTCCTCAGAGGCCTGATGATCCAGCCCCCAATTCATTTCAGCCCACCTAGGGTGTACCTAAGCGTAAGGAGACCCAAGGACCAGACCATCCTCCTCTTGGTTCAACCACAGCACAGGTGTCATTACTGTTTTCAGAGATGCCTACAAAGGCAGGGCCCAGGCCTGGCCTTGGCCAGATGGGCAGCATTTATTCCCTCGACAAACATTTGCGGAGCATCAGCTATTCGCCAGACCCTGTGCTGAGCAGGACCAATGCAGTCCCTGACTTTCATCCGTCCTCTCATCCATTGAGGAAGTACTCCCTGACCTCCTAGTATGTGCCAAGCACATCATTCCGGCTCCTCGCCCTCAGTTCCAGAGCTGAGCCGGGATAGGACGCCCCACAGCAAGCTCTGTGGGACAAGGTGTCAGAAGGGCCCTCTCATGCCATCCTCAGCCTCTGCCATCAGGCTGCCCAGGTCTCAGCTCCAGCCCCTTTCCTCACAGCTGGGTGTAGAGGCTAATCTTTCAGTGAAACTTTCCTGTAATTGTCCTTCTGTCATCACAGTCCCTGACTCAGAAATCAGCCAAGGAACTGCAGAAACAGAGGCAGAAAGGTGAGGTCATCCTTCTAGCAGCCTGTCTTAGGGCAAGAACGTGGGCCACAACCCAGCTGACTCCCAGGACTTAACAGAGAAGGAGAGATTGCACCCTCCCACAGTCCTCTCTGGCTCACTCCTTCCCTTGCCCCCATTCCTCCAGGGAAGTCCTTCCTAAAGGCTAACTGAAGTTCCTCCTGCTGTAGCTTCAGCCCTCACTTGGCCCAGCTTCGGGGCGGGACACTGGAGCTTCCTCAGAGGCCTGATGATCCAGCCCCCAATTCATTTCAGCCCACCTAGGGTGTACCTAAGCGTAAGGAGACCCAAGGACCAGACCATCCTCCTCTTGGTTCAACCACAGCACAGGTGTCATTACTGTTTTCAGAGATGCCTACAAAGGCAGGGCCCAGGCCTGGCCTTGGCCAGATGGGCAGCATTTATTCCCTCGACAAACATTTGCGGAGCATCAGCTATTCGCCAGACCCTGTGCTGAGCAGGACCAATGCAGTCCCTGACTTTCATCCGTCCTCTCATCCATTGAGGAAGTACTCCCTGACCTCCTAGTATGTGCCAAGCACATCATTCCGGCTCCTCGCCCTCAGTTCCAGAGCTGAGCCGGGATAGGACGCCCCACAGCAAGCTCTGTGGGACAAGGTGTCAGAAGGGCCCTCTCATGCCATCCTCAGCCTCTGCCATCAGGCTGCCCAGGTCTCAGCTCCAGCCCCTTTCCTCACAGCTGGGTGTAGAGGCTAATCTTTCAGTGAAACTTTCCTGTAATTGTCCTTCTGTCATCACAGTCCCTGACTCAGAAATCAGCCAAGGAACTGCAGAAACAGAGGCAGAAAGGTGAGGTCATCCTTCTAGCAGCCTGTCTTAGGGCAAGAACGTGGGCCACAACCCAGCTGACTCCCAGGACTTAACAGAGAAGGAGAGATTGCACCCTCCCACAGTCCTCTCTGGCTCACTCCTTCCCTTGCCCCCATTCCTCCAGGGAAGTCCTTCCTAAAGGCTAACTGAAGTTCCTCCTGCTGTAGCTTCAGCTCCTCTAGGGGCTGGAACTCAGAGGACAGGCTCCTTTCCTCAAGTAGCTTTAGGGACTCAGAAGAGGAGTAGTGTGGGTGCACCCACGTGGGGACACTTTCTCCACCTCTCCCAGCTCTCTTTTCTTTTTCTCTTCTCCACCCCTCATCCCTTCCCCTTCCCTCCTCTCTCCTCAGTCCCCGACTCCAGCTCCTGGCTGAGTGCCAGCATTGTTCCTGCCTGGCTCCCCGCTCCCCTCCTCCTTCCCTCCCTGCCCCCTCCAGCCGGCCCGGCCCTAGGGGCACCAGCCTGCCCAGTCCCTGCCCTCAGTAGCCCCAGGCTGTGTGTGTGTGGGGGCGGGGTGGGAGGAGACCTTTCTGATTCCATCCTCTGCTTCCTCTTCGCTCTGCCCTTTTAGTCCCCACTGATGGCCTCCACCCTGCCATAGAAACCTGGGAGCTTGGGTTACTCAGGGGCCCTGGTTATTTTTAATGCCACCAGCTCAGAAGATAAATATACGTCCCCCTCCCCCCAGCTGCCCTGCATAGACCAACACCTCCTCCAGATACCCTCATTCTCCCACCTTTTATCCAATCTCCTCAGACTTGCTAAATGCCTTCCCCTCACATTCCTCCCTAGTGGGTCCCCCCACCTTGGACTCTCAGCA
>NW_006785665.1:1358369-1361484 GCF_000442215.2 Lipotes vexillifer
TTGGACTCTAAGCAGGAAGACAGCCTGACCCCCAAACCCCCATAGATGAGGTGGAGGTGTCCCGGTGTCCTGACTCCACTTGGTGGCTTCCTGAGACAAGGGCTCCATGGGAGCTTCCCCCTTGGCTGGCACGGCTGGGGCAAGACTCAGAGAGCCTTGGGGAGGAGGCGCTGGACGGGAGTCACTCCTTGGCCCCAGCCTCAGCCCCGGTGTCCCTCCCCTATTTGGCCAGGGGAGGGGCCAGCGGTCAAGAGCCCACTGCCTCTTCCTCTCCCTTATCCCACTCCATTTCTGTTTGATCCCACAAGACAGGCAAGTTCTTCCTGGAATTAACTTCCAGGCCTCTTGTTTTGGCTCAAAGAACCAAACTCTGGCAGGGAGTTCCCTGGTGGCCTAGTGGTTAGGATTCTGGGCTTTCACTGCCATGGCCTGGGTTCGTTCCCTGGTCGGGAACTGAGATCCCGCAAGCCGCGGTGCAGCCAGAAAAAAGTGAACCCTCTGGCAATAGTTCAGGGCAGGAACTGCAGCTCTCCAGGGAGGACAGGAGCGGGGCCCTGGGGTCCAGATGGACTGTTGTTCATTCCTAGAGTGTTGGAATTCCCAGGGCTGAAGAAGCCACCAAGGTCCTCTGGGACAGATCACAAAGTGGATCGCCCTAGAGTGGTTAGCTGTCTTGTGTCCCAGTAACGGGGCTCACACTCCCTCTGGTGGCAACCTGCTCCAGGACAGAAACAAGTCCTGTGCCCCTCTCCTTTGTCTGGGCTGGCATCTGGGCCCGTAGCATCCACTCATCAGGACTGGTTCTGATCTCTGGACCCACTAAAAAGAGTCTGGGCCCTTTTACCCAAGAGCCCCTCAGGCACTTCAGATGACCCCACTGTATGTATTTATTTTCAAATATTTCACATACTCTATCAATAAAGAACTACATTACGCACAGTGGTGTACCTCTCCATCCCCCTTGCATCTCCTCCCTCCTCCCCAGAGGGAACTACTATCCTCTCCTTTATTTTTACCATTATTTTGCCTTTCAAAAGCGTTTTTACTACATACGTACATATCCCCAGATAACACATTGTTTTGCAGGGTCTTGAACTTTGATAGAAAAGGCATCTGCCATGTGGATTTCACTGCAGCTTTTGCTTTTTCTTCTCAACATGATGTTTGTGAGGTTCATCCATGCTGATGCGTTTCCACAATTGTACTGAATGAACACACTTCACGATTGTGAAAAATTAAAAAACCTGACAGTACCAAGACAATGTGGAGCAATGGGAACTCTTTGCACACTGTTAGTGGAGAGTAACCTGGTATGCCCGCTTTAAAAAACGATGTGGCAGGAAATCCCTGGTGGTTCAGTAGTGAAGACTCCAGGCTTTCACTGCCAAGGGCGTAGGTTCGATCCCTGGTTGGGGAACTAAGATCCCACAAACTGCGTGGCCGAAAAAAAAAAAAGATGTGGCATTGTGGCATTGTCCAGTGGAGTCGAAGATGTGCCTTCCCTCCAACCAGCAATTCCCTTCCAGATGGCTCTGAAGAGAATGGGACACACACGGGCCCCAGAAGACCTGGCCAAGAATGTTTGCAGCAGCATGGGTAGTAACAACCTAACACACCCCACCTTATTCACTCATTTATTCATTTCACAAACATACACTGAACACCTGTTGAGGACCAGGCGCTCGGACAGACTGAGAGGCGAGCTCTCTGTGCTCAGATTGGGTGGGTATTATTTCCCCCATTTTACAGATGAGGAAGCTGAAACTCAGAGAGGTTAAGTGTCTCTCCAGGACTCAGGTCTGCCACCAGAGCCTATGCTCTTAACATCCTCACCACACTTCGTCCAGGCGCCTGGTCCTTCAGTGGGCACGTTACGGTGTGTCTGTGCCCTCCTCTAGCAGGGTGCTCGGAGCCAAACTCAGCCCTGGAGTGTGGCCAGACCAGCGTGGGGTTGGACAGTCAGTCAGCAAACACCTGATGGGAGCTCAGTGTAGGCAGGGCATCAAGGTACCACCAAACACAGATGGCACCTTCAGCATCTTCCCTGGGATCCCAGTCCAAGCCAACCCTAGCTCCCTGATTCCAGCTCCAGTCCAGCCCCAGCTGGCCTTCTCTGTCCACTTCTCCTAAAAACTGGGTGGGTGGGTGGGTGGGTGGGTGTTGGTGGGGTGAAGACTGGATGATTTTAACCAGGGGAGAGTGTTTTGAGTCCAGTTAGTCGTCTCCCGGTTGGTTCTGTGTGTCCTAAGGTGGCCCTGAGTGAGATGCTAGGAGAAGCATGAGGGATAGTAGAGATTAAAGACTTCCCCACAAGGTCCTCTCTGACTCATCCCCCTGACCCCGCCCCCCCATTATCACCTTCTTTCCCAGAGAGAGGGAGGTGCAGGCTGAGTCAGAACTCTGAGTTCAAGTTCTATTTGTGTGGTCTTGGATAGGTTACTTAGCTTCTCTAGGTTATTTCCTCTGTTAGAAAATCATGAATGATAATGATGATAATAGTACCTACCTCACTACCTAGATATTATAGCTTAAAATCATCATCATCATCATCATCATCATCATCACAGGACTTCCCCAGGGAATGTAGCTTTTCTTGTGGCAACAGTGGCGCCTGGTGGCCGTGCCCCACTGCAGCCCCTTTTACTTTGTGGGGGGTGGAGACCTGAGCTGAGCCGGAGCAGGTGGGTGGCTGCTGCTTTGCAAGCTGCTCATCAAACCACAGAACCAGAGTGTCGTCACAGAGAGAAGGGAACAGCTCATCGTTCTGTACTTTTATCCTCTGTCCCTGAACAACCTAGTCCATGCTCACAGTCCCCCACCTTATCCACCCCACTTGGGTATCATCCTTCTAAATGTGATCCCCAACCCTGCACATCTGGCAGCCACTGCACCTCTCCCCATGCCACCCTCCCTCCCCACCCTAGGGCCAAGCCACCAGTATGGGAATCTTCCCTGTCCCCTCCCGCCATCCCACATCTAACTCTTACTGGAACCCACACAACACAAGTATTCTCACACTCATCCCTCCTCTCCGCCCCTAGGCTCTGGTCTCACCACCTCGAAGGTGGCAACTGCCTCCTGATTGGCCATCCTGCCTGTCTCCCCCCCCCCCCCC
>NW_006785665.1:1361673-1365652 GCF_000442215.2 Lipotes vexillifer
CCCGCCCCGAGCCCGCCCCAATCCTTCACAGTGATCTCACCAGGTTACCAATGGTTGAGGTTAAAACCTTTTCTGGGCTCCTCGCTGCCTGGAGGGCAAAGGCCTCAAATTAACCACACGGCCACCTCCTTTGCCCCCTCCCCCCCACCTCCTCCAGTTCATCACGCCTCTCTACCCGGATCGCACTCTGTGGTTCCCACGTCTGTCCTCCAACGTGCCCATCGGCTTCCTGAGGGCAGGGCTCCACATTAGTCATTTTTGATTCCTTCACAATATTTATTTAGTGCCTATGGTGCACCTGGCACTCAATAAGTGCTTTCTAAATATTATTTGAATAAATTACTGTGGAAACCACGACCCAAAGAGGTGAACTGACTAGTCCAAGGTTGCATGGAGAGACAAGGCTCTTTGTTCAATGCTTTTCCCATGCTACTTGCCTTCCCTTAACCCCTCCCTCAGGATGGAGAATGAGGAGTCCAGCTGGCCTGCTGTGGATGTGAAGGAAAGGAGAAAGCTGCAAAACAAAGCCAGCCCGGGAGAGGAGAAAATGAAGAGAGAAGGAACATTTCTGCCTCCCAGACCCAGCTCCAGCTCCAAGCCTCCCTCATGGGGCTGGGGAAAAGCAGGATGGAAAGGCAGGGTCCAGCCAGCCAAAGCCAGACTTCCCAGGAGGGGTCCCTGGGTCCCCTCTCTGCTCTGCTGATCGCTTCCTCGGCACCCGCTCTCTCCCTCTCTCTATGTCTCCAGATTTCTCGGTACAGAGCTTCCCAAAGTTGCCGTCTCTCTTACCATCTGGTCTCCAACCTACTCACTTCCTTCTTCCCGTCTCTTTTCTTGTTGTCAAAAGACTTGTGACTCCTTGCTGACGTTACCCCTTGCCACACATGTCCAGCAGGACCCATCTAGTCGTGGAAGTGGAGGGGAAGAGAGCAGGGGGACAGGGAGATAAAAAGGAGGGGTCAAGTTAGGGATGGGGCAAGAGCGATGTCCTGCCCCTGCCCTAGCCTCCGTATTATGAGGCAAAGAAGCGAGAGGTAGGGGAGGTAACAAAAAAGAACAGCTTTAGATCTCTCTGACCACTGCCTGCAATGACATTCTGTTGGGTCTCCCTCTCCTGTCCCTTAAGGACACTTGGGCAGACCCGCCCCGAGGCTTCCTTCTCCTATGCAGGAGAGAGGAGGAGACAGGGGTGAGTGCCACTTACCCAGCGCTACAGTCAGCCTTCCTCAGATGCAGACCTCCCTTGGGGGTGGTGATGCCCAAAGCTTGCTCCCCATGGGGGGCTCCTCTCACAGAGTCCTCTTGGCACACAGAGCCTCGCCTGTCCCTCCCTATGGCCCCCTCTATTCCCAGCCATCCCTCTCCAGTGTCTGTGTCTCTTAGTGAGGCCCAGATGAACAAACCCCGTGCCCTAAAAGACAGCTGCCCAGAGGTGGGACACCAATGTGCCCTTCACGCGGATGCCCGGCCTTGAGGAGTCATCCCCTTGGAAGTCCACACCCACTCACCTCGGTAGGCATCACCCTTCCCCTCAGAGCAGAGGAGGGGAAGCCACAGCCTGCCCTCCAGGGCTGGCCACCCTGCAATCCAATGCTGCGGTGTGCAGCCTCCTTGCACTCCGCCTGCCTTCTCTCCTGGGGACTGGGGCAGGGGTGAAGCCTTCCAGGCGAGTCTGGCAACTTTCTTTAGGATATGTATGGTGCTCAGAGGCTATTATTTTTTAGTTTCGGAACATAGCTGCAGTCCTGAGACATGAGTAGATTCCGAAATTCTTCATCAACCATGATTCCAAGTTGCCTTACCATCTGCTCATCTTCCTCTGGGATCAATTCCAACCTGCCAGGGTCCCTCTTAAAATACTGTGTCCAGACCAATACCCCAAATGTGGAAGGGCAAAGGGAATGTCACCACCCCTGATCTGGACGCCTTGCATCTATGAATCACGTATATCCTTTTTACTTTTTTAGGTGGCCACATCACAGTATTGGTTCATAACAAGCTTGTGGTCTGCTAAGACCCCCAGGTTTTCTTCACTAGATAGGCTTTATTCTTTTCTCTTCTTACACTGTTGATTTTTTTTTTTTTGAAACCTAAAGCAGAATTTTACACTTATCCCTATTAAATGTCATCTGGTTCATTTTTTTTCCTATTCTGTCAAACCCTCTCATTTCTTGCATAATATGTAGACTTGATCAATATGGCTTCTATGATTTCATCCAAGTCTTTAATAAAAACTTGTGATCTTCAGACCAAGGACAGAACCCTGAGGGCCCACAGAACCATCTTCAGCTTTCTCATGGACATCTCTGGGGATGGCTACTGAACTTGGTATCCACCCAGTGTAGTATCACACGGTCCATGTGTCCTGGGCACAGGGACGTAAGAAGTGCAGGCAAAGGCCTCATAAAAATCCCAGTAACAATGCAACCCCCCGAGGGAGGAGATGACACCTGGTCCACCTTGTGCCCATCGAGTGTCCCCCAGTCGCATGGAAGGCCTCATTTTCCTCAGCTTCTCGTTGCCTCAAATATCAGTTATCTGTTTAGAATTGTCTGGGCCTTGGTGTCCGCTCCACCAGCTGTGGTTGCTGGGACCCACCTTCTCCTGCCTTAAAAGAATCAACATCCCACTCTTTTCCAGCATTTCCGATCATCTCTGCCTTCCAAGATTCTCAAAACTCCCAAGAGTGGTTCACAGGAAGGGTTTGCTCTAGCTTGATGGCTTTCATGGTGATGGTCCTCAAAAAGGCTTTGTACAAAGACGTCCCCATACCCGGTCTTCTTTGATGCTCAGAACAAACGCCTGGAGATGGGTAAGTATGAACTTCCTTTACCAAACAGGTAAACTGAGGCTCAGTTGGAGAAGCTATGTGATTTGCCTAAGGTCATTCAGCTAGAAAGTGTAAAAGTCAGACCCAGTGCTCTTTGCATGAAACACAGTCCAAATGTCTCCCCTCTGGGTGAGAGTGAGAGGCCCAGGAGGGAAACTCCCCACACCAGTGCCACCCCACATTTCCAGGGGACCCCCCCCCAGAGGATCCCAGGGATCTCAAGTATTCAGCTTCTCTCTCCTCACAGCCAGGAAGTGAAAGAGGAGGGAGATGCCAAGTGACCTCCCCTGGACACAACTTTTGGGATGCCCCAGCCCAAACCAAACCGCAGGATTTGTGAGGTAATGTGGCGATGGAGAAGCCTCAGCCTCCCGGTCTGCACTAAGTCTCAGTCAATCCCCCCACTCCACGCCCACCGGCCCCTCCCTTCCTGTTCCACATATGGTAGTGAATTCAAAGTCCAGTTGGCCTGGTGGGATGGCCTCCTGGTCATTGACGCTGCTGTACCCCCTTTCCAGAAAACCTTCTCCATTCTCTGTGCTCCCCCAGGTCTCTGTGGATACCTCAGGTGCTAAGTATTATGATAATATCACCTCCACCACCATTGCTGTTGCCCTCACATTACCAAACTATGTGCTCCTCCAGGGCTGGTACAGAGTGCTGACACATAGTAGGTCTCAATTAACACTTGTAGAGCTAAATTGGGTTTACATGAGCAGAAATTCCTTCCCCAAAGACCCCCCTCAGTCTCATTATCCCTGGCCCCCTCCCTCGGACCCTGCTTCCCCTTTACACTACAAACCCCAAATCCCACCTCCCTCACTACCCAGTTCAAGGACCCCTCCTCCTCCAGAAGGCCTTCCCAGCTACTCCCGCCCTCAGTGAGCTCTTCGTTTCCTGAACTGTGGAACCCTCAAAGGGATGTTTTGAGGATTCAGTCAGATAACGTAAATAAAATGTTAGAACATGATTGGCATATTACAAAGGCTCGATAAATTTAGACTAGTGACAAGAGATGCCTCTTCTTTCTGCTTCCTCTTCTTGGCCCGGTCTGTGAGCCACCAGGGGGCGCCCTCTGCCAAAAAATCCCTGACAACGAGGCCAGGATGGGGTGTCCTTCCCTGCGAACTGGCCGGGCGGGGGGGGGGG
>NW_006785665.1:1365853-1377155 GCF_000442215.2 Lipotes vexillifer
GGGGGTGTTGCCCCCGCGGGCGGGGGCGGGGGGGGGGGGGGGGGGGGCTTCCATTACCTAAAAAGTGGGTATATGAACCTCAGGTTATATGAAAGATGAGTAGAAAGGATGGAGGTGAATAATGGGGAGAACATCCTTTTGCCTGCTCTCTCCGTTTCCTGGTGGAGACTGAGGAAGCAGGGTGTGTGTGCATATGGGGTGTTTCCCAGTAGGACACATTTGTTCTTGTGTTCCAGGCAATGTCTCTTCTAACTTCTCTCTGCAATGCTGCCTTCTTCCAGTATTTCAGGAGGGTGAGCCTTCGCTATTTACGAAAAACATGGTCACATCTATTCTTTCAACAGTCCCATGACAGTTCCATCATCACTCCCATTTTTTGGATGAAGAAACTGAGTCTTAGAGGAATTCAGTAAGTGATAGCTCTCTTGGATGCGCTGAGTAACTGAGACTCGCGCCCCCTCGCAGGCCTGAATCCCCTGGCACCCCCTCCACAGGCTCAGTTCTGTGTATAATCTGCTTTTATCTGGGATTCTGACCTTGCCTCACGGCCTCTTCCCCCTGAAAGCCACCATCGGATCGGATTCTCCGGGCATGGCTTTTCCTTTGGTTTCACTCTCCAGCATACCGGGGGCACAGGGACAAAGGCTGCCGTCGTTTCTCTGAACTCTAAGGGGTTAAGGCCTGCGTCCCGCCCCTTTTCCCGCCAGGCTGGCGGGAGTATGAATAGCCTCGCTCCCACTCCCGACTCTCAGTCGCTTCAGCTGCTCCTCGCCCCGCCCCGGCATTGTCCCCATCCGTCTTCTTTACCCTTCCGTCCTAAAAGCTTTGAGGGCTGCTGGCTTCTCCCGGTGCTTCGCCTCTCTCCACCTTCGGTGGGTCAGACGGGCAGGATGGAGGGCTGCCTGGGGGAGGAATCTTTTCAGATGTGGGAGCTCAACCGGCGCCTGGAGGCCTACCTGGCCCGGGTCAAGGCGCTAGAGGAGCAGAATGAGCTGCTCAGCGCGGAGCTCGGGGGTCTCCGGGCACAGGCCGGGGACGCCTCCTGGAGGGCCCGTGCCGACGACGAGCTGGCGGCCCTGCGGGCCCTCGTCGACCAGCGCTGGCGGGAGAAGCGCGCGGCCGAGGTGGCGCGCGACAACCTGGAAGAAGAGGTGGAGGGCGTGGCGGGCCGGTGCCAGCAGCTGCGGCTGGCCCGGGAGCGGACCGCGGAGGAGACGGCCCGCAGCCGGCGCGCGGTCGAGGCCGAAAAGTGCGCCCAGGCCTGGCTGAGCACCCAGGCGGCGGAGCTGGAGCGCGAGCTGGAGGCTCTGCGCGCGGCGCACGAGGAGGAGCGCGCGGGCCTGAACGCTCAGGCTGCCTGCGCCCCCCGCGGCCTCGCTCCGCCCCGCGGGCCCCCTGTGCCGGCCCCCGAGGTTGAGGAGCTGGCGCTGCGGCTGGGCGAGGCGTGGCGAGGGGCAGTGCGCGGCTACCAGGAGCGCGTGGCGCACATGGAGACGTCGCTGGGCCAGGCCCGCGAGCGGCTGGGCCACGCGTTGCAGGGCGCCCGCGAGGGTCGCCTGGAGCTTCAGCAGCTCCAAGCGGAGCGCAGCGGCCTCCAGGAGCGCAGGGCCGCGTTGGAGCAGAGGTTGGAGGGCCGCTGGCAGGAGCGGCTGCGGGCTACTGAGCAGTTCCAGGTGAGGAAGACTGGGGGCCTGGGCAAGACAAGGCTTCAGGAAGTCCCGTTGGGGATCAGAGACCTGGGAAAGGGAGTGGGAAGTGGGGGGTGTGGTGGCTGCAGATTCAGGGGCCACTTGTTAGAAAACCATGCCTGGTTCCACTGTCCTAGACCTTCACAACTGTGTCTAGTGTAGGGCTGGAATGATGGAGGCTCAGACCTCAAAGCACACCCCCTCGAAGGGCAGACAGGCACAAGACATTGCAGCAGCCTCCTCACTGTCTAAATGGCACCTTCGTACCCTGATGGCCCCTGGACCCCTCCCTAGGCCCTGCTGTCACTCAGAAGACGCTCAGAACTTTCCCTCTCAGTGCTGATCTGATGGTCTGGCCACTCAAGAGTCTCCAAGTTCCCAGCTGCCCTCCTCCCCCTGACAGGAGAGGGTGAGGGGCCCTGGATGGGGAGCCGCCAGTCCTTCTCTCCCTTGTCTGGGCTTTTCGGCTCCTGAGCACATTCCAGAGGCCTGGGACAGCTGCTCCCCGTCACACTGCGCAGATGTGACCAGCAGCTGAGAAAACAGCCTCCTGCCTGGGCCAGACAGAGGTCTCACCATGGCCCCCCACCCCCTTCAGAGGAGAAAGATTCCAGAACATGTGGGAAGTGGAAGGGGTGGGGGCCTAGCATGGGGAGCAGGAGACAGTGACTGGGACCCGGGCTGTTTGGCTTCCAGTCCTGCAGACTCCAGGCCTGGTGATTAATTGTTTTTCCTTCTGCTTCCACTTTTTTCCTTCTCCTCCTCGCCGTAAGCCATCTCCTCTCCTCCCTCACGTCCCCCATCCTGTGGGAGCTGAATTCTGAGCAGCATGTGCTACCATTTAATCAGCATCCTCACAGGAGGAGCCAGGCCGTGGGAGAGGGCTGAGAGGGGCCACTGTGCTCTTCTCGGGGGCTTCAGGAGGGGTTCTCTGGGCGGGAAGTGGGGTAGGGGAGGCAGGAATCTGCTCTGCAGAGAAGTTAGGGAGCAGAAGGTGCTGCTGCAGCAGCCAGTGGGGATGCAGGTAAGTTAGCAGAAGGACCCCATCCCTTCACTGACTGCCCCTGGCTTGCTCTGCAGCTGTCCGTGGAGGCCCTGGAGCAGGAGAAACAGGGCCTACAGAGCCAGATCGCCCAGGTCCTGGAAGGCCGGCAGCAGCTGGCACACCTCAAGATGTCCCTCAGCTTGGAGGTGGCCACATACAGGTACAGGTTGACCCTGACCCATGCAGGCACACAGATGCACACATACATGCAGGGGCAGACTCCTTGGCTGAAGAGGCCCAGAGCCACGGGTGGTGGAGGCTCTGCCACTGCTCGGTCCTGTGATTCTGGGCTGATCCCTTCCACACCACGATGTGTGCCACCTAAGCCCACCTGCTCTCTCGTGGGTTCAGGACCAGAGAAGCATCCTGTGCCCAGGAGATCCCCCAAGGAGAGGTGATATAGCTGAGTGGGACAGCCTCAAAGGAGAGGGCTGGACACATGTGGCTCATCCATATCCAGAACCTTACCCCAAGGGGCTGAAAAGCCCAGTCTCTGTGTGTGTGCTCACACAGAGAGGGTGATGTCCTTGAGCAGCCTCAGGAAGAAGGAATTGCAGGTGTGGGCCGGTGGCACTGACTTGCCACCTGACCTGGGCCTCAGTCTCCTTGTCGGGAGGATGGGAGATGGGCTGGGTGACAGCCAAGGTCCCTTCCATCCTGAATGTCCTGGCGCCTGGCTTCTCTCGAGCCTTAGTGCCCTTGGCCCTGCCCAGCCCTTCTACTGACCACATTCCCTGTTGGCTCAGGAAAGGTTGAGACCAAGGGAGTGCTGCTTCTCTGGCTCTGTGGCCTTGGGCAAACCCAGTTTCTGGGAAACTGGCCTGCTTAGCCAAGGATCCGCTGATGAAGCCTGAGGAAGGGGCTTTGCTACTGTGAAGGGCTGCGTACCCCAAGCCTGCAGGGTGGAGCCAGGGCTAGACAGGCTATGAGGACAGTGCCCCCAGAGTCCACAGGCAAACAAAGGCAGGGGCCCTGGGACAGGTTAAGGAGGGGAGGGGAGGCCGGGCCCAGAGAGGGAAGGTCGGTGAGGATCTAGGGTTGAAGAAGAGAGGGGCTCCACCTCCGTGGGGCACAGAGCTCAGGGAGCATATGATGCTGCATCGAGAAGGACAGAGGTGAGACCATAGAAAACACTAACCAGACTCAGAGATCATGAGGAAGAGCACAGAGGAGCTAGATGTTCAGGATAACTTGTTGAATTGATTGGTCCTCCCTCCCCCGCAATCGGTCCCCCCCTCCTCGGGCCCCCCCCCCCTCATTCCCCGTGGGCACTAAGGCAGGGGCATGTATGCGAAAACCTCCATCGCCCTGAAAGGCTTGGGATCCAGAGTACTTAGAGATCCCAAGATGAGGGCCTTGACCCCTAAATCAAACCACTGAGGGGAAAGGACTGCGCAGGCTTAACCTGGGTTTTGAGGCATGAAAAGGATTTGGAGAGAGGGAGCTGAATTCATTGGCTTTTGTCTGGGACCAGCTCTGGGGGCCCTGGGGGAGAAGGAGGAGGGAGCCTATCCCATGGGAACGGCCTGAGAATTCCCACTTCCCCTGGGAAGCCCCCTACTCAGACCCTCCAGATGGCGGTGTGGACAAAGGCAGCAATTAGCATGAGAATCGGCCCCCCACACGGAGGATGAGGTCATAGGCCTGGGGTTGGGAGGGGACTAGTCTAAGCAATGTGTGGGTGTGTGTGTACACTGTGTCGACTGTGTGGGAATCTGCTTGTGTGTCTGTGAGTCCAGCTGTGTGTCCCAAATAAGTGTGTGACTCCGTGTGACCAAATGGGTGATATCTGTGGGATGTGACCATGTGATTTCATGTGCAGAGCCAAGTATGCTTGTGGCTTTTGTGTGATAGTGGTGAAAATGAAGAGATAGCCTGCCAGGCCAGGGACGCGCATGCTCAGCTGTGACTTTTCTCTGGCTGGCTTGCCGGCTGGCCTGTGGGTAGAGGGCTGACCCAGCTTTTCCTCCCTTGTCCCCAGAACCCTCCTAGAGGCAGAGAACTCCCGGCTGCAGACACCTGGCAGCGGTTCCAAGGCTTACCTCAGCTTCCTGGGTAAGAGGAGGGGCCAAGGTCCCCCCAAAACTTTACTTTTCTTTCCTCTTCACACCCAGAGCGATGCCTTTCCTGAAAAGCAGCAGTCTTAAGTCTTGACGCCGTGGTCCCCCACGGCAGCGAGCATACTCTTAGCCCAGCCCATAAAAGGCAGGAGCAGGACCCTCTTGCCAGAAGTGGTAGCTGCTCCCCTACCCCACCCCTAACCTGTATGTGCTGACACTGTTTCTTCCCCTCTACCTTTCCAGACCCTAAGCTGGAGCTGCATTTCCCTGGGACCCCAGAGGGCCGGCGTCTGGGACCTTTGCTTTCTGTGCTGAGCCCTACTCCCCTCTCCTCACCTTTGCCTGATACCCTTGAAACACCTGTGCCAGGCTTCCTGAAGAGCCAGGAACTCCTTCAGGCCCATGCCCCCACCTCGGCCAGCACCCCCATTCCGCCCACAGCTCAGGCTCCCCGCCCTGCCACAGATGCCAAGATCAGAGCCCAGGATGCCCCTCTCTCCCTGCCCCAGCCACAGGTTGGGATGCAACAGGTTCCAGAAGCGGTGTGGGCTGAAGCCAAGGTGGCCATCCCTGCCAGCGTCCTGCCAGGACCAGAGGAGCCTGGGGGCAAGCAACAAGAACCCAGTCCAGGCCAGTCCTCTGAAGATCATGCCTCCCTGGCTCCAGCCCTCAGCCCTGACCATCCCAGTTTAGAGGCCAAAGGTGGAGAACCCAGTGGGTCTAGAGAGTCCAGCAGATTCCAGGAGGAAAGGGAAGGACAAATCTGGGGGCTGGCAGAGAAAGGAACAGCTGTAGAGGTCAAAGTCATAAGCAGCTTGCAGCAGGAAACAAGGCAAGAAGAGGGGGATCTGGGCATGAAAGAAATCCAAGACTCCCCGGGTCCTTTGGAAAAAGAAACTCTGAAGTCTCTGGAAGAGGAGATTCAGGAGCCACTGATTTCTCTGGAAAAACAGCGCCATGAGACAATGAGATCTCTAGAGAAGGGGAATCAGGAATCTCTGAGGTCTTTGGACGAAGAGAACTTAGAAACACTAAAAACTCTAGAAAAGGAGAATCAAGAGTTACTGCAGTCTTTAGAAGGAAAGGAGATGGAGGTAATGAGACCTCTAGAAAAAGAGTCTCTAGAACTACCTAAGCCTATAGGAAAAGAGGACCCACAGACATTGCAATCACTAGAAAAGGAGAGCCAAGAAATAATGAGGTCTCTTCGAGGAAACGTAGAAGCATTTTTATCTCCAGGAAAGGAAAATCAAGAATTAGTGAGGTCTCTAGAAGAGGAGAACTTTGAGTCGTTGAGAGCTCTAGAAAAGGAAAGGCAAGAGCCACTGAGATGCCAAGAAGTAGAGAACCAGGAAACATTGAGACCCTTAGCAAAAGAGAATCTAGAGCCACTGAGATCTCTAAAAGAAAAAGACCAGGAGACATCAAGACCTCTAGGAAAAGAGAATCAGCCCCTGAGGTCTCTAGAAAAAGAAGACCAGATGACATTGAGCCCTCTAGAAAAGGTGAAACCAGAGGCACTGAAGTCTCTTGGAAAAGACCAGGAGATAGTTAGACTTCTCGAAAAAGAGAAACAAGACTTATTAAGGTCCCTAAGTGAAGAGAGTGTAGAGGCAGTGAGATCTTTAGAAACAGAGACTCTAGAACCACTAAAGCCTACAGGAGAAGAAAACCTGGAAATGTTGAAACCTCTAGAAAAGGAAAGTCAAGAACCACTGGGGTCTGTGGAAGGGAACCAAGAGACATTGAGACCCTTAGAAAAGGAGACTCAGAAATCACTGAGCTCTCTGGGAGGGCAGAGTGTAGACGATATGAAATCTCCAGAGGAGGGAGACAAGGGAAGTCAAAGGTATCTGGAAGAGGAAGAGAACGTGGAGAAGGGAGAGAATCCAGAACCACCGAGGTCCCTGGAGGAGGAGGGACAGGAGCTGCCACTCTCTGCACATCTGCAGAAGTGGGAAGATATGGTGCAGGGGGGTCCAGAACTGGATCAGGAAACGCCCCCTGGGAGACCTGAAGTGGACAGTGCGGACGAGGCAGAGATGGAACCTAGGGAACGGGATAGCTTCGCTGGGAAGGGGGAGGCTGTAGACCAGGGGGAGCTGCAGCTGACGGCCACAGGCAAGGCCTGGAGCCCAGGTGAGGGGCAGCCAGGGAGCTCCGAGCCCAAAGAGCAGAGGGTCTCAGCTGAGGGAGCCAGTGGGGTGGGAGGCACTGAGGGCCTCCAGGACCCTGAAGAGCGGCCAGAGCAGGTGGGGACCCCGGGCCTCCCAGCTCCCCAGGGAATGTCAGAGGTGCTAGAGCCAGTGTTGGAAGGTGAGGATGTGGCCTCCAGGGATGGCCGAGCCTCCCCAGAGGTCACCTTGGGCTTAGAGACTGCAGGAGCAGAACAGGGACCGGAGCAGGAGGAGGTAGGGCTGGAGGGCCCTGGCGGCCTGGCCAGAGAGGAGGTGATGGAGCCACCCCTGGGGGAGGAAGGTTTGGAGGCAAAGAGGGTGCAGGGCTTGGAAGGGCCCAGAAAGGAGCTGGAGGAGGCAGCTGCTCTGGAGCCAGAGCTCTCCACACTGCCCAGGAAGAGCAGAGACCCGCTGGACACTGCCAGGGGCTGGGAGGAGTCTGAGCCTGAAGCCCCTGAGGAAGCAGAGATGTTCCCTGCTGAGACCTCGTGCTGCGATGGAGGTGATACCCCTCAACCCAGGCCCTTGAGCTCCGAGGGAGCAAAGGAGGATGCCAAAGCAGTGCTGGGGCCCCCCAGCCCACGGCCCACTGAGTCCTGCTCACCCATCCCAATGCCTGAAGATGCCCCTGGGCCCCAGCCCCTGGCTGAGGGGAGCCAAGAGGCTAGCTGGGGGCTGGCAGGCAGGGCTGAGGTCCTGGGAAAGGTGGAGGGTGAGCAGGAGGATATGGGCTCCGGGGGAATCCCTGAAGGCCTCTCGGAGGAGGGGGAGGAAAGCAGAGAAGAGAGTGAGGCTGATGAGCTGGGGGAGACCCTTCCCGACTCCACTCCCCTGGGCCTCTACCTCGGGCCCCCTGCTTCCCCCAAGTGGGACCTGGCTGGAGAGCAGAGGCCCTCCCCTCAAGAGGAGACTGGAAAGGAAGGCTGGGGTTCTGCAGTCCTGGCCTCTGAGGGCCTTGGGGCCCATCCCTCAGGGGAGGAGGAGGGGGCGGATGAGGAGGAACACGGCCATGACTCTGAGCTGTCGGAAGAATTTGAGGACTTGGGGACTGAGGCGTCTCTTCTTCCTGGGGTCCCTGGGGAGGTGGCGGAACCTCCGGGCCAGGTGCCCCCGCTGCTACTGGAGCCTGCAGCCTGGGATCCGGATGGGGAATCTGATGGATTTGCAGATGAGGAAGAGAGCGGGGAGGAGGGAGAGGGAGAAGATGAAGGGGGGAGGGGGCCAGGGGCAGGCCGGTGGGGGGCAGGGCCCTCTGTGGGCAGCCTCCCGGCCCTGAGTGGCCCTCAGAGAGGGAACCTCCTGGGGTCTGAGACCACGGATGTCAGTGTCCCCTGGGATGATGGCTTGAGGGGTGTGGCATCTGACGCCCCCTTGACCGCCCTGGAGACTGAGTCCCAGGACAGCACGGAGGCCTCAGGATCAGAGGAAGAGTCTGATGCTATTCCCTTGGAGAGCGAGGGCCAAGCCCCTGGCCCTCTGGGGACCCTCAGTGGGGTGGAGGACATGGGCTTGGAGGTAGGGGACACCCCTGGTGTCAATGGCCAGGGCCCCAGCCTGAAGGAAGAGTTGGAGCATGTGAATGGGGGTGTGGTGAACGGGCTGGAGCAGTCTGAGGGGGTAAGGCAGGGGAAACCGGGGCCCCCTGAGGGTGACCAAGGGAGCCCCTTGGAGGAGGAGGAGGAGGGGGGTGCCCTGAAGACCCCTTGGGCAGTGGCTCCTCTTCACCTGGGCCAAGGCCAGCTCCTGAAGTTCAGTCAGCGAGAGGGAGATGGAGACTCCTGGTCCTCAGGGGAGGACTAGAGGAAGAGCACCCGCTCCTGCACTGAGGTCTTGGGCAGGGGGGTATCCCCAAGGCCCTCCCTGCTCGGAGGCAGCACCCTTAACTTATCTCTTGACCCGTGGTTTCTGTCCGAGAGGCCTGGCTAGCCGAGGTGAAATGGGTGCGGCAAAGGGACCCGTTCCAAGAATGCAGGCTCTGGGAATAGATACCAGCCCCTTGGACCCTGCTAAGGGGGACATCCGGCCTGCACTGTCCCACGAGGCTGAAGCCAACTGAATCTCTGTAGGACTAGGCCCCCCCTTTTCCTTGCACTCCCTTTCTTCTCCATCCCACCAGCTGGAAAAGGCCAGGGGCCCAGTGGCTCCTCCATGGGGAGGGGGCCGTGGTGGTCCATGCGCCAGGGCTCACCAGCTCTGCCCTTCATCACTGCACCCTCATGGGATGTCTGGCTGGTGGCTAATGGGGGTGAGGGGGTGCTCCTATGTCCTGACCCCCCCATATGCCTGCCACGTTGTAGCCCCATCTGGCTTTTCCCTGCCTGAATAAAGTAATGCCTCCGCCTGTAAAGTCTGGACTCTTCCTTCCTCAATTCAGGGGGGCCTCAGGGCTGACACAGAAGCAGAAGAGACTGGGAGAGGAAGCAGGAGATGCTAGTGTGAGGGAGGGGCTGCCTCCTGAGGAGAGGAGGACCTGGAAGGCCTCATGGGGGAGACACAGCAGGCAGCAGTGCTGGAGACCTGGGGAGGGCGGGGGGTGCTGCTTGACCAGGGAAGGGGGGCCAGCCCCGGTGACCTTGGCGCCTGCATAAGTCAGGCCTGTCATTATCTCTGCCCACAGTGCTGATTACAGGGATTAAGCCTTGGGGCCACACTCACCCGCGCATGTCCTCGCTGCTGGCCCCTCAGTGCCGCCAGCATAATAAGCCCCCTTGCCCCCAAACCCAAACAGTTGTATGGCCTTGGCGTCTGCTCAGACTGGCTGGGTCACAGCTGGGTAAGGGAAGAGGGAGGCCTATTCTGTCTCAGTTTGGCTGTGTGGCCTCAGGTCAGCGTTTAACCTCTCTGAACCTCAGATTCAGCCACACAGCGAGGGATGCTGGCCCAGGTGACTGCGGGGCCTCCCAGGGCAGGGAGATCAGGAGGAAGGCTGGGGAAAGCCGGAGGGCTACAGTTTAGATCTTCAGTAGGACTTCCCTTCCATGCTAAAGCAGGAGACAGAGAAGACAGGAAAGTGGAGGTGAGGCCGGGATAGACTGAAGCTGCCAGGGGTGAAACAAAAGAGCGAGGGGGTGTGCTGATAACGGGTTAGATCGGGGGTCCTCCCAGCTTCTTCCCAAGAGTACCCCCCCTTCCCAGGAGTTCTCTGGGTCCCTGTGTAGGGCAGGGTGACACCAGGGGTTCCTGGATTAGGCGGGGCTTGAAGGCCTTGAAGTCAGTATACCCAAATAGAAACCACTCCCCAGCTCAGCTCTGCAGGGAAGGAAGAGCTGGCGACACCTCTAAATATCCTGGGTGGGGGTGGGGCAGGGGCTGACAGACAAATGTTCCACATCTGGGGACAATCCCAAGACCAGGGGCAGGCCCTTCCTTTCCTCGGGCCCTAGGCTGAGGGTAGGGGAAGATGAAGTCTCAAGCCCTCTGACCTCAACTCATCCTCTGGACAAGGAGAGGTGGACAGGAGGCCCCCTGACAGAACCTCACTGTCTGTTTCTCTGCCCATGCCTTTCTCCTCCACTTAAGAGTCTTTGCATTAGGTACCCAGGCCCCCTCCTCTGCCCTTGGGGTCCAGGATTCTGGCAGCCCTCCTGGCAGCCCAAGCCTCCACGATCCTTCCTGTACTCACTGCTAACAAGGCCATGTCTGCTCCCGCCAGGCTGGGGACCAGCACACTGGCCCGGGCAAATAAGGCCCACTCCCTGCTCCTCTAACGGGACAGAGGAGACCTGTGCTTGATCTCCCCAGGCCCTCGGGCACGCCCGCCTGGACGAGGGACCAAGGACAGAGGCCAAGCCAAGCAGTCCTTCCCTGTGTCTGGTGCCCATCCTGACCCCCACACCAAGATCCCCGGTCCCCTGCAGAATTACCCAAACTAGCCATTTCTGCCAACAATCCCAAATAGGTGGAGGGACATCAGTTAGACAGAAGTGGAGACTTTCTAAAAGACGTATGTGGTGGGTGGTGTGTTCTCTTTGGCAATGGTAGTCCATCCGTGCAGCAAGAGAAATGAGGGTTGGACAGTAACAGGAACTGTCAGATGTTTACAGGGCATCTCCTATGTGCCATGGACCATGCAGGTGCTGGGAGTCCAAGGTTCCTGGCCCCGAGAGCTCTACCTTCTAACCGAACAAGGGCTTCTGAGTGGAAATCATATTTGAAAACAGAGAAGGGCAGGAGGTTATGGGAGCATAGAGCAGGGGCCCCACCTGATCTGGGCTGGGGAAGGCTGGGAGGGGGAGGTCAGGGACGGCTGCAACCGAACCTGAAGCATGAGCAGGAGCTGACCTTCGTGGGGAAGAGGAGGGAGGAGGAGGGAGGAGGAGGGTGGAGGAGGGG
>NW_006785665.1:1378229-1402891 GCF_000442215.2 Lipotes vexillifer
GGAGGGGGAGGAGGGAGGAGGGGGAGAGGGGGAGGAGCGGGGAGGAGGAGGCGGAGGAAAGGATTCTGGTCAGAGGGAACAGCAGGTGCAAAATCCTGGGGCAGGAAGAGAAGTCTGGGCATTTGAGGAACAGAAAGTAGGCTTGTGTGGCCAGAAGGTGGAGAATGAGGGGTAAAATGTCCATAATAAGACTAGAGAGGAGTTGGGGGCCAGTGGGCCAAGGCCTCGCCAGGCAGCCAAGAAATATGGATTTCATCCTAAGGGAAATGAGGAGCTCTGAAGGGTTGTAAGTAGTGAGATGACATGACCAGGTTTGCATTTTAAATAAAACCTCTGGCTGCTGTGTGAGAGTGGATTGGGGTAGGTAGGTGGGCTTCAGGGAGGCTACTGCAGCGGTCCAGGTGGGGGACAAGGGTGGCAGCGGGATGGAGAGGAGGCAGGTAAGGGAAGCACAGTCTCAGGCCTTGGTGAACCACTGTGGGAGATGGAGTGGGAGTGTGGCAGTAGGGGCAGCTGGGAGTCGGTGGTCCCATCTTCTGAGCTAGAGAATCCAGCAGGAAATTGTGACCTCTAGGAGGAGCTGTCCTGGGAGAGGGTGGGTTTGTGGAACCCAGGAGAGAGGACCAGGTTGGAGAAGAGAACTGGAGGGGTCTGGGGGGCCCAAGGGTGCTCAGTAAACACGGACTGAATACATGAATAAATGAATGAATGAACGACTGTGATGAGATCAGACAACAGGAAGCACTTGGGAGGGTGGAGTCCCGGGGGAGGGAATGAGGAGGCAGCACCCGCCACGTCCCCCCCATCCCAGCATGAGGACAAGTGGGAGGTTATTCTGGGACCTCCTCTGGGTAAATATAGCCTCTGAATCGGGGTGGGGGTAGGGTGGGGGGCCTGGAGGTGACTTCCTCAGTTTGCTTGGGGCACTTCCTTATAAGGCTGTGCAGGCCGAGGCGCCTGGGAGGGTGAGGTCAGGGGCTGAGCTCTCCATTCAGCCCAGCCTGATGCTGTCCCGGTTGCTGCTGCTGCCGCCAGAGGCTCAGAGGAAACCAAAGGCCTTGGCTTTGGGTTCTGGCCAAGGAGCTCAGAGTGTGGCCTCTTAAAGGGCCCCCTCAGCCTCACGTCTATGCAGGAGCCCAGTCCAGGGGTGGGAGGGGGTGTTCTTCCAGGGTCCTCTCAGAAGGTGATGCTGGGGGCCTCGGTTTTCCCTTCTGCACCATACTGCTCGGACTGGATCATTCCCTGCTGCTCCGTGCAGCTAGGAGACGCTGCCGTCTAACCTGTATCCCTCCCACTGCAGGGTCTATGCTTCTTGCTCTGGCCTCTTGAGATCAAAGACTCCGAGTTAATTCATTGCTTCCAAAGGCCCTGGTCTCTCAGCTCCCCTAGTTTCCCCCTCTCGGCCCCTCCTTGGGGGACCAGCTGCTGCCACTTGACCCTGTGGTGTCACAGCTGCTGGCAGAAATGCCATCCTGTCAGGCAGGGATGGAGGAATGTGATTTAATTTCAGCTGGAATGTGCCCTCTGGGGCTGCCCCTAGAAAGGGGAGGGAATGGAGACTAAGTCCACCTAAGCCCAAGAAACCCAAGAGGGCTCTGGGCTTGGCAACAGGCCCCTGGGTCCCTGTGAGGCCACCCCACCCCACAGGGGATGGTAAGTTCCAGGACAGTGCTGCAGCAGGATGGATGGAAGTTAGACATGAGGGTCTTCCTAGGAGGTGGGAAAAGAGAAGGTGTCATGTGAATGCAGCTCCAGTAGATAAAGAAAAGACCCAGGGACCCGTTCCGTTCCGAGTCCTCAGGCCCACCTTAAAAAGACAAAGGAGAGTCTCAAGTGAGCCACCAGGGAAGGGACTTTTCGGCTCAGGGGCAGGAAGAGGGACAGAATGGCCTCAGGTGAGGGTCCACGGAGTCTGCGACCAGAAGCAGAGGAAAACACGGCCCTCTCTGTTTCCACTCTCATGATCCGAAGATCCCATGTCCACGTCTCCATCCACCCTGGGGGCCCCTCTCCCCTCTCTTTCTAATACAGCACTGGCACACCTAGATCATGGCTCTTCTCCAACAATTCAGAAGCAGTAGACCCTGCCTCCCACTCCCCACTCTTGCCCCAGCCCCATTAATCCAGGGTCTCCAATGTGGACATCCCTCCTGTAACCTAACTCCTGTTTCTCATGCTGTTTGCCTCTGGCCCCTCTTGCCCAAAGGGGCAGACCTGGGCCCCAGAGTCCCAGGTCCTAGAGCCTCCTTCAGCCTTCTCCTCTTCCAGTCATAAGCTCCCCTTCCCCCAGCCTTTATTCACTCTCCCCACCCCATGACTCAGCTGTGGCACCAGAAATAAACCGAGGCAGGTGCCAGGGGGCCACTGTCGAGGAAGCACCTCCCAGCAGCTGTGGGCTCCTGCTGACAAGTGGAGCCCCAGGGTCCCAGGAGGGGTGGCTTGGAGAGTTCAATTTTGGGGGTGGGGAGAGTCTCGCTGGCTCTGGCTCCCTCCTCCATCCTCCCTGTCAGCCTCACTCACCACTCACAGACCCACTCTCCTTCCTCGTCTCCCCCTTTTCACCTCTCCTCTGTCTTCCACTTCCTTTCTTCCCTCCTCCCTGGCCCCTTCCCAAGTCCTGAATCCCTTGGTTTCTCCTGGATTCCCTCTTTTTCTATTCACCTCGTTTGCCAGGAAATTCTGTGTCAAAAGAGAACTTCAGTTCACCTTGATGGGGATAAAGGCACAGACAGACATTCTTGCCAAGGATACTAAGACTCCTTAGATGCCACTTGGGGTCCATAGCACATGGGTCAGCGGTCTGTGGGCTGTTTCTCTTAAGGGCTCCAGTCCAAAGTGGTCAACCAATAGCCTTCCCTCTGTTAGCAACTTCTAAAGACCAAGGAAGAATCATCAGGAAATAAACACAGAGGCCACAGGATCTACACACTCAGACAATTAACGAGAGTCTAGAGTCTTTCAGTGGGGAATTTCCTCACATTTTTCTTCCACTTTCCTCTTTTCTTTTCTCTCCTCTCCTTCCCAATCCTTTTCTCCTGCTCTGTCCCTGAATCTTTCAGTTCTCCCTTCCCAGGAGGAAGAAGGCTGCTTTGCAGGAGGCAGACGGGAAGTTAGATCTCAGGAAGGACCTTTAGCCTGGGGAACAGAGGAACCTTTATACCGCTGGGAGAGACAGCACCTGGATCCTCACTCCAGGCGGGATCTGACTGCAGCCCCTATGGAAAGCCCTCCCACCCACGGGGGTCTGACAGGCTGAGCATTTTTGGAAGTCTTTGGGAGCTACTGTGTCGCAGAAGGCAGCCAGGACAATGGGACCCTTTCTCTCCCTGCCCAGGAGACAGGCCCACAGACAGGCTAGGACAAAGGCTTCAGTGAGGTCAGGGCAGTGTGTGGGAGTTATGGGTGGCGGGGTGGGGAGTGGGGGAGGAATGGGGAGGTGGGATGTGGGTAAGAGCAGCCTGGGAAAAGCTGGGGACCCTGGCAGGGGGAGGACCTCTGGAAGGCCCATCTCCCTGGGCTCTCAGGCCCCTTTTCAATGCCCAAGCCCCTAACCCAAGCTGGGCCTCCTCTCTCCACGTAGAGGGGGAGGGAACCCCCATTCTAGATATGTGGGAAGGAGGCTGGGAGCTTAACGGTATATCCAGGGCACTCTGCTGTGTCCTGGAGGCAGAGGTAGATACAGCTGTGCCCCTACTCCAGCTGTCCAAAGAGATAGGGATGACACTCCATGAGGGGCCGATTCCCCCTGTCCAGACCAAGAGAGGCCACACACACACACACACACACACACACACACACACACACACACACGTCCAGGGGTTAGATTCTGTGCAGGGTGCTGAGTCATCCCTGGACCAGCTCTCCCTTCCCCAGGAAGCCCAACAAAGCCAGGAGAAGGCTTCCGTTTCCGGCAGCCCTGCCCAAGCAGCTCAGCAGGTGTCAGGGGAACAGGGGGGATTCTAGTTCTTCTGGAACTCTCCTCATCCACAGATCAATGATGGTAGCTCCCTGCCTACTGCTGCCGGGAGATTCAGTGAGAAAGCTGATGACAAGGCTGGGAAACCAAAGCCCCTTCCAGCTTACCACCAGAGTCTCTCCAGGAAATCCAACCTGCTACCTAAACTCCATCTCTGTGAGGATATGTTTCTCAGACAACCTCCCTTAAGAACCCAAGGACAGGGCTTCCCTGGTGGCGCAGTTGTTAAGAAGCCGCCTGCCAATGCAGGGGACACGGGCTCAAGCCCTGCTCCAGGAAGATCCCACATGCTGTGGAGCAACTATGCCCGTGTGCCACAACTACTGAGCCCATGTGCCACAACAACTACTGAAGCCCGCGCACCTAGAGCCCATGCCCCACAACAAGAGAAGCCACCGCAATGAGAAGCCCACGCACCGCAAGGAAGAGTAGCCCCCGCTCGCCGCAACTAGAGAAAAGCCCGTGCACAATACAGACCCAATGCAACCAAAAATAAATAATAAATAATTTAATTAAAAAATAAAACCCCAAGGACAGACACTGCCCCCTCCTCAGCCTTCTCCTCTTCAGACCCCACCTTCAAAGGCCCACTTTGGTCTTGATCCACTTAGAATTCCAGCTTAATGCTCTGACATCTCTAAAAGTGCAATGAGTGGGTAATTGCAGGGTAATACAGGATAAAGTGGGGTTCTGCTCTGGCCCCAGGGTCATCTTCTTCTTTGCAGCTGCTTAAGAAACAGTCCCACTCCCTAGCCATGCTAGGGTGTGTCGTGTGGAGGTGTGGAGTGTGGGCCGGGCAGAAGGTGGGACAGGAGAGCCTGGGGGGAAGAGAGGAATGTGGTGGTTGGTGATTGGTTGGGAGCTGGGTCTGGGAGGTCAGTGTTGGTGTCTCAGAGACCAGCTGGTTGGGGTTTACATACCTGGAGAAGGCCCAGGATGGGCCTGGGCAGGGATGGCCTGGGAGAGCCCCCAGCTCCCCCCAACAATCACCTGTCTTTCTCTGTCCTGTCTCACTTGTCTGGGTCTCTGCATATTGCCCTAAGCTTTTTGCTCCTCTGGATCTGTCTCCCTATCCCTTAGTTTTATCAGGTTTTACTGACTTCTACAAAAAGGAGTAAGAACTGCCCATGTGCGTGAATGTGGTGTAACCGTGGGCACAAGCAGAAGTGTGTACACATGACAGTGTGCACACGTGTGTGCATGTGTGTGAACCAGTGTGGTTAAGTGTGAGGATGTGCAGTAGTGAGATTCACCCCCATCAAGAAGACAGCATGCTGACAAAACACTTTACCAGGAGGCACAAGAAGGCACAATTCAGTGGACTGCGATGAGGTACACACACACACACACACACACACGCGCGCGCGCGCGCGCGCTCCACTATTCAGAGAGTGACCTCATCATCTCAATCTCCGCTGACTCACAGACCCCAGGGCCAGCTCAGCCTGGCCGGAAGTCCTACCTTCCTCCCGCCCCACAGCCCGCAACCCGCTTCCCTTCCCTGGGCTCCTCAGAAAGACGGACCCCAGCGCTCCCTGGCGGTATCCTGGGACTCCTCCAGTTCGGCTCCACTCACGCACGCGCACACGGCACTCTCAGGCTGACGTGCCTGCCCCCGCAGCGCCCTCTGCTGACCACAGCCTATGGGCCTCACAGGTCGTTCCCCAGATCCCTGCCCGCCCTTGTTTCCCTGTTCCTGCATCTCTGCTTCTGCTGCTGAAAGTAAGCCTTCTTGCAGCCTAACCCTCTGCGTTCCCTTCACCCTCACACCCCCTGGGAGAATCCCCCTCTGGAACCTCGGAATGGGGACACCAAAGCACCCACCTCTCTGCCTTCCTCTCCGGGCCCTCAGCCCCTCTACCTCCCCAGACTGAACTTCTCCAGGTCGGCTTGACTGGACACTCTGGGCACTCCAGCTTCTTCCAAATGTCCTCATGCTGTTCCCCAACCCCCGTGGGCTTATTCATTCCATAAATACTTACTGGGCAGCTATTCTGTGCCTGGCACTCATATCAGGTACTGACATCTTGAGGACTTCTCTGACCTTCAGAAGCTAATAAACACAGAAGGTCTATTTATCCTGTGAGGCCCGGCCCAACTCCACTTTTCTCTCTCACACACACACAGAGGCATCAAACTTGTTTGGGCTCAAATGCAGCTTTATTTCCTGCTGGTTTTACAGGTATTCCACCCTGCGAACCCATTCTCTTGGAAAACCGAGAATGCGTGGGCACAGTGCCCCCCAGGGGAATGGAGAGGACAGGATGGCTGGCAAGGAGAGGGCAGTTGAGGCACTTAGGGACCTACTCAAGGCCCTGAGGGAAAAACCTGATGCCCAGGATAGGGGTGAGAGAGCCTAAGGCAGGGCTGGAGCTACCCAGGTATTTCACAGAAGCCCCTCCAGGCACTATCACCTGGACTTCAGCTCCACCCCTCTCGTTGTCACTCCCTGTGATGGGAAAAGCATGGGTTGGAGGGAGGGTTGGGGGCAGAGCGCAGTGCTGGGGGCCTTGACCCTTAGGGACCTGGAGCGGGATTGGGAGGGGGTGTCAACCGTGCCTTCCAGCTCCCCAGGAGCCTCCTCTGATGTCCTTCTGGGGCTTTTATTGGGCGCAGAGCTCGAGCCTGGGAAAGACACACACACTCACCCTCCACCCTTGGGCTCCTCCTGCTCCTCTCTCTTCTCAGAGCCTGCGCTCTGGGTTCTTGCTCCTCGACCTCTGACCTCATCAAAACACTTTCCCTGGCTCAGCCTTTAAGAGCCCAGAGTGTGGCTGCATATTCTCAGACAGCAGCACTGAAGGGGACCCCGGAGCATTCAGCCCACCTCCTCTTTGCCCCAGAGAGGGGTAGTGATAACTCCAAGATTACACAGCCAGTGATGGACAGAGCTAGGACTGGAGCCCAGGGTTGTGTTGGCTAGTGCCCCCCACCTGCCTCCTCCTGGCACTCACAGGCCTGCGGGGCACACAGGAGATCTGGGGGGGCTCCCAGCGACCATTCTCCTGGCAGCGGATCAGTGGTAGGTTGCGCTGGGCCAGGCCCTCCAGGCACCGGTAACGAAGCACTGTGTCTACCTCATAGCGCAGCCGTGGACGGCCAAATACTCGAGCCAGGGGCAGCTCCGGTGGGGGGCCACAGGACACTGCAGGGGGGACACAGTCAGGAACTCGGAGCTGGGCTCTGGGGGTAACAGTTCCCAGAATTGGGATGAAGTTAGGAGAGGAATAGGCCATAACCTGACACACGAAAAGAGTAGGGGTTCCAGGGACTTCCCTGGTGGCGCAGTGGTTGGGACTCTGAGCTCCCAATGCAGGGGGCCCAGGTTCAATCCCTGGTCAGGGAACTAGATCCCACAGGCATGCTGCAACTAAGAGATTGCGTGCCACAACTAAGGAGCCCACCGGCCGCAACTAAGACCCGGTGCAACCAAATAAATAAATAATAAAGAGTAGGGGTTCCAGATGGACCCGTCTAATTTGTTATCCCGCCCATGCCCACGGCCTGGGACACATTTCTGATTTCTCTGTGTAGCTTTGCACCCTCCTTCTGCACACACATCAGTTCCAGGATTCTCTAGCCCCCACCCCTCCTCCCCCTCGCCCGCCCTCACCCAGCCCCATCTTGCAGGTGTAGGACAGGTGGTAGTTGCAGGGCACATCACTCCATTGTCCCTGATCGTGCCACACCATAACCACGCAGTTCTCTCCGGACAGGAAGTAGCTGTCTGGCTGCCCAGGGTTCCAGTTCTCATAGAGCTGGGAAGGTGGGGGGAGGATGGAGGAGGTGGTGAGGAGCTCCAGCCCCAGGAGCACTGGGAGGAATGGACCTGGAGGACCTGAGGAGAAGGGGGTGGGGGAGGGGCACCAGGAGCGGGAAGGCTAGAGGGATGGGGAGTAGGGGACCCAGAAGGAAAAAGAAGACGTCAGGGGCTTTGGGGGGAAGGATAATGGGAACCAGAAGAGAAGAGAAGGGGACACAAGGAATGGAGGAGGGCCGGGAAGAGGGAAAGGTAAGGGGCCAGTAAAAGGAGAGGGAGGGATGGGGGTTATTGGGGGTAGAGGGCAGAGATGCTTCGAAGAAGCGACCTAGACAGCGTGAGGGGCGCGGCCACAACTTCTCACCAGGGAGACGCCATCTGACCACAGGAAATCGCCTTCGATGGTCCTGTCATTGAGCCCGATCCACTGGTACTCTCGGTATCGATCTGGGGAAGAACCGCAGGGGAGACGAAGGTGTGCAGTGAGCTTCGCTGCCAGCAGATGGCGGCCATTCCCTGTCATCGGGCTGTCTGTGGGTGCTCGCGGGGGGAAGTCCTTCCCGCAACCCCAAATCCGCGCTTCCCGGTATCCTTATCCCTCCAACATCTGCACAAGGGCGGGATGGAAGGCAGGGGCGTGGGGGGTGAGGGAAGAAGAAAAATATCACCAGGGCTAGAAAAGGGAAACTCTGGAAAAAGTAAAAACTCTCAGCAAGGTCAGAGTCGGGGAGAGTAGACGGAGGCAGGAGAGCCAGGGAGGTGGGGAGCGACTAAAGATAAGCCCCCAAGCAACCGCCAGGCTGATGCAGGCGTATTTCCTGCGCGAATCTCAGCCCTCCCCTGCCTGAAGCCCCACTACCCACGTGTGGAGTGGGAAGGAGGGAGAGAGGAAGGAAAAGTGAATGAATGAATGAATGAGGAAACCAAGTAATGAGTACCTGAATTAACGTATAAGGGAGTTAATTAACACACTCATTAACTGATTGATTGATTGATTGATGAGTGAGTGAGTGTGTGAGAGAGAGAACAGGTGACGAGGGTCGCCTCCCGCCCTGTCCCCAGCCCACTGTTGACGAAGTGCTGTTCCTCCGGCGTGCTGATGCTGGCCAGGTGCGCGCCGTACATCCGGCACTGGTTCTCCGCCTCCTCCCAGCTCCTTCGTGTAGAAAAGTGCTTGTAGCAGGCGCCCTGGAAGGCGTCCCAGCCGGGGCTGCAGAAGCGGAGGCCTAGGACACAGAAGGGCAGGCAGCTTAGGCGCGAGGACCCCGATGAGAGGCTGGGTCCCCAGACAGGGACTGGGCTCCTCCCACCACCTCAGACCGAGGGGGCGGGACTAAGTGTAGGAGGGCGGTGCCAAAGAGAGAGTAGAGAAGGAGCGGCTAGGAGCTGGAAGGGCCCTGGTTGGAGGGGGGCCTTGATGCCTTCCTTCTCTTGAGCGACACAGACCAGGGTGAGGCTGGGATCCCGGCCTGGGTCTCTGCAATCCTCCTTCCTAAAGAAGAGCTGAACCCTCCTCTCTTCCCAGGAGAACGGAAACCGACAAGTACTGCCTGCCTGCCAAATTCCAGGAGCATAGCCTCCCTGAGAGAGTCATTTTTGATTCCACTGAACAGATGAGGAAATTGAGGGGTGGGCTCAGAGAAGTTATGTGATTTGTCTGAAATGGGGATTCTTTTCCCGCGCTTCCACTGCAGGAGGCCCAGCTTCAATCCTGGTCAGGGAACTAAGATCCCGCAAGCTGCGGGGTGCATCCAACAACAACAACAACAAATGGAAATTCATTAATGGCAAGGCCAAAACCAGTGTCCCGTCCCACCCCCTGGAACTAGCGCGTTGTGGCAGGGTCTAGGCTTCAGCTCTCCCCCCACCGCAGCCCCTCAGCACACTCACCAACATCGCACAGGTCCCCCCCATAGCCAGGCAAACATAGGCAGCGGACCCCCTCCTCCTCCTCCAAGCATGTCCCACCATTGTGGCAGGGGCTGGGGACACAGTAACCTGAGAGGGAGAGAGGTGTGAGGTGGGGGACCAGGAGAGCACAGCTCTGCAGCACAGGGTTCAGGGGTCCCAGCCCTGACCCCCTTGTCCTGGGGGCTATCATAGCACCCTAAATGTTCTCCCTGGAGCCTGCCTCTGGTCACAGCCCAGACCTGAGCTCTGGGTATTTTCCCCTCCTCACTGGCCCCCACTTCAGCACTGGCTCAGCCCAGTGCTGGTCATTGTCATGCCCACCAGTGTGGGCCACGTCTAACAGGGGCCAAGAGGAGCGTCCAGGAAGGCCTTCAGGGTTTAATCCCACTAAGGGGAAAGATACTGGGCTGTCAGTCATGCGTCCTGGACTCTTACCTAGCTCCTGGATCTGCTGGGTACGTTGAGCCAGTCACTTTACCTCTCTAGGCCTATAGTCCCCCACCCCTGTCATTGTGCCAGGTCCTAGCACAGTTCTGTGTAGTCTAGGTGGGCTGGGTGGAACTGAAGGAGAGGAGAGTCACCATAGCAACAGTGAGGTATGGCCTGCCATTTACTGCTTCTGGGGCCTGATACTGGGGTGGTCTAAGGAGGGAGCTAACCATTCCTCCTGCTGTCCACTGGGCAGAGCCAGGCCCAGGAGCTCTTAGTGAAGATCCAATGCACTTCCCTCACTCTATGCCCTACTCCCTTGCTCCCTCTAACCCCTCCCAGGAATGGAGTTGCAGGAGCTCCCCCTGTCCTGTAGCACTAGCTCCACACACTCTCTCAACATCATCCAACCTCTTTGCCCCCCCTCCCCCACCCCGTTACCAGGCTCCCCTTTCCCCCTCCACTTGGGGCCTCCTGCAGATTCCTCAGCCTAGAAACCCCTTCAGTCCATTTTGTTCCTTCCTTCTGGACCCCTCTCCTCCAGGCAGTCTTCTTGGATTAACGCACTACTCTGAAGGCCTGCAATCTGTTGTCTACATCCAGCTCCGTCTGGCCAGGCCATCTGCCTTCTCTTCTGGACTCTCTCTCATGATCTTGGGTGGCTGCCCTTAGACTGGGCCTAGGTGCTGAAGGGGCTGTCAGATTCTACTCCTTTCTGATCCGGATGACCCGGAGATGATGGCCCCACAGACTGACAGAGCAGGTCAGTGTTCTCGGCCCAGCCCTGGGCAGGACCCCTCAGACCAAGCCATCCACTCCTAGAAGCCAAGGCCCACGCCCACAGTGCTTTACTCTGGCCCAAGATCCCACTGCCTGGTGGGGATCAGAGCAGAGGTGGGGGGAGGAGAAGCTGGAGGTGATTCAAAGAATTTTGCTGGGATGACCTAGCTGTTTTGGGTAAAATGAATCAGCTGTTCCAACACCACTCCCCCTGTCATCACCCCTTCTGTCAATAGTTTCTTTCAAGCTGGTACTGCTACCCCCTAAGGCAAAGCAAGGAGGGGAAGTGTTTTCTTTAACCCTTTAAGGACCAGGTCCTACAGAGGGTAGGAGTCCTGAACCCCCTTCCTTTCCTCATACTTTCCTGCTCCTCCCGTGATCCTCTCTGCTCCTCTCTGTCCAACCCCCTAACCCTGGGGGCCAAAGACTCTCAAACTTGGTCCCTGGGGCCGTACCCAAGCCACAGGTCCCTTCCTCTGGCTGTGGGTGGCAGAACCTGAACCAGGATGGCGGGGGGTGGGTGTTGGCGGTGAAGGAACTCCTCTCGAGACTTTCTGGTCTTCCACCTCCCCCCTTCTGGATCAACTACTACACACAATCAGAAAGTTCTTCCTTCCTTACTGCGGCAATAGCAGGCTGGAGGGCCTCTCACTCATCCCCCAGGTGGGGCAACTAAGACACCGCAGATACTTCCAATGGTGATCCTCTCCCACCAAAGCCCCCCCTCACCCCACAGCACTGAACTCCAAGGCCAGCTGGGCAGGGAGCCAGTAGTTGAAATGAGTGAGCCTAGGTGTGATGTTAGAGCCCCCTAGCCCACCCTGGGCCATCTAGGAGAATGGCCCTGGGACTAGGAGGGTCCCAGCCTTCTCCAGAGATCTCCATATGGAAGCTCAACCTTCACTGAATAGATAGGGCTTCTTTCTCTCAGACCCCAGAACCTAACTCCCCATTCCCCCTCCCTCCACACTCTCAATCCTCCCCTCCTTATTTGTTTCTTCTCCAGCAATAGGAACTTTGAGATCCTTTGGGTTCAGGAAGGGTGAAATAGTGGGTGAGGGTGGTCATTAGTGCAGGAGTTAGTGGAGGAGGGGGAGGCCATGGGCAGTGGGATGAAAGCGAGATACCATTCCCCTGCTGATACGTGGGGGAGGGGAACAGGGCCTTGGGGCACCTGGACACCAGGGAGTGGCCTTCATGCTAAGAGGGGCTTTCTCTGTCAGTCCTCTGTATGTATGGCTCTAGATGGGAGCCATCAAGATAGATCAGAAAGGGACACGTGTACACACACACACACACACACACACACACACACACTGGCCTGCAGAGGTTTCTCTCCATCAGGAGTGAGGGACTACAACTCCCAGCACTCCCGCAGACTGACAGACAAAGACTTCTCTGGGGTAAAGTGTACAGTCAGATTTGGGATCTCAGCAGTCAGGAAGGAAGGCGGAGACAGGCCTGAGGAGAGGACAAGGGAACAGCAGGGGCTGTTAGACTGCTAGGACAGGAAAGGGTGCAGGATGAAGATAGAGACTGAAGAGGCACAAAGACACACAAAGACCCAGGGGGAGAAAGAGAGAGACAGAGAGACACAGAGAGAGTGATGGCACCCAAAGAACCATCAAAGAGCTACTCAGGACACAACTCCATGGAACGAAAGGGGCAAACGGCTGGAGGTGGAGACAGAGGGTGCCAGAGTTTTGATTATAAAGCGGTTTAATAGAGATTTATTTCCAAGGCTTGTTTCCATGAAACAGTCGAAAAACGTACTTCACAGAAGTAATTGCTTAAGGCTCTGTGGGGATAGGGCTCTCCTGGACCCCAAAGGTTGAGGGCTGGGCACGGGACCCCAGGCTTCCCTGATACCAGTGGGAGGCAGCCGAAGGGAGGTGGCACACAGGAGGGGGAGGGAGCAGTGGAGGGTGGGCCTGGGCCTTGAAGAACACCAAAGGCAATGAGGGCACCCACTGAACAAGGCAAGAGGGTCCTCTGTGGGGCCAGTGAGATGTGAGTCACAGGTAGAGAGCCGAGGGTAGGAGAAAGTCCCACATGTTTGGTGGTAGGGCTGGGGGTCACAGTGTGGATTTCAGAAACAGGGATAGGGTCACAGGGTGGGAGTCATGGAGTTGGGGGTTACAGGGTGAGGACTCAGAGAGCTGGAATGGAAGTCACAAGGTGGGGTATCCAAGATTGGAAGCCCACAGGTAGAGGTGGGTAGGAGAATGAAGGCAAAGGACAAGAGAGTCTGGGCCAGTGGTGGGTTAAAGGACTATAGGTCAAGTGATCCAGAGCTGCAGGGGGAGAAAGAGGAGGAGGATAAAGAGCGAGGTCGAGCCTTGGGCAAAGTTACCTGATGAGGGGGCCACGGCCACTCCACCATGGCTGGCACTGTCAGTGGGCAGCACCGGCTGGGCATGCACTGAAGTCCCTGCTGGGACAGTTCTTCCAGAATTCTCTTCAGAACGGGTCTCCAGATCCCTGGTACCCTCAGGGACCCGTGTGGCTGGAAGCAGGGAAGGGGCATCCTCGGAGCTCCCTGTCTCCTCACTCTCTCCTCGAGGGACCCCAGACAGCTCAGAACCCCCAGTCTCCTCCCCTATCTCTCTTGCCCCAACCGGAGTGGAAGGTGATGGGGATGCCAGGTTCCCTTCCCTGGAAGAGGGCAGGGTCTCAGTGGGTGGTCCAAGGACCGTTGGAGGCCTGGGAGCCTCTGGCTCTCCGTAGGGAGGTGGTGATGCATCAGGCTTCAGGACTGCCCTCACTGGTGGGGATGCCTGGGAGAGTGACTCCTCTGGAGCCAGCTCAGTGGGGAGAGAGGCCTCTGGGTCCAGGCTGCTGAGCTCACTGGGCCAGGCCCCCAGGGCCTCGTCCTCCACCTCCTCCTCCTCGTCTTCTTTCTCTTCTTTATCCTTGTGCGTCTCTTCTTCCTCCAACACCTTGCCTTCCTCTTCTGAGGACCCCCGGGGAGGTACAATGGATTGGGTTTCAAATTCTAGGCAAAGCACAGATGATTCAGCACCAGGGACAGCACCCACCAGAGGACAGGAAGAAGGAAGGGGGAGAGGAGAAAGGCGGGGCTGGGGAGGGTGAGCCCTGGGGAGAGGGAAGAGCCTGCCCTGGGGAGGAAATGCCTTTGCTCCACACCAGAAGAATTTCAACTGGAGCTGCAATAGTGAGGCAACGCTTGAGAAGGCTCTATGAGCTGTCATTTGCCCAGGAAAACCCGGTGGTCGCATCTCCCTCTCCCAGTCTGTTAAAATTCTCTGTTTATTTTGGGTAGGTGAGGAGGAGGAGAGACAAAAGAAAGGAGATCCCCCCTTCCCAGAGGGCAGCTCCTTAGTCCAAGCATCTCCAGACCCAGCTATCTGGGAGTGGGATTTGCTGGAAAGGCAAAGGTTGGGAGAGGAACAGGAGAGGTGCCTTGCATGGCTGTGCTGCTGAGAGAGAACAGGGTAGAACCACGGCAGCGACAACCCCGGCCTCAGGCCGGGCTTGCCCTTTCTGCCCCAACTTCTCCCAGGTGCGGGTATCCCCAGGATAAGAGATTTGAGTTACCTAGGAGGGTCCTAGGGGCCTCTGCTGGGTCTTCTGGAGTGGAGCTTCCACCTGCTCCATCCTCCATAATGGGAATGGAGTAGATGGCTCCCCGGGACTCGCTCTCCACAGCTTCCTGAGGCAGCTGCAGTTCCTCCAGGGTCTCTGTCACTGTGACAATGGCTTCCAGTGCATCAGAGGCCAGGTCAGAGGCTGGGTTGGAGGCCTCAGGGATGACAGAGGGCTGGGCAGAGTCTGTGGCAGGAGGAAAGTGCCAATGGGAGGTTAAGGAGGTGCCTCTGCCCTCACAGGCCTGCATGTGAGGGTTCTGGGTTAGACTCAGAGACCATGGAATTCTCTTAATTCTCTCTCATCTTCCCTGTGGAGCACCCATGGGGCCCAGGGAGCACCCCGGGGCTTCATCACTCATTCCTCAAGCATTAATCAAGTGCCCACTATGTGTCATGCCGAACATTCTCCTGGGCACTGAGGATACAGTGCAGAGCAAAACAGCAAGCTTCCTGCCCTCAAGGGAATTTATATTCTAGATACAGACAAGCAAATAAACATATAATGTTACCATATAAAGAACAATTAAGTTTAGTAAGGAGATGGGAAGCACTACTCTAGATAGAATGGTACAGGAAGGCTCAGGAGAGAGGTCAACCCTTGAGTAAGGAGATGGAGGCAGAAGGATGGACAGAATGGCCTCAGCACCTTGGAACCCTGGTTTTAGGGTAAGGTGTGAGGGATCCCAGTCATCCTAAGACTCTAGAAATGGAAGGGGACAGGCTGCCATCACCACAGGAGAGCTGAAGGGTAGGGTACAGGAAGGACATTCAACCATCACCATCTGATGATCTCAGTGTTGGGGCAAAAGGGCAAGTGGCCACCCCATCCTTCCAGGATCCGCTCTCCTCAGATAACCAGAGTTTTAGAATGAATTACCTTGTCCCAGGGGAAGGGAACCAAGAGCAGAAAACCAGTGAAGCAAAGGTGGAATTGGGCTAAGAAAAGCCCTGAGGGCCACCGGGGTTCAGCCAGACAAGACAGGACAGCACATCCTGCCTGCGTCACCTGCTTCAGTGAGCCTTGCTCACACCAGACAAGCAAACCTGTGCCCTTGCCCGCCTCTGCCCTCCACCTGCTCCCAGCCATAGTCGTCCTCTTCCTTCCCTTCTTCTCCTGATTCAGTTCCTCCTTCAATTTCTTTCCAGAACAGTGCTTGGGACATAATTATAATCAGTGCTAGAAGTGTTAGCTACTATTGTTATAATTATCATCATCATCATCACCATTATCTGCGTTCAAGTAAGTCTTTCCAGATGGACCTGTCTTCCTGTGGACTTCCCTTCCCCATCCCTCCCAGCCTCAGGCCAAAGCCATCTGGAGAGCCGTCCCAGGGGAAGTAATGCTTTTCTCTCAGTCTTTCCTTGTGCTGGGAGTGAAGCATTTCGTCTTTGGTCAGACTGGGGGCTCCTGTGGCAGAAACTGTGTCTTCCTCCTTCAGACTAAGGGCTCCTAGAAGGCTGTGTCTTCTCTTTCCATTTCTGCCTCCAGCCCTTGTCCCAGTACTGCAGGCTCACAGTTGGGGCAGGGACTCCAATACTCCATGGCAATGCCTCCCTGATTGTCAGTCATCCTTGGTCTGGGCCCTGTGCCTCTGGGGGTCACAGGCACTGCCTCCCCTCCAGCTCCCAATATAAGGTGTGGGCAGGAAGCCAGCTCTACACCCAGCTGTCTTTAAGGACCTGCTCCCTGTGGGGGGGAATTATGTCTGTCCCTCAATATTTGGTGGTAAAAATCTGATAGCTTCAAGCTGAAGGTTCTGGAAACCCCTCTGAAGCGTATTTAGGTAACTGGAGCAGATCATTCATTGGATTCAGAGAATGTCGGTCATCTCTGGTCTGCTCATGAGCTGACCAGAGATGGAGACATATTTGGCAGCCCAATAAGGGAGAGGCAGCTTTGCAACAGGAAGAGACAAGGCAGGGACTACTGGTGTGGAGGCAGGTGAGGAGATGCACCGAGGTGAGCCCTCCTTGAGGCCACAAAGACCAAGTCAGAGGGCACAACCAGAATTAGAACCCTAAGTGACAAGCTGAGCACCACCCAAAGCTCCTTGAGGCAAATGGCAAAGGCCCAAGAGAAACTGGTCGGGGCTGCGGTAAGAGCGTAGGCCTCGACTCTGTCTCCCTGAGGTTGGTCTCAGCCTCTGCAGGGAGGTGGGCTCACCTCGGAAGCAGTAGACATTGAAGCGGCTGTGCTTGTTGGGGAAGCCGGTCTGGTTGGGGAACAGGAAGAGAGTCTTGACACCGGGGAGGCCCCCACCACAGCGCTGGCTGGGTGTGACGATGGGGTAGCGCACACTGCCATCAGCCAGCCAGCCCGGGCTGCAGCGGTCCAGGCCACCATCCCAGGCTGCATACAGCTGGCCCGTGGTTGCAATCTTAGCACCCCGCTCCTGGCAGTACGCCCGTGCCTCCTCCAATGTCAGCTTGTCTGGAGGGGCACCCAGGAACAGCTCTCCTGGGGAGAAGAAGAGGCTGGGTTACCAGGAAGGGAGCTCCTTCCACCCTGGGCTCCCACAGAGACTCTGGGCAAGCTTCTCTGGGCCTCAGTCTCCTCATCTGCGACATGCAGTCCACCACACTACTTTATAGGATCGAAGTCTTGATAGAACCTTAGGATCGATCATATTGCTCGAAGGAGCCTGGCCCAACTTCCTAATTCTGCCAAGAAGGAAACTGAGGCTCAGAGATACTAAAACGTAGAGAGATGCACAGCAGGTAACAGAAGAGTCAAACTCAGTCTCCTACCACCTGTCTGAGGCTTTGGCCATGAACTTGTCTCTATGACAGTGTTTGGAGGGAGGGACACTGACTGTTTCCTTACCGCTGGCTGCCCACTTAAATACAGGATGATAAGGTCCAGCAGAGGCCCAGGAGGACCTATGGGCAGCACTGGAGAGGGGGCTCTTCCCCTGGGAACTCCCTACCCCCAATCACCATTTAGTTCTTCAGCATAACAGTAGACATCATAGAGGTCATCCGGGTCCACCACTCCATAGTTCCGGACCCCAGGGAAGCCATCCATGTCTCCATAACAGGCCTCTCGTGGAGTCTGGATGGGATACCTGGGGAAGGGGTACAAATGCCTTCACCAGGGAGCCATCCCATGGTGACCCTCCTGAATCACACTGCTTTTCAGTGCAGCCAATTGTCCTCCTAGCTCTGCAGAAATGCACACCCCCCACCAAGGCGGGGTCCTAACCCACCTTCCAAAGACCAGCTTCATCTGCCAGAGGCAGGGAGCCCTATATGGCCAGCCTGAGGCAGCAGCGGGCAGCCCCTGGCAGAACCAGAGGCCACAGCCCACCTCAGAAACAGCTAGAAGCTCCTGGGCCCCAGCCCACCTCACGGTCTGGTCGGACAACCAGCCAGCATCACACTGTTCATAGCCCCCAAGATAGGCGGCATAGAGCTGCTCCGGAGTGGCGATTCGGGCTCCGATGCGGGCACAGGCCTCCTGGGCCCCAGCGAAGGAGAAAGCATAGCGGGCAGAGCCCTCCCGGTAGAGAAAGACGACCCCTGAGGGGCAGAGAGGATCCTGAGGCAGGATCACCCAGCACACTGACTTCCCCTTCCCCTCCCCCTCCTTGTCACCCCCCTGTATACAAAGGGTAAAGTCCAAATTGTGCCCACTCTACAGCATGAGGGGCTTCAGTTAGGCTGTGGGTAGAATTTCCTCCACCTGAAGAGAGAAAGGAGGTAACAGAGGCCTGTAGCTACCCACTCCTTTTCCAACTCAGTCTGTGCCTTCTAGGTGTTTGCTTCCGCTTCAGACTGTGGGCTCCCCTCCCTCTCTCCGGGAACCTCTCTCCATCTCTGCCCTCTCACCTTTGACCTTGACCTCCACAGCGTCGCTGCTGTCGTCGATGCCCTGCTGGACCTCGCAGCGGTAGATGCCCGAGTCGTTGGGCCGCAGCTCGCTCAGCACCAGGGAGACATCGGTGAGTGACGCTGGGTAGGCAGGCAGTGCCACGCGGAACCGGTAGGCCTCGCTCACCTTGACGCGTAGCCCCCGCGCCACTAGCACCTCGGCCTCCCGGCCGCCGGACAGGAAGGTCCACTTGACCCGGGGGGAGCCCTGCGCGGCCCGGCGGCTTGGCGGCGGCCGCAGGTAGTGAACGTGGCACGGGATGGTGAGGGCGCCGCCCAGCACGCCCTGCAGCGGCGCGTCACCCGCTATGCGCACGCGGAAAGCCCGGTCCTCTGTGGGCGGGCGGGGCCGGCTGGAACTTCGTGCTGTGGATCTGCCACGACCCGCCCCGGGGTTTCCGAGCCCCGCCCCAGGATCCCAACGCCCCGCCCTAGGATTCCCGGGCCTCGCCCGGGGGTTTTCGTAACCCCGCCCCCAGGAACCTGGGCTCGGGCCCGCCGAGTCCTGCAAACCCACCTCTAGGTCCCCCAGGCCCACCCACCACGGTCTACAGACCGGTCCACAAAGTCTCCCAGTCAAATTCACCCCCAGGGTCTCCCAGTACCACCCCAGGATTCCTGGCCCCCACCCCAGGGTCTTCTAACCTCACCCCTGGGTCCTGCAGCCTCGTCCCCAAAGTTTCCCAGTCTGTTCCCTTCAGTCACTTTCACGATTTCTCCCAATTCCACCTCTGTTCTGCCTCCCAGCCCCATTCATCGTGCCCGAAGGGTCTCCCATCCACCCTGGAGACTGGCAGCCATGCACCTAGTGCCCCTCCCCAGCCCTACTCCCAAGATTCCGCCACCCTACCAGCGGCCCTCAAATCATCCCTTATTTTCAAGTGTCCCTGCCCTGATCGTCTCCCACAGTGCTCCCAATTGTGTCTCCTCCCTGGGTCCCTCAAGGCTGACAGAGGTTGGTTAGGGCTGAACAAGAGGCTCCTTCCTACCACAGGAGATGCAGGAGACTGACAGTGACCCTGAGTGGGGTTGCTTACCTGAGCTGTCTCCTTCCAGAGCATCAGCTAAGGCCGCAGGGACCCAGGCCAGAGCCAGAGTTGCCAGCAGGGGCAGAGATGGTACGGCCATGCTGCAGGATGAGGGGTGGAATGGAGGAGGAAAGATGGGGTTAGACCTCAGGATGGACTTCTGACTCCCTACCACGTGCACATGGATCACACATATCCTGATTCCAGAAGCCCACTGCCCCCACCTCACTATTAATTAACACTGTTTCTGTCTCCCCGAAAGGGATTCTTATTTATTTATTTATGTTTGGCTGCATTGGGTCTTCGTTGCTGTGCGTGGGCTTTCTTTAGTTGTGGCGAGTGGGGGCTACTCTTGGTTGCGGGGGCACGGGCTTCTCATTGCGGTGGCTTCTCTTGTTGTGGAGCACAGCCTCTAGAGCGCAGGCTCAGTAGTTGTGGCACACAGGCTTAGTTGCTCCGCAGCATGTGGTATCTCCCTGGACCAGGGCTCGAACCCGTGTCCCCTGCACTGGCAGGAGGATTCTTAACCACTGCGGCCACCAAGGAAGTCCCCACACCAAGGGATTCTTATTCAGAACCGAGACCTGGGTCCTCATCAACTCACTGTGTGACTTAAGGCAAGTTCCTTACCCTCTTTAAGCCTTTGTTTTCTTACTTGTAAAGGAGCACCATTACTACCACCTCACAGGTTGTCATGAGGCTATGGGCTTTGAGAGTGCTTTTTATCCTAAAACAAAACAAAACAAAAACAAAAAACAAACAAAACAAAACAAAAAACCTGTACAAATGTATAGCACCCTGCACACAGTAAGAGCTCAATAAATGCTTACAGCATATAGCATGAATTGTGGGTGCTATTATGCTTGAGTCTCCTCTGCCCCTCCCAGTACCAGACTTCTTTGAACCTTCCTCCTCCCACAGTACCCCTCCAACCTTTCCTTCCTGTCCCTTCCTCCCTGAGTACCATAACCACCTAGCCTCCTCTGGGAAGGCTTTCTAGACTAAACCCGGGCAATGAACAACATCTCTCCAGCCCAACCCCTCATTGACCTCCTCCCACTGCACCATTACTTATAAGGAAACTCTTCTCTTTACCCCCCAGCATCCTCCACCCCCTCCTTGGCTGCCTTCTCCCTCCTTCCTCCCAGCCTTTCCTTTCTGCCTGGCACGGGCTTTCCCACAGGATCTCCTGGCTCAGAAACCAGCTGGGACAAAGCCCCTGTCTCTGCCAGTCTGGCCTCCATCCAGCCTCTCCCTTCCCCCACCCCAGCCCCAGGCTGGGGGGTGGGCTAAGGGGGGGTGTGTGAGAATAAATGAAAGGGACCATTTCCCTCCTGCCCTTGGCTATCAGAAGCTCTGAGAGCTTGAACTATTCTTCTGAAGATCTCAAAGCTCTTACACTCTCATAATGAAGGGATGGGGGTGGGACACTGAGAAATGGGCCCAGAGAGGGATTGAACCTGAGTCCCCAGTGAAACCAAGTCAGGCACCAGGCCAGTGTGCCCCCAGGAAGGAAGGCTGCAGAGCCAACGTCATCTTTAATGGTTGGCTTAGACTCAAAAGAGCATGGAGAGCCAAGGCTGCCATGGAATAGGCCAATGATACAGCAAGAGAGATGAAGGTTAGACTGCAGGCAAGGCTTCCTAGACATCAGGCTTATTCCTACTGTCTACTCATTCCCACTTCAAGTCCATTGTTCCACTTCTATCTTCCCTGACCACTCAGGCTCTGCCTTTGTACATGTCCGCCCTTTTCTGAGCCTGAGTTGATGGGAAATTTCCCTCTTCTCCCAGACCCTCTGAAGGATCCCAGATCCTCCTAAGGATGCCTCCCCACCACAGTAACATCCATTTCCCCCATTGTGGCTGGGCATCATTCCCTCAAGGTCAGAGGTGGGGGAGGAATGGCAGAAGCCAGATGCCCAGGGCCTCTCTTCGACCTTTGAGAGGGAGGAGGTTCTTGATGGGGCCCAATCAGAGGGTGTGAGACCAACTCTGGGCCTGGGGGCACTTGAGAGGACTGCTTTCTGGGGTTGGAGTGGGGACCATTTGGTATGAACAGCCAGTGCCTGCCGGGTGCTTGGGAGACTGTTTGCCATGCATTTGAGCTGTGCCAGGTCCTAAGCCAGACCCCTTTCTGGCGCCTTCCCTCCCCTCACCCTGGGCTGGAGCTGGAGCTACTCACAGCTCTCTGACGGGCGGCCTAGAAACCCATATAGTTGGAGCCACTCTGGGACCAACACCCTAGACCCTGCCTTTCACCTCTGTTATGTAAGTGGGGGAATGAAGGGAGAAAGTCTGAGTCTGATGAGGACCTGGATGCCCTGAATCATAGAGGGTTTCCCACCCTCACCTCCAAGATTTGGAGTCACTGACCAGAGGGGCCAAGAGAGTGGCCCTGATTGTGTGGTTCTTACAGTCAGAGAGTCCTGCACACCTCCCAACCCCACACCAATCACACCAGGCTTGGGCCTCAGCCCCTTCCTGGTATAGCTAGGAGTCCTGAGAAAACTTAGGCATCCCGTCCTCTGGTACCAGACTCAGACTCAAGGATCCAAGCCTTGGTCTCCATAGCACACACCCACCCACCTCCACTCCATCTTCTCATCCTCCAGAGCAGGCCACACCACCACTTCATCTCTATCCTCAAGAGCTCAGCAGTCTTCCTGTCCCTTTCCCTGATGCCACACCATCCCTCTGCTACAGCCTCTGGATTTCTCCCCCTATCTTGCGTTTTCCCAGCTGTTCAGGAAACTTCCCTCTTGTTACATTATCATTCCTGTCTGACCATGGATGTCTATCCCCTTACAGCCTTCAAAAACCCAGTGCACAGAGAATCAAGACCAAGGTGTGTGTGTGTGTGTGTGTGTGTGTGTGTGTGCGCGCGCGCGCACACGCATGCATGTGCGTGCACTTATGCACACATACCCAATGCCCACCATCTCTATGCTGAATGCCCACCAGCTGGCGGTTCAAGGTCTGCCCCATGGGAACTGAGCTCCAGCACTCAGCAGGGTGAGCAGGGATACACAAGAGGCCAGACCTTCAGTCACAGCAGGAGGGAAGCTTTCAGCTATCCCCTTAGTGGCTGTGTGAGGGGCAACAGGAACCTACACAATATCAGTGAGGCCTTAGCAGGGCCTGCAGGAGTAATTGCGGTAACCATATAAATAGTTGTATTTATTGGAAGCACAACTAACAATATGATTAGCAACATCGTCAGCTGAGCTATTGTAACTCCTCCTAGTATAAAATCTGAAATGTGGATGATGCTGTTATCAACAGCAAAGTTAGCCATGACAACACAGACACTGGTAATACTGGGAGTGGGTCTATGGGTTAGGTCATTGTCCCTTGATCTCACTGGTATTATCTGGAATAGAAGTAATGCAGATATGAATGGTGCTAACAAAACTAATGGCAAATCTTGGTCCTGTTAGAACCAAGTGGGCAGAGCTATTCTGATAGGAAGGGGATATGGAAGTACCTGGGGGGAGAGGGGTTCCCGGCCCAACAGCAGTGCTAGGAAGGAAAGCCGGAGTGGTAACTGGAATTCCAGCTGACAGTTCCTGACCATCTACTTGAGCCAGGCCTCTTACTAAATGCTTCCCATGTATAACCTCAACTTTGAGAAAAATACAGATTAGGCATTACATCGATGAGGAATCCGAGGTTCAGGGAGGTGAACTAACTTGCCTAAGGTCACACAGCAAGTAAGTGGCAGAGTTGGGATTCCAGCTCCAGTCGGCGCCGGCACCACCCACAACAGCGGCTCCTGTTTGCTGTCCTGCGGGCTCCGGGAAAAGCCGCGGCTCTTCCCGTGGTGCTGCCTGCACGGTGGGTACAGAGTCGGGGGCTGACTCGAACCGCCGCCGCCCTGCCCAGGACAAGGTCGGAAATCTCGGGCGGTGGTGCTGGGACTGGAGCCCGCAGCAGGGAAGACGCAAGGACCCAGAGGGGCGTTTCCATTAGCCCGCGGACTCAAGGGGGTTGCGGGTCAGGCTGCAAACAGCAATGGGGGTGCCAGCGGCAGAGCTGGGAGGCAGAGCTGGAGATGGCAGGACGGCAGCAGGGGCCGTAGGCGCTCCGGGCTGGCCGACAGCGGACCTCGCCGAGGTGTCAGGGGTCGGCGGGTTGGGTGCGCCGGAGCCACGCGAGGCAAGGCCTGAGGGGTCGGGGGCGCGGACCACAGGGCAGCCTGGGGTCGCTCCCTTGTCTCTCCCTCCCAGGTCTGGGCGGCTGGGATGCAGTCGCACTCACCTACCGGCGGGAGGCGGAGGACCGGGGTGGGGGTGCGGCACGGCGAAGTTTGCTGCCTCCTCCGGGGATCTCCGCGTCCACGGCTCGGTCCCGCAGCTGCAGCCGAGACTGCGGCGGGCACTGCGCGGGCGCGAGCAGAGGCCGGGCCCGCAGGACGCTCGAAAGAGGGCGCCGGGCGGCCGGGCGCCGCACAAAACCCCCTTTCTTTCCCCCACGCCCCCGCCCCGCCCTTCCTCGAGGCTGCCCCCGCCCTCGGGCTGGGAACGCGGAGGGCTCGGGAAGATCACGGGACCCGCTGCCTTCTCTGCGTCGGTTCCCGGCGGCGGCAGCCGCGAGAGCAAGGACGAGAGAAGTAGGACAGCGTCCTGGGGATGAGAAGCCGACGACTTGGAGTAGGGAGGGAGAGAGGGAGGGCAGAAGGGGCGGGCAGGGAGCGCTCGCCGAGCTAGAGGATGATGTTGCAGCCGGAGGGATGGGAGTTAGACAGTCGGAAGGACTTCCCGTTGGTCAAGAAGAGAGGAGGAGGGACTCAGACAGTAGGGAAAAGGATGAAGGGAGAATGGGAGGGAGGCTTTGCTCCTGGAGAGACATCACACGCACATATAAATGGGGGAGGGAGTCTCTTTTTCAGAGGCAGGATCAGGTGCAAATGACCTTAGCCACCTCCCTGGAGGAAGCTCTGATTGGGTTTTGTCTTCTGTGGTGCTCCCACTCCCTGCACAGAGGAGGAGCTGACTTTGCAGCTGGAGGGATGGAGGTTAGGCAGCAGATTCATGGGTTAAGCAAAGCAAGGAACTCTCTAGACATGGAGGGGGGAATGTGGCACTGTGAATGGTCATTACTGGTCATGCAAACCAATGTGCAAAATGCAGGCGTTGCTGGGAGCCCAGAGGGCCCACTGGCCAGAGCTGTCGCTGATGAATGCCAGGGGGTGGGTCTTGAGTGCTGCCCAGCCGCTGGGGACTCCTCAGAGCCCAGAATACCAATGACACCCCCCTCCACAGCTCCAGGGCCTCTGCTTGCCTCTTCTTTCCCAGGCTC
>NW_006785665.1:1402901-1425164 GCF_000442215.2 Lipotes vexillifer
CCTGGGATTCCAGGCAAAGGCCATGGCACAGACTGTGGGCAGGACATCCAGATGCCTGGATTCTCTCCCCTGGATACCAGTGATGGCATCAAGGGTAGCTTGTCAGGGGCTTTGATCTACACAATCTCTAACAGCACCTCCAAAATATCCCAAGTAAAGTGGGGTGCCTGCAATGCAAATGCAGCCTCAAGGCAGGTCCATGTCCATCCATCTAGACTTACCCAAGTCCGTCTTGTATGGAAATTCTGGACTGCCCTCTAGTGGATGCCCCAACTGCCCCACTCACCACTGCCTAGGCTTCCACTGCCTGGGCTTCCACTTACAGTGCTGTGAACTTGGTTCCGAAGGACTCGAAAAGCTCACACACACACACACACACACACACACACACACACACACACACCAAACCAACCCTCCCCCCAAAACAAAAACCCTCCTCCCCAAATTCTTGAGGACCTAAAGGTGGAATTCTGGCCCCTCCACACAGACCCATCTATTGGAGAGACGGGACAAGAAGACCTGGGGGAAGTGGCTGGTAAGGTCCCTCAGTAAGAGACATGCCCCAGGCAGGGATGCAAGACTGAAGGGGACAGGACAAGATGTCTGGGGAGTTTGGGGAGAAAGAGACCTCAGTTTATTCATTTCATTAAACAAATCCTAACTGAATGCCTGCTATGGATCAGGCACTATTTTAGGCCTTGGGAATGCTGTCCCACGTTCCTTAGTGGGGGTGAGGGATCTGAGAATGCCTCTGGGGACAGATCTAGGCAACGTCTGGGCAGACCTAGGACCTCCCTTTGCTTTCCTCAGACCTTGCATCCCCAAGCTGAGAGACAGTCTCAGCATCGGTGCCTGAATCCATCCTAACTACCACTTAGGCTTGTCTCTACATGGGCTCAATGGGGCTTGAGCCCAGCCAGGCAGAGCCATGCAACTGAGTGGCTGAAATTCAGTCCCAGCGGTGGCTCACATGTATCGACAATTCTTGCCTCGGGGAAACCTGGCTGTGACCAGAAAAGACAGAGAAAGTGACTTTCCTTGCCACCTACCCATGTGACTAGAAATGTGGGCACACATTTTGGTGCCCTGGAGGAATCCATTCTCCAGCAGCACCTGCGTCTGGACAAGGGCTGGTACCAGACAGTCTGTTCCAAGAGGCAGACCCCTGGTGGGAAACCAGACCTGGTAAGAGAACAGTGAACTGCTGCTGTGAAGATCTTGATGAGAACAGGACTCTGGAGTCATGCGCACTGAGGTCAAACTCCTGTTCTGCCATTTGCTGTGGCAAAACCTTGGGAAGGTCTTTGTTTCTCTGGAACGGTTTCTTCTGTGCAACAGGCTGAAGAGTATCTGCTGCACTGGGTAACATGTACTGCACTTGGGCTGGGTAGGGGAGGCACGTGGCCCATGGCTTAGGCTCAGTCAAATCTAATTATTTTTTCTTTTCTTTTTTTTTTAATTGAAGTAAAGTTGATTTACAATATTGTGTTAGTTTCAGGTGTACAGCAACAAAATCTAATCCTTTTCCTTTAGTAGTCATACACACACACCCTAATCTGCACCAGATCTCTTGGCCAGGAGGTCAGTGGGCCACTCCCCTGTGAATGGGATAGAGTGCTCATTATTTGAGAGAGGAGTCCTTTCCCAAGGATTTCCCAGGGGAGGAAATGAGCACCTCCCCAAGACTTTCCAGTATTTCCAGCTGTGAAAATTCATACTGAAGTCTAACCTGCACTTGATCTGCCAATTTCTGATCAGGGACTTTCTTTACTTGCATCTTGACCCATGGCCATGTGACAATCTCCCCCACTCCCCGTTTTCTATCCTCTTTTTGAGAAGAGATGAGATCTAAGGCCTTCCCCTCTAGGATTCAGAAAGAGATCCTCAGGGACTGGCTGAAAGCAAACAGGATCAATGGAAGGAGGAAGAATGAAAGTCAGATTTTAAGTAGAACTTCCTGCCCCAGTAACAGGAGAAGAATGGCTCAGGTAACCTTAGGTATCTTCTGGACGAGGAAACTGAGACCCAAGTGGTGAAGTGACCATCTAGGGTCACATGGCATGTAACTGACATGACCAAAACCCAGGTCTCCCAACTCCCAGGCCCGGGTTCTTGCCAGGGCCCACAGCTGCCTCTCTCAGGGGAGAGAAAATGGGGGAGGTGGAAAGAAGAGAGAAGGAAGGAGGTGGGTCCAGCTCTCCTCCCGCTTCCGTGTGCAACCCAGCTGGCTGTCTCCCAGCCTCCTGGGCCCTGGAGAATTTTCCAGTTTCTCCAGATGAGAACAATCTCCAACCCACTGCCCACCCCCAATATCCTCCATCCAAGCTGAGGTCATGACCCAAGTTCAGGAAGCAGAATCAACCCTCCAAGTTCTAGCATCCCAACCCATCCGCCTACTGGACTCCCAATCACAGTGGCCACTGGGAGAGCCTGTCTTTCCAGCTTCTTGAACACCTGTCTCCACTTTCCGAGACTTGGGGGTGGGCGCCCAAGCAGCTTGATTGCTCTCTGAGGCCATGCACATCACACGGGCACCTGGATCCTATGCCATGGGGACGTGAGAGTGGGGCTGAAGAGGGGGGATGGACATGGCGCTGAAGGCTGGCACAGCTGTGTTTGGAGAATAGGGGCTTTGATAGCTTCTGAAAGGGGCCAGGAAGCTTGGGACCCCAGCCCAGGGGAGGGAGGGCCCAGGAATGGCTGGGTGTAGCTCTGAGGGCTCCTGCAGCTGACCATGGGCTGGGGGTGGGAGGGGAGTAGGGTGGTGGAGGGACAGTGGGGGGACCTACAGACTGACCAACATTGTGGGAGAGCCCCTGCTGCATGAGCAGGAGCCAACTGTCCCCCCTGACCTGACAGACCCTCGCTTTGAGGGCTGCAAACTCATGTGTTCAGAGAAGACCACCAGCCTGTTCCACAAAGAACAGCTGAAGGGACTGGAAGGCTCAATCCTGAGTACATCCAAATCTACTTCTTGAGAAAAAGTCTGTCCCATCTGCAGACTCCCTGCAGCCCTTCCCCCGCCCCCTGATGGAGAAAGACCGCTCACTTTTCTGTGATGCTGGGGCAGGTGCTCTCTGAGTCTCAGTTTCTTCACCTGTAAAATGGTAATAACACTTTATTTTATGGTTTTGATGTTGGAATAATATAATTAAAACAAAAAATTAAACTGGAAGGAATTAATTTTAGATGAATTTAAACAGAGGAAAAGTGATGCAATCCCTAAAATTTTAAAACAAAATGAAACTCATGCACCTAATTATACATAAAGTTGGAGGCAAAGCCACATAGAAGAATTTTCTTTCAAGTGATTATAAAAATCATCATTTTGACTATAGAACCCTAAGAACAAAGAGAACCATGGAGATATGTTACTGCTGGCATTATTATTTTGGAAAGGGCTATTTATGGTGATAAAGCAAATAAGTAATTATAGTAATGGTGTTAGGAACTAAGATTTTCAGTGTAAGAAAAGGAAAGTTAAGCAAAAACTGCTAATCTTAAATCTGCATTGGAAGTGGCAGCGTGAACTCATGATTTGCATATTTATCTTCTGTCTCCTGAAAAGGCTTAGAAGCAATGACAAACCAATAACAGTGAATACCTCTTGTATCCAGATTGAGGTCTCTAAATAGTACTTTTCACTAAATGGAACTCTTCGGAGAGATTCCAGGTCTGGGGCAGAATAGTTTGTCACACTTGAGAATAAGGAAGTTATGAGACTTAGGTCAGGTTCATGTCAAAAGGACCCAGTAGCCAACCTGAGAAGACTCCCACTGGCCAAAGATGAAACAACATCAGCATTAAGATGAATAAATGACTGGAAGAGATTGAAACATGTCAAATGGATAAAAAGTCCATGGCTTCATAATGATACTAAAAAATAAGATCAATGGTCACCTCTGGACGTTGACAGGACATCAACTCACAATTTTGAAAATGAATGGGGTATATAGCAGATCCTGTTGGTGTCCCTGTCCCTTGATAAGGATTCATTTCTGATGTGGAGGTACACTTGGCCTAAGTGTATGGCAAGTCAGAATGCCCCTGGAAACGGCCCTCAATCAGTGACAGAAAGGCAGTTGATAGACTAAAACCCCAGCCCCTCGCCTCTCAGGAGGGAACACTCCAAGGCAAGTTCCTCTCAGAGCTCCCAGCAGCTTTGAGCTTCAGCTGACCAGAGCCATCACCTCCCAATTATTTGGATTATTTACTTAATTATTTATTGGATTCCTTCCCTTCCCTGTTTCCCTTTCCTATCAAGATCCGGGAATTTTCAGACCTGCTAAGTCATGAGCACACGTGGGTGAGCACAGTGGCAATCCACAGTGGTATATTTGTGACTGGGTGTGAATACATACAGAGGCATGAGTAAACCACATGAGCAGTAGGCCCAGATTCCCACATTACCTATCTCTGCTGCACCCTTTCCTCTCTCCCAGCTCACCCTGTAGCCTTGTGGGGCTTGTCTGCGATTAGGATTCAGAGGAGGACAAAGCCCACACCTGGTCCATAGATGAATCACTGTGACATATTGATGTGAGCTGAACATGGGCTGTTACCACACTGCAGCCCCCAAAGGGGTGGCCCTGAAAGACAGTGGTGACAGAAGATCCTCCCAGGAGGATGTTTCAAGCAGTACACAGCTCATCTACTTTGCAGTGAGAGAGGTGACTTGAAGGAAGTATGTACATGGACTCTTGAGCAGTGGCAAATGGCTTGGTTGGTCAGGCCAGAAAGGGCGAAACTGGAAGGCTGGAGATAAGAAGTCTAGGGAAGAGCTATATGGATGGACTTACAGGAGTGGACATTGTGTCTGATGGCAGTACCGTTTGAGAGCATTCACTGCAGAGGAGACATTGAACAGCTAGGGGAACAGAAGGACTCCAGTGGATAACAGCCAGCCTTTGTCCTCCGCAATGCCAGGGCTTGCACAATGTGCCCATGAATGGAGTAGTTGTGGCAGTGAATATGGAGACTATATAAGGGCTCACCAGCATGGGCTCCCTCTCACCAAGGCTGATCTAGCTACTGCCAGTGCTGGATGTTCCGCCTGTCAACAGCAGAGACAGATGCTAAGGCCTCAACATGGTACCCTCCCTCAAAGAGATCAACCAGCCACTGGGAAGCCTGTTGATTACAATGTACCTCTTTCAGTTTGGAGGTGGGAGCAGTAACTCCTTACTGGGATTAATGCATATTCTGGATATGGATTTCCCTTTCCTGCCCAAGTGCTTTGGCCATCACCAATATCTATATCCAAGGACATAAAGGAAATGGTTTATCCTTATGAGATCCTATTTAGTATCACCTCTAACCAAGGAGACTAACTTTATAGTAAAGGAAATGTGACAGTGGGCACATGACCACAGGATCCATTGGCCCTACAATGCACCATATCTCCTTGAAACTGCCAACCTGACAGTACATTAGTATGGCCTCTTTACACCACATCTAAATACCAGCTTGGAGAAAACATCCTCTAGGATTGAGGTACTGGCCTTCAAAACACAGTATATATTATATATATATATATATATTTTTTTTTTTTTTTGAACCAATGGCCATTCCATGGTGCTGTATCCCACCGGTAAAACTCATGGGTACAGGAACCAGGATATGGAAGAAGCAATACCCCACTCACCAGTGACCCACTTCGGGAATTTGTGCTTCCTGTACCTATAAATTTAGGCTCTGCAGGATTAGAAGCCATAGTTCCTGGAGTGGGAGATGCATCTACCAGGTGTCACAGTAAGGGTATCACTAAACCTAAGTCTATAGCAACTTCTGGGTCATTTGGGGCACCTCATGCCAACTGACCAGTAAACAAAGAAAAGAATTATACTGGCCAAGATGTTTGATCTTGATTATCCCATGTCCAGTGGTAATCATGAACAGGCAGTTACAGCAATGTCGGCCTGTTAAGGGCATGGTAATGAAAGGCTGAGGCCTTCAGGGATGAAGGTCAGCGTTTTTCCATTGTGAAAGACTCATAGACCAACAGAATGAATTGCAGAGGAGGGAGATGTTGAATATTGATTACGCCCTTGGAACCAACTGCAGCAACTGTTTGTTCCACTAACCTTCTTGTTATAAGACGCTTTTTTCTTTTTTTTTGGCTGCACCATGGAGCTTGTGGGATCTTAGTTCCCTGACCAGGAATTGAACCCGGGCCCTAGGCAGTGAAAGCACGGAGTCCTAACCACTGGACGGCCAGGGAATTCCCAGGCTCAGGACGCGCAGGCTCAGCGGCCATGACTCATGGGCCTAGCCGCTTGGCGGCATGTGGGATCTTCCCGGACCGGAGCACGAACCCGTGTCCCCTGCATTGGCAGGCGGACTCTCAACCACTGCGCCACCACGGAAGCCCCCCAAGACTTTCTTTTTAATGAATTAGAAATTGCGACCAGCCATGACCTTGAAGAATCGGTGAGGGGACAAAGTGATCTTATCATGGAGGCACAAATGGATGAGCAGTGCAAAGGGTTTAGCATAGCTGTGACCCCTATCCTTTGCATTCACCTCTGCAAGCGGAAGGCTTCTGGGAGAACATCTGTGACTCTGCCTGGGGACATTTTTTTTCTGGCTGTGGGAGCATGTTTGTGCTCAGGGCTAGCCAGGAATGGTAGAGGGTTAATGCTTCCAGACGCAGCCCTCAACTTTCAGACAGAAAGTTGACCAATAATACTTTAGTTTCTTTGCTCCTCAGGTGGGATTTCCTGAGACAGGTTCTACACTGCCTTCTAGAATTCCCCAGCAGGATTGAGCCCAGTTGCTCCACCTGCTCTATCACAACCTTTCATTAGCTTCCTACCCTTTCCTGTCTCACTTCTGCACTTCTTTTTTTTTTTTTTTTTTTTTTTTTTTTTTTTGTGGTGTGCAGGCCTCTCACCACTGTGGCCTCTCCCGTTGCGGAGCACAGGCTCCGGACGCGCAGGCTCAGCGGCCATGGCTCACGGGCCCAGCCGCTCCGCGGCATGTGGGATCCTCCCGGACCGGGGCACGAACCCGTGTCCCCTGCATTGGCAGGCGGACTCTCAACCACTGCACCACCAGGGAAGCCCTCACTTCTCCACTTCTATACCAGTGTTCCTTAGCATGACCTCCCAGATAAACTCCTTGCACTCAAAGTCTTGACTCACATCTGCTTTTAGGGAACCCTGTGGTCTTCATCAGTTTAGGCTGCTATAACAAATTACCATAGTCAGGGTGACTTAAACAACATTTATTTCTCACAGTACTGGAGGCCAGCAGGTCTGGTGTCTGGTGAGGGCCCACTTCCTGGTTCTCAGATGACTGTCTTCTCATTGTATTCTCACATGGTGGAGAGCAGAGAGAGAAAGTAAGCTCTCTGAAGTCTCTTCTTATAATGGCACTAATCTCATCATGAGGGCTCCACCCTTGTGACCTCATTACCTCCCAAAGGCCCCACCTCCAAATACCAGCACATTAGGCATTAAGGTTTTAACATATGAATTTTGAGGAGTGAGGGGGACACAAACATTCACTCCATAGCACCTATCTAAGACAAATGGAAGAGAATCAAACATTAATCCTACCTTCCCGAATGGGTTATATGTCAGGGTAACAAAATAGTGGATAAAGAGAAATTTTTCCTCATAGACAATTCACAGCTAATACGTGAAGGAGAAATGACAAAATTAGAACATCTCCATTTTGCACTTCTAATGAAATAATGGATCTAGACAGTGATCATCAGTAGCCATTAGATTAAAAAGTTGATGAGTGTAGTGAGTTGACGGTTGGCCACAGATATATCCACGTCCTAATTCCTGAAATCTGCAAATGTTAACTTGCTTGGAAAAGGGTCTTTGTGGATGTCATTTATTACATGAATTCATTCCTGGAATTCAGTTAATGGTTTTGAGATGAGATCACCCTGGATTAGCCAGGTGAGGCAAACCCAGTGACAAGTGTCCTTATGAGAGACGGAAGAAAAGACACAGGCACATGGAAAGGAGGAGGTGGAGATTGCAGTGATGCAGCCAAAGGAGCCCAAGAACACCACCAGACACCAGAAGTTATAAGAGGCAAGAAACAATTCTCCTCAGAGTCTCCAGAGGGAGTGTGACACTGCCGACACCTTGAGTTTGGACTTCTGGCCTCCAGAGCTGTAAAAGAATAAATTTCTGTTGTCTTAAGCCACCAAGTTTGTGGCAGTTTGTTACAGCAGCCATAGGAAACTAATACAGTGAAGAACTTTATAATGAGTGGATCAGACTTACACTATCGGAATTCACTGATCAATCTTAGCATCACTATTTTAGCCCAATATTCAGACACTATGTGCCTTCTGATGTGATGAAGGAGGAAGTATGCAGTATCACTTATTAAATACTCCTGGGGGAAAAAAAGTGAACGTTAATTTAATCAAACTTGTAAATATAATTACAGGGGATGGAGGAATATATTAAATGACACTTTGAGGATACACTCAGCCAAATCAAGACTGTGGGAAACCTGATAGGAAAAAGACCCAGTTACATAAACAAACAAGATGGCATAGATAAAATGGAGGAAGTATTATGGCTTAAAAGATACTTAAAGGGGCTTCCCTGGTGGCGCAGTGGTTAGGAGTCTGCGTGCCAATGCGGGTGACATGGGTTCGAGCCCTGGTCTGGGAAGATCCCACATGCCGCGGAGCAACTAAGCCCATGCGCCACAACTACTGAGCCCACGCGCTGCAGCTACTGAAGCCCACACACCTAGAGCCCATGCTCCACAACAAGAGAAGCCACCACAATGAGACGCCCGCGCGCCGCAATGAAGAGCAGCCCCCGCTTGCCACAACTCTGAAGAAAGCCTGTGCGCAGCAACAAAGACCCAATGCAGCCAAAAAAAAAAAAAAATTAAAAAAAAAAAAAAACTTAAATTAACCCAAAACAACTAATCAAAGGCAATGTGTAGACCTTAGTTGGATCCTGGTTTGAGCAAATAAACTCGTTATAAAGTTATATTTTTAGACATTCAGGAGAAATTGATCATGAACTAAATGTTACATAACATTAATTTTGTTGGAGTAGTGTGATAGTAAATTATGCTTGTTTAAAAAAATTTTTTTTTTTTTTGCCACACTGGGTGGCTTGTGGTATCTTAGTTCCCCAACCAGGGATTGAACCTGGGCCCTTGGCAGAGAAAGCGTAGAGTCCTAACCACTGAACTGCCAGGTTATGGTTATTTTTAAGTCACTATATATTAGAAATACATACTGAGTATTTACAGGTGAAATGATAGGCTATTTGAGATTTGTTTTAAAATACTCCAGCAACAAACAATGAGAGGATTCAAGAAACAAGGATAATTTTGAAATGGTCAAGCTGGAGGATGGAGTGATTTGTTATTCTGTTCCCTCTATTTTTTGTGTACCTTTTAAATTCTCTATAACGAAAAAATAATAGTAATAGTGATATGAAGAGCAGTTGTAAGAAGTTGTGGTCATGTTTCTATGGGCAAAGAAACAAAGCTTTGCAGCAAATGAAAAGCTCCTCCCATGACCGTTTCTCATATGGTCTCTTGACAAATCCTGAAGGCATTATACTGAAGACAAGCCATCTTCCTACGGGCTGAGCTGCAAGGCCTTAGACCTCGGCTTCCTGGGGTTCTGACTCCATAATAGGAGTGTGGGGACGCAAACGTTCACTCCATAGCACCTGTCTAAGACAAATGGAAGAGAATCGAACATTAATCAAACATTAAGAGAATCAAACGTTTGAAAACCCAGAAGATTGGGGGAGTGGGTGACTACCAATATGTCCAATATATCCCAGAATTTAGACTGCCCTCCTTGCTGTTGGTGGTCAACATTTGTGCTGGTGCTGTTCACCAAATAGTTCCAATTCTACTTCTAGGTCAAAGTAAGATTGCTCTTTGCTGCCCCCTTATGGTTGAGTGGGGTCACGTAATTAGTTTTGGAGAATTGAGTTGTGGACAAGACAGTTGTCCCTGGGGCCTGTAACTATTAACTGCTTGTATAAGACCCTCCAGAGCTCTTTTTATTTTTTCCTTCTGGCATGGTGATTGATGGCATATGAGATGGTGGCTGCTCTGTCACCCGGGGTCCCTGAATAACTAAAATGAGAAGAGCCCCATTATTGACCACAAAGTACCTGTAGCTAGAGTGAGAAATAAACCTTTATGTTTTAAGCCACTGAGATTTGGGGTTTTTTTTTGTTATCACAGCATAATTTAGCTTATCCTGACTAATCAGTACCATACAACAACGGATTCTACAGGCTACCTGGTAAGAACCTGAACAAGAATAATTATTTTTGTTCTGTTACTATCATTATTACTCATTAATTATTATAGGTACCACTTACTGAGTGCCTCTTATGTGTACCAGGCATGTACTATGCAGTCGATGCATTGTCTCAATTACTGTTCACAGCAAACTTGGGAGGCAGATCTTGTTATCCCATGACCAAGATGAAAAAAACAAAGCTTAAGAACTGGCACAAATATTTCATTTGCTATATGAGGATTATTGAAGATGATGTTCATTCAGTCATCCTCTGTCCCTTATATAAAGTCCCATGGGATGAATTCATTTCACAATGATTGCAAGAATCCTCTTGGAAAGCAATTTTACAACATGTATCAAGTGCCATCAGAAAGTTCATACCCTTTGCTCCAGTCATGACTATCCTCTAGCCCAGGCTTTCTGTGGTGTAGATTGCTTGAATAGTAATAAACAAATAAACATACAAATAAAATGTATAGTATATAATATATATTAAGGAAAATGAATTAATGACATTGGAGTTTGTCTCTTGAGTTACCGGTATGTTTCTTTTAGCCAGATGTTAAGAATGCCCCTGGTCCAGTTGCCCCTTTTGCCCTGACAGCCGTGATGATGGTGAACGCTAAACCCAATGCACATAACCACCCTGCAGTATCAGTCCTGCGAGGACCTTATTGTGTCTGTTAACCTCCTCCTCCTGAGGGCTTAATTTCCCATCAGCTGTTAACAGCGGAATGACTTTCCTTCCTTTAATAGCAATCATGTAAACCCTTCTGGGAGACTGGCAGGATACAAATACATTTTGAAATATGTTCAGGTCCACCTTGCATTTGTTCTGTGGTGCCCAGGGGCTAGGCCTGGGGGGTTGGAGCGCTCCTGGCAGATTTGAACTAGAGTAATCTTAAGTGAGTGTGTGGCGCCCCCGCGTGGTGCCTGGTACAACACCACCCTGAATTCACTTGCTCCTATCCGTGGCCAGGCCGTCCACTGTGAATCCAAATCTCTTCCGACCTTTTGGTGCCCTCTCCTCGCAATCCCTACTCTCTTGCAGGTTCACCCCTCAGGGACAGCAGCCTCTGCTCTTACTCTGTCTTCCTAGGCGCGCTGTCAGCCCGCTGGGTCCAAGGTCATCCCCCTCATCCCCCCACGCCTCGCCGCCGCGCTTACAGCTTCACCCAACACAAAAAGTCCTCGAGTTATTTTATTGCTGTATATGGAAGTCAGTTAATGCCCCCTGGACTCCCCTTCCGTCACCTAGCAGTGGCTGCCTCGTCTGCCGGGGCGCGCGAATCGCCGCGGGTCCGAGGGTCGTAGCCGCGCACCGCCACCGGGTGCGCCACCACTTCCCCTCCCCGACGCCGGGCCAGCCGGGGTCCTCGGCCTGCAGCCCTCGGCCGAGAAGGCGGGTCAGGAGGGACTGCTCTTCGTCTGATGGAAGGGGAGGCTTGCGAGAAAGGGGCGGCGAGAGACCCCTGACACGACTCCCAGGCTTTGTCGCGCGCGCTGGAGGGGGCGCTGTGGGCCCCTATTCGGAGTAGCAGTAGGTCCCGTAGGCCGCCTGCTGGGGTCTGGGGAAGCCGAAGCTGCGCACTCCGGGATCCGGGAGGCCCCCGCAGCGCGGCCGAGGCGTGGTGATGGGGAAGCGCACGCTGCCATCCGCCAGCCAGCCGCCGTCGCATTGGTCCAGCCCGGAGAACTTCCAGGCTGCATAGAGGTGCCCGACCTTGGCCACCACGGCCCCGCGCCGCCGGCACGCCGCGTGGGCTTCAGACAGCGTCAGCCGCCCCGGCACGAAGAACACTTGGCCTGGGGACCGAAGCGGGTCACCAACTGATCCAGAGAAGGGCCAGCCGGGGCGCAGTGGGATTCAGACTCCCAGGGAGCAGAGTCTGGGGGGCAGGTGTGGTCGGGTGGGTCCGAGCTTGGGTAGGAGAAGTGGGAGTAACGAGACTGGGGGTGCGGGTGAGGTTGCGGGAGACAGCCTGGAGCCTGGGTGGGCGGAGTGACGGAGGGGCGAGGCCTTCAAGAGACCACGGAGCTGGCCCGGGATCTCAAGCCACTTGCCTTCTACCTTCCCCGCCCCATCCTTCAGGTCCGGGTCCTGGCCCCGCTGGCCCCGCTCGCCCCGCCCCGCCTCGTTCACAGGCTAAATCCTCCTCCTTCGCAGCCGGTCAGGCCCCGCCCCCTCCGGTGCTGAGGCTGGCTCGCCCCGCCCCCTTACCTGACAGCTCAGAGGTAAAGCAGAAGGCGTCGTAGCGGTCGCGCTTCCGGTCGCGGGGCCCGTAGCTGCGAATCCCGGGCCGACCTGGGCCACCGCACGGAGCGCGCGCCGTGAGCACAGGGTAGCGCACGGAACCCTCGAGCAGCCAGCCCGCGTTACACCAGTCCAGACCCTCGGTCCACGCTGGGGGGAGATGGCGGGGGGTGGGGGGTTGTAGGGCGATTAGAGGCGTCACAGGCGGGAGCAGACCCGGAGTTCGCCTCCACTGGGGTCCACGTGACAGCCCGGAGGGCGCCTGGGTGGTGCCCGGGTTCGGCCGCTCACCCTGGTACAGCTGGGCGTAGGTGGCCAGGCGTCCGTCTTGCTCCTCGCACGCCTGCTTAGCCTCGTAGTAATTGAACTGGTACCTGCCCCGGCTGGGCTGGTACGGAAACACCACACCTGGGGGGGTGGCAGACAGCCTGGGGAGGGCAGGCAGAAGGAGAGGGGGAAGGAAGGGCGGTGCAGCCTAGGAAAAAGGGCTAGGGGGACCCCGGGAGCAGGCGGGTGAGAGGCTGGGGAGGAGCCCTGGGAGGCCTGAGATGAGACAGCCGAACCACCCCTGGAGAGGAGCGGGGCAGTAACCGAAGGGCCTCACCCTCCAGGCGAAGGGTCAGCGCCACACTCTCGTCCTCGATGCCATTGATGAGCTCACAGCGGTACCGGCCCTCGTCCTCCAGGCGCACGCCCGCGATGACCAGGGAGGCATCTAGTCGATGCCCCCTTCGCATCCTGGCACGCCCCCCCAGGGGCCCGTAGCCCCGGGCGTGCAGTCCGTTGGTGATGAGGATGGGCGTTTCCTGGAGTTCCCCCGGCTCCACTTTGCTCCAGCGCACCTTGTAGCTGGGAGGCGGGGCGCCCAGGACGCAGGGCAGCGTGGTCGTGGCCCCACGACGAGAGTGAATGACCTCGTGGATGGGGGGCAGGAGGTAGTGGGGGCCAGGGTGGGGCGCTGATAAGAGGGGGCCACAGTGGCAGGACCCCCCGACCCTCAATGCCCCAAGTGCCTACCCAGATCCCCATACCCCAGGCTCCCCCAACCCTCTCCTCCATTGCTCACTCAGCAATGACTCTCAGCCCCAGAGTATCCCCAGCAGCTGCCCTTTCCACTTTCCCCACCACTGTTCCCCAGATTCTGGGCAGAGCTAAGGTCTTACCTGAGTCTCCCAGGGCTCTGTGGAAGGTGGTGAAGGCCCAAGGGAGAAGGAAGTGGCAGAGAGTGGGGAGACTGATCCTGCCTTGCATTATGGGGAGTCAGCCCAGCACAGTCTGCAGGGCACAAAGGGTGGGCATTCCTTAGGACTAAGGGAATGGGGTGGAGAGAACAGGGTAGATCCCCCATCAGGGATTCCTGAGAGGGGACTGTCCAGCTGGAATGCATGAGGGCAGAAAAAGGGGCTGAAGTTGTTAGCAAAAGGAAGGTAATGGGGGAGGGGCGGTAACTAACTCCACTCCCTGCCAGGCCTCCTGAGCCCACCCCTCCCCCTCTCTCACATCCCTTCAGTCAGCAGGTCCTAATTTAGCACCTCCTCTACCTATATCCATTCTCAGCACCAGCTGTACTTCCGAAGTCTTGCCTCCTGGATTGCCAGCTGTGGTCTCTGTCCTCTCCCAATACCCATTCTTCATCTGAAGCCAGAGTAAATATGGTCTTGTCACTCTCCTGCTTAAAACAGTGACTCCCCATTGCCGTGAGGATCAAATCCAGTGTCCGAACCCAACTTCCAAGGCTCTCTGTGATCCAGCTTCTCCCAGCACCTCCAACATTGCCCGCCCCCCGCACCCTACCCCTCACTACCTGTGCCCTCTGCGCTGTGCTCCAGACATGTTCTGGCTGCAACACAGTCCAAGTTCACCCTCACTTTCCTCTTACAGGCAATCAGTTTGGGCCTCACCTCCTCTGGGAAACCTTTCCTCTCCCCTCGACTTCACGCTGTAGTGCACTGTGATCTGCTCCTCTGGTTCCCCTACTGCCTTGGACTGGGGACTTTTTTTCTTAGAAGTATTTCTATTAACAGCTAAATTAGCAGTGTGGATCTGAAGGTAATACATATGCATATGTAGACTATGTCAGTGAGCTTTCCAGTAATTATAAAGTATAAAATTATAAGGCTATTAAAAATGATTTCAAACACAATTGTCTATTTCAGTAGTTGATTTTCCCCCCTTCTTTATTCTATTCTTTATTCTTTATCACCTTGGCCATTTTTTTAAAAAATTAGACTAAAGACCCCTTAACCTAGTTTTATTCCTTTTTGAGATCTGATTCCTCCACTTCCTAATCGCATGACTTTGAACAAGTTGCTTAACCTCTCTCTGCCTCAATGTCCTCATCAGTAAAATGTGGTGAATAGTAGCACACCTACCTCACTGAGCAGTTGTGAGGATTAGAAGAATATATGTAAAATGCTTAAATAGGTCCTGATATCGAGTAAGGGCTATGTATATGTTAGTTGTTATCTGCAGCTCCCGGCATAGTTTCTGGCACAGCCTCTCCCCCGCCTGCTCCCAGGGTCCCCCTAGCCCTTTTTCTTAGGCTGCAGTAGGTGCTAAATAAATATGTGTGTTAATGAATGAGCTCACATTAAGGGCTTCTGGGAAGGAGAGCAGGGACACGGCAAGAGGAAGGCAAGACTGAGGAGGAGTCGGAAAGCTAAGGAGCTGGACTCCATCTTCTTGCAGATGAAGGCCAGAGCTGGGCATGCAGCAGAAGAGACAGGGTTTAGGTGCAGAAAGGACTTCCCAATGGTTAAAAAGGAAAGCATCTGGGACAGGGACCTGAGCGAGAGAACACGTCTCCTGTACAGGAGAGTCTGGTAAGCACAGTGATAGTGGGAACTGAGACCGATTGAGGGACCCAGTGTAATGACAGCCAGCACCAACATGTTTAAAGTTTAACGTGCCTGAAACTGCTCTAGGCACTTTACATGTATACTTTTATAACTACTCCCCTAAGCAATCCTATGAGGTAGGAACAATATGGATCCCTTTTTTTTTTTTTTTTTTTTTTTTTTTTTTTTTTTGCGGTACGCGGGCCTCTCACTGTTGGGGCCTCTCCCGTTGCGGAGCACAGGCTCCGGACGCACAGGCTCAGCGGTCATGGCTCACGGGCCCAGCCGCTCCGCGGCACGTGGGATCTTCCCGGACCGGGGCACGAGCCCGCGTCCCCTGCATCAGCAGGCGGACTCTCAACCACTGCACCACCAGGGAAGCCCTGGATCCCATTTTTATATGCTCAAAGGTGCTCACATGTCAGGATACTTGAGTGAGGTCACACAGCTAGTAAGAGGAGGGGTTTGCTGGGACTTGAATCCAGACTTGACATGAGGTTCAAGCTCTTAGTCACTGATCTGTCTTTCTGTTTCTCAAAGCAGGCACACACATACCTTCTTCATACCCCTTACAGAGAATAAGAGAGCGGCTAACAGCTCCAGTGCCTCCCCCCACCTTTTTTTTTTCCACTTATAAAGTTTTATTTAAGGGAAATATTCATAATTTTTATGAGATACTTTTAGGTATAGAATAAAATTATTTCATTCATAATTATTTTATGAACATTCTGATCAACAGTACTGTGTAAGATATTTTGACACTGACCTGTTAGAAGTGGGCCTCTTCACAGAGATGGAGGAAGGAGTGACTGGCAGCTTTTTGTCCTGCTGGAGGAAGAGGTTCCAGGTGAAGGAGTTGCCTGGGCCCCTGGGAGGTCCAAGCATCTAAGAGCCCCAGCACCTGGGCCCCTGATCATCGTACTCTCTCCTTTCACACCTTTGAGGAAAGGCTTCTGCCCTGAGTTCGAAGAAATCAAGGTACCAAAAACTCCCCCACTCATCACTCCACTAAGCTAGGCTAAGTGACTAGGGTCCAGCTCTGTGGCCGGGCACTGTGTCTGTGGCACTCACTGTCCTGGGCCCAGGGGAAGACACGGCTTAGGAAGAGGCATGGGAACCCCTGAAAAGGGATGGAGTAAAGGAGGCAACCCAGGAATAATTACCTGGAATATTGTGGAGAATGGGGTGCCTCGTTTCTTCTAGATGCTCTTAGACCAGAGAAAGGATGGATTAATGGGTGGGTATAAGGATGTTGGACTGATGGGCATGGAGTGAACTACAAATGAGGCTCAAAGATCCATAAGCGTCAAGTTCCAGCTGCCTCCACTTTTCCATACGGGGCTACTCTGCGTAGCACCACTCCACCTCCCCCAACAAAGCCCTCACCTCTGCCCTCCGGTGCCTGGGTGCGCATTGCCTATGGGAAGAGGCTCTCAAGGTGGGAATCAGACTTCCAGGACCTCCAGTTGCTTCAAAAACCCTGACCCCTTCTGTCCAGCTCCCCTGTCTGTCATCTGTCTGTCCTTTCCTTCTCTGTCTCCACCCCATCGGAAACACAATTTCCCATTGTCTCCTTCTTTTCCCCTATTGTTGAATAACAGGGGCCCTTTCTTTATCCTGTGGGTAATGGCAACGAAATGTCAACAGCTGGGGATGTGGGATGCAGGACCGGCTGGCACATGCCACCGGAAAAAGGGCCTGGGTGGAGGCGGGCTCAGAACAGGAACTCACATCCCCAAGGAGGAGAAAATGGGGAGAGGGAGAGAGAAGTTTTGTGAGAAGGTTGAAATGAGGTCCCCCTCAATATTCAAGCTTCACGGCTCTAAAGACATTTTGTGTAAGGCCAGGGAAATGGCTGAACTCCAGGGAGAGCAGAGCGAGCGGTCAGCATTGCACGGGGAGAGATGGAAATTAGATAGCACAGAGGATTTTGCTGCCTCTGGGAAGGACATGGGAATTTCTGAGGATGGAAGGATTTTGGAAAGTTCTCCGAGAGAGGGCATCTTATTTGTTCCCTAGTTCCCCATCGCCTCCTTCAGCAGATGGATAATCTTAAAGTTCTCAAGAGAAGGGAGATCCTTAACCTCCCCGAGTGAAGGTTCACTTCTCTAAAATCCCTCTTATTAGGAAGTTCTTTTGGAAGTCTAAACTCCTACTGGAGTTTAAGCTCATTTTTTATTTATTTATTTATTATTTATTTATTTATTTATTTTTGTGGTATGTGGGCCTCTCACTGCTGTGGCCTCTCCCGTTGCGGAGCACAGGCTCCGGACGCGCAGGCTCAGTGGCCATGGCTCACGGGCCCAGCCGCTCCGCGGCATGTGGGATCTTCCCGGACTGGGGCACGATGTGGCTCACAGGCTCTGGAGGGCAGGCTCGGTAGTTGTGGCACATGGGCTGAGTTGCTCTGTGGCATGTGGGATCTCCCCAGCCCAGGGCACAAACCCGTGTCCCCTGCATTGGCAGGCAGACTCCCAACCACTGCGCCACCAGAGAAGCCCTAAGCTCATTTTTTAAACCTTTCTATTGAGATAGAATGTACATACAACAAAGTGCAGATCCCAAGGGTACATCTCAATGAATTTTGACATGTGTACACACCCTGTAACTACCCAGCCCCAGATTAAGATATAGAACGTTTCCAACACCCAGAGTAAGTGCATTTCTTTTTTGTTTGCTGTCAATGCAAAGGGAGCGCTCCCTCCGTAAATAGCCATTTAGAAATGTTTCGAGCTTCAAATCGCCTCTTGCCCTTCTTTTCTCTCTGCAACCCAACATCAGTGGCTTCACGTTACTAAATCCGACACTTCCAGGATCCTTAGCTTCCTCATTTACCAGAGGGAAGGGAAAGTGACTTGTCCAAGACCACACAGAATGCAGTTGTTGAGTCAAGCCTAGAACGTTCTGCTTTTCCGGCTAATCCCTCTTCCACTCCTCTCCGCGACCCTCCAAGTCAGCCCCGGAGCAGCAGGGTCTTCACTGGGGCCATATTTGGCAGCATGGAGCCCACCCCGACGGTGCTCTTTAAGGATTGGATTGACTCTCTTTTCCTGTCCGCTCCATCCTTTCCTAAACCCTTCCCTCTTCCTCCCAGAGAGAAGGACAAACGAGAACAGACAAATAGCCGCCTGTCTCCTCTGCCAGGACACCCTGATCCCGCGCATCTGATTGGCTTCCGCCCAATACAAACAAACAGCCTTACGCGGCGGGGGAGGTATAAAGCCTCCATGGCCTGACCGGTCGCACCCCGATTCCCAGGCTCACCCCTCGCTGCTCCTTTCTCCCCAGACCACTTCTGAGTTGCGGTTCGGAAGTCTCTGGTGTATAAATCCGTAAAAGGCTGAGTTTGGCAGGGAGGAAGGCCTAGAACTATGCGATAGATGCAAAGAGAACCCCTTGAGGATGGAATGAGAAAGGAACAGACCAAGAATAAATACAGCGTGAATAACCAAACTGTTCAGCCTGCTCAGGTCACGTTCATTCTCAGTTCTTCCCGAAGACACTACGAGACAGGAATGAGGTAAGACTGCTCAAGCTTGAGTTGGCATCTTTTCTGGCATCTTCTGAGGAGAGGCCTTTGCCACTCCTGCTGCCTACCAACCAGGGTGAGGTGGAATCATCTAGGAGGAGCATGGAGTCCTGACACCTCTTTCCCTGACACCCCAAACTCAGCCTCCACCCTCCAGGCATGTTCAGCAGACTGATTTTCTGGATCTTTGGTGACGGCAAGCATGGGCCCAGTTTACTACGGGATTGTTGCATGAAAGACTGGAAAAGTCAGCAAAATGGTACTTTAGGGCACATAGCAGGGAAGGGCCAGGTGTGCCGGGGTTGGGGGGGTAGGGGGGGCTTCTCTCTCCTTCCAGTGAAATTTGCGTTCACCCCCACCTGTCTCGGCCGGCCGCCGCAGTCTCCAGCAGACGCTGCAGGGCCGTCTCTCGCTCCTCCTCTGCTGGGTCTCACCTTTCTCCTCCTCCCTGGGAGCCCTCAGGCTTCCTCTTGCTTCTAACCCAGGCTCAGGCCTTTTGTGGGGCTGTATCCTGGCTGCACTGCAGGACCATGTGCAGGGTGAGCCTGGGGGAGTCAGCCTTGTGGAAAGACATGTTTTCCGCTCAGGATGCCTCACTGTACCCTGAACAGTCTTTGTCCTGTAGACAGAGTCAAGGGTGGGAAGGAAGGGGAAGATGTGGCCCATGCCCTTGGGTGGGGGGTGGGCTGCCAGTCTGGAGGGGGCATGAGGCCACATGGGCTAATGGGAAGAACACTGGACCATGAACCAGGAATCCAGTTCCAGCCAGATGCTGACTTCCTATGAGACTCTATACCAACCTCCTGGAGCTTCAGTCACTCTAATTATTGAATGGGCACCACACCTGCCCAATGGGACTGGCTGGTGTGAGGGTGATGGAGCAGCCTTCTACCCAGTGAAAAGCACGCTGTGAATGAGGTTCATTGTTATAATGGTTGGTTCAAATTGGAAAACTGCTAGAGAAGGGGAGAATGAGATGGGAAAGAGCTGAGATCCGTTAGACCCCCCTCATCCTTGAACATCCTTGAACTAGCCGCACCCTCCAAGAACAGTGGGGGCCCCTCATGGGGCTGGGGGTCTCTTTCTAAACAGTGAAGGTGTCCCTCTCTGTATTTCCATCTTACTCTATTTCCACCTCTGTGGAGAACAGGGGGATGTCACCACCCATGCCTGAGATGCCACATGGAGCCCTGACCGTACCCCATCTCAAGCTGCCCCGCCCAGCCCAGGAGTCCTGACAGAACTCAGTTCCCTGGTCGTCACTCCAGCCCCTTGATTTGGGGCTCTTGAGAAGTGGGACCCACAGTGCCCACTTCAGTACTGATCAGAACCTAGAAACTAGAAGCAAAGATATCCAGAGGGAAGAGCTGGCTGCCTCTATGGGCAGCCTCTTCCTGGATCTGAAAGGTCTTGAAAGACAACAGTGGGGATATCTGGTTGTCCTCATCTCAACCTGGCAAATGTTCAGGTTCCTCAACCATCTCTATCCTGAGGGCGTGGTGGCTGAGGGGTGCGGCCAGGGTAGTGCTTTTTCTGAAGTCCCCCTTTTCTGAAGGGCCTCAGGGTGTAGAGAACCGTGTGAGCAAAATGCAGTAAGTGAACTTAGGAAGGTCTTGACCTTATGAAGTGCTCAGGCTAGTGGGATAACACCTGTCCTATCGCAGCGGTAGATGAGGGTAAAATAAAATGTTGGAAAGTGCAGAGAACAGTAAAAGACAAATGTCTAGAAGTTGTTTTCATGGTTACTAAGATTTAACAATTATATTTTACATATTACTAATCATGTCTCTGTTTGTCACAGTCAGTTCATGGCTATATTCAAGTGGGCCATTTAAATTGTACTTTTGGGGGTGCAGCTACTATGGAAAACAGGATGGGCGTTCCTCAAAATACTAAAAATAGAGTTGCCATGTGATCCAGCAATCCCACTTCTGGGCAAATATCTGGAGGAAACTATAATTCGAAAAGATACCTGCACTCCTATGTTCATAACAGCACCATTCACAATAGCCAAGACATGGAAGCAACCTAAATGTCCATTTACAGATGAATGGATAAAGAAGATGTGGTACATGTATATGATGGAATACTACTCAGCCATAAAAAAAGAATGAAATAATGCCATTTGCAGCAACATGGATGGACCTAGAGATTATCATACTAAGTGAAGTAAGTCAGACAGAGAAAGACAAATACCATATGATATCACTTATATGTGGAATCTAAAACATGACACAAATGAACTTGTCTATGAAACAGAAACAGACTCACAGACATAGAAAACAGACTTGTGATTGCCAAGGTGGAGGATGGTTGGGGAGAGAAGGATTGGGAGTTTAGGATTAGCAGATGCAAACTATTATATATAGGATGGATAAACAGCAAGGTCCTACTGTATAACACAGGGAACTATATTCAATATCCTGTGATAAACCATATAAAAATATGAAAAAGAATGCATATATATGTATAACTGAATCACTTTGCTGTACGGCAGAAACTAACACAGCACGGCAAATCAACTATACTTCAATAAAATCAATTTTAAAAGATAAAATTGTGTTTTTGTTCATCTACCTCTGCAAATACCTTGAGATTCCCGAGTCCTCATTTTATCAGCCCTTCTCACACTCCCAGGCCTCAAGGCTTGCTCTCTCAAATCCCTGCTTCTGTTCTCGTTCAAGGCGGTCTAAGTTGGATCTGACTTTACTTTGTACAGACTCTCACTCCCAGTCTCACGTTAGTCAAGCTTAAGCCCAGAAGTAAGAAGATTTGCAAGTATTAACCATTCTCAGGCCAGAATGTGAATAATTTTAAAAAGTGAGCCCTAACTTATAGCTCTACATTCTCTCACATGGGAAACATAAATACTCTCACAGTATTAACATCCCCATTTTATGGACAAAGAAACTGATGTCTAGAGAAAGTTAGTTAATTGTTAGTGAGTAACCCAGGGAGCTCATCTCCAAAGCTAGATGAGTTCTTCCCTTTTGTGGAAGAATAATTCCTCCAAACTTAGAAAAGGTAAAATGAGAATTGCTTTTCTTTGTTGGTTGTTGGGTGTTTTGTTTTGGGGGGGGGTTTGGTTTGGTTTGGTTTGGTGTCGCTCTAGAGCATTGTCTAAAAGCTTGCTTGACACTCAACTGACTCTCCTGGAGAATGTAACTTTGCTATTATAGTATATTTGATAAATAACCTACAACCAAAAAAAGATGAAACATTTACAGTCTGTATGGTTAGTGGTTGACTTGGAGAAGTTGATAAAATGATAGGGTTTTATTGCCTAACAGAGAAGTTAACCACAAAAGTGTTTTGGTTTTATTGTCCTGGAAACTTGACCAGTCATATCTAAATTAGCAATCTTATTTCGGCATTCCTTTTT
>NW_006785665.1:1425174-1432692 GCF_000442215.2 Lipotes vexillifer
AATCCCTGTTTCTCAAATGTTCTTCAAAGCAGCTCTTTTGTCTTCTTCCTAGTTCTGCCATTAATGAGTTAAATAAATCTTTGACGTGAGTTAAAAAATAACTTTGAGAATTGTTTTTCCACTTCTCAACTTCCCTATATTGAAAGCAACATCCTAGTGCTTTCTGCTTCCCTGGAATAGCAGATCCACTTGCAGAACTAACACATGAGTGCCCTGAGAGACTGAACCTCCTTGAGGGGAGGATACTTTGTATCTCCAGCCTGCAGAGGACCAGCTATGGCACTAGGAGGAAGCGGCCATTCTCAGCAAGAGTCCTCTACAGTGCCTTCTTGTAGTTAAGGCTACGAAGGCTGCTGCTCCAATGGGCCACCATTGTTACAGCAACTCAATTTCATTAGCTACATCAGAGACTTTAAATTGCATCCATTGTTCTTCCTCAAGGAAGCCTCCCAAGAAACAATTTAACAGTCTTCTCACCTGGCATATACTAGCATTCAGAAAATGTTTACTGAATAAATAAATAAATTTGACGTTTTCTTTCTTTCTTTAATTTCTGCAAGCTTAACCAAAGGGCAGGGCATAATGGTTAAGTTCCACAGGCTCTGGAATTCGAGTGTCTGGAGATAAATCTCAGGCAACATACTAACTGGATAACATTAGCCTTCTCTTTACTTCATTGTTTTCCTCTGAAAATGAGGATAATGACATCAATAATTAGAACTGTGCCTGACTCATAGAATGCACTCAATATATTTTAGCCCTTACTGTTGGTGTGGGGAAGAAATGTCAAAGGGAACAGAATCAATCAAAACACAGATACTGACTGATTGATCCTAAGGGATCACGTGATTTTTAAAAACCATAAACACATACAAATCAATGTCCCACTTATTTTTATTTATCACAAAACGTAACAAAATTAATACATGAACATAATGAAAAAGAATTAAACCAATAACAAAGGGATAAAATGAAAAGTAAAATCCTTCCTTCCTTTCTTCCTTCTTCTTACTTCCTCCTGGAACAATTAAACCATTGTTAAGCTTCTTCTGTACCTGCCCACAAAGGTTTTAAGAACCTACAAGAATTCACATAAATAGAAACATACATCATGCATATATTCCATTTTTTAATCTAATTAGGATCATATACAAAGTGCTCCCTACTTTTTTTTTTAACTTAATAATATGTTGTGAACATCAGTCCTATCAGCACATGACATAAAGCTTCTCCATTCTTTTCCATGTCTGCATAGTATTCCAGTGGGTGGCTGTAGCATCATTTACTTAACGAGATGTCTACTGTTGGAGACTGCTAGAGGTTGGACAACCAGTTAGCCATCTTGGGAAAAAAATATGACCCATAATTCATTCCTTAAACTAAATAAATTCCTGGAAGCTCAAACATTTAAATGTAAAAATGAAGCCAGAATGAGTCATAGAATAATAATTTTTAAATTGGAGGGCAACTTTTATTGCCTTCTTAAAAACCGATTCCACAGTGATGCATTTAATTGTAGACAGTTTAACAAACATAAAAACATTTAAAAATGAAAATCCCAGGACTTCCCTGGTGGCTCAGTGGTTAAGACTCCGCGCTCTCAATGAAGGGAGCCCGGGTTTGATCCCTGGTCAAGGAACGAGATCCCACATGCATGCTGCAACTAAGAGTTTGCGTGCCGCAACTAAGGAGCCCAAGAGCCACAACTAAAAACCCAGAGCATCCAAATCAATAAGTATTTTTTAAAAATGAAACTTAATCCTACCACACAGAGAAAATAAATTTTAACATTTTGTTGTCTGTCCTTCCAAACTGTCAAGGCATTTATGTATTTATTATGTGTATGAATTTTTTCATGATTTAATATGTAATACATCTGATAGCCAGCAGGTGGCGCGAGAAGGCAGCGTTACCGACGCTGACGGACCCTGCAGAGTGCTGGGCTCCGCATACAGCTGAGTCCTGTGCACTGCCGGAGGATCACCGCTTGTTTACTGCGAACGATGTTGAGAGATGGGAATGCTATAGCAGAGACCTGAAAGTTCCGGGGGCATCCTCCAGACTCAGAGAGCCCTTCAGACTCGCTTTGACAAGGCTGAGCTAAGCTTCAGTTCAGAGGGAGAGAGTCCCAATATCTCAAAGCGTTTTCCTTCGTATTTGTGGCAGCAGTGCCAAGAGAAAGAATGAGGTGGGATACCCTGCTGCTTTTCTTTCCAGCAGGATCCTTTTTCCCACCTCTACTTCCACTCTTTCATACTGCCCCCGTTCAGAAAGTTTTCCATGGCATTTTTACTGATGTATCTGGAAATATTTCATTTAAAAAATATATTAATTGATTGATTGGCTGCATGAGGTCTTAGTTGTGGCACGCGGGATCTTTCATTGTGGCGCGCGGGCTCTTCATTGCGGTGCGCGGGCTTCTCTAGTTGTGGCACGAGGGCTCCACAGCGCGTGGGCTCTGTAGTTGGGGCATGTGGGCTCTCTAGTTGCAGCGCCCGGCTTAGTTGCCCTGGGTCATGTGTGATCTTAGTTCCCCCACCAGGGGTGGAACCGGTGTCCCCTGCGTTGCAAGACCGATTCTTAACCACTGGACAACCAGGGAAGTCCCTGGAAGTATTTTATTTTTTTAAATATAAAAAAACAAGCCAACTGGAAATGTCTGCTGCCTTGAAAACTTCACTTCTCTAGGCTGACTCTAGAAGTGGCAGCAAGCACTACAGAGGAAAGAGGGCCCCTTTTGCAGTTCCCTCCTTCATCCATTCTCACCACCCCACCACCACAACCAGCATGTACACACACTGGGGTTTCCAAGCCCCTTCACAGAAGGAGACACTGAGGCCAGGGAAAGACAGAGACAAGAACTAGAGGGACAGTGATGCAGAGCTCAGAGACAGGTCTTGATCCAAACTGGAGAGAAGCGTGGTACCAAGGGGCAGATGGCAATGATGCTTCAAAGAGAAATAAATGTTTGTTAAGCAGAAACCGACACCAGATTGCATCAAAGAACAGCCGTCTGTGGCTGAGACCATTTCATTTCTGTTTTCTGTGCTGACTGGCCCTCAGGTTACTTACCTACAAATAGGGAAGATTATATACAATTTGGGATTAGGCTGAGAATCAAATAAAATGATGTTTGTGAAAGTGAGATTTTAAACTGTGAACCACTGTTTTAAATAAAACCCACTATTTTAATTTTTTTTGAGTCATTTTTATTCATTTATTTATTTAGGCTGCTCCGGGTCTTATTTGTGACACGCGGGATCTTTGTTGTCGGCATACCGACTTCTTAGTTGCGGCGTACATGTGGGATCTAGTTCCCTGACCAGGGGTCAAACTCGGGCCCCTTGCATTGGGAGCACGGAGTCTTAGCCATTGGACCACCAGGGAAGTCCCCAAAACCCACTATTTTTAAATAGCAAAGCACTCTGCACAAGGGATTGTAATATTTTTGTTGTTATGAACTTAAATAGTTAATGAAGTAGGAAAATTACAAACTGCCTAGGCCTGAGGATTAAGAAATAATATCAGTCTAAGAAAAAACCCTAAGACACATAGGCGCACCGTTTTTTTTTTCCCCAACAGAAAGAAAAATAACATTATATTAGGTAAACATTGCCAATATTTGTGATATAAGCTTTCAAAAATCCCAACATTTGGTACTTCCCTGGTGGTCCAGTGGTTAAGATTCCGTGCTTCCACTGCAGGGGACATGGGATGGATCCCTGGTCAGGGAACTAAGATCCCGCATGCCACATGGTGTGGCAAAAAAAAAAAAAAAAATCCCCACAATTGTAGTTGCAACCACAAGCTCTTTTCTCTTCCATCATTCTCAGATTTCAGTAATAGAATAAATACATGAATAAACAACTGAGAAGAGGTGGAGGAAAATGTTACACAAGTTTATGCACCAGAGGGATTTGTTAGTGTAGTATGATTTTTATGACACTGTGTGTGGACTTAGATCATAGAAAGATAACCCAATACCTAATTTTTAGGGTTTCATTCTGCTCCAGAAATTTAGAAAGGAATTCAAGAGTTGGTCATCTCAGACTTCCCTGGTGGTGCAGTGGTTAAGAATCCACCTGCCAATGCAGGGGAAACGGGCTCAATCCCTGGTACCGGAGGACTCCACATGCCGCGGAGCAACTAAGCCCGTGTGCCACAACTACGGAGCCTGAGCTCTAGAGCCCGCAAACCACAACTACCGAGCCCGTATGCCACAACTACTGAAGCCAGCGCGCCTAGAGCCCGTGCTCCGCAACAAGAGAAGCCACCGCAGTGAGAAGACCGCGCACTGCAACAAACAGTAGCCCCCACTTGCCGCAAATAGAGAAAGCCCGTGCGCAGCAACAAAGACTCAGCGCAGCCAAAAATAAATAATAAATAAATGTATTAAAAAAAAGTTAAAAAAAAAAAGAGTTGGTCATCTCAGTGCCACATTCACCTCCTCCTGAAGGTCCCCCTGTTGCCGATCATATTTCTCCTCATTTCTGCACCAAGTTCCTCAGCACTGAGGAACTCTGATTTGTATTCATTTGCTGTTTTAAAGTTATTTTTCCTGATAAACTATGTTAATTGTAGAAAAAACTAAAATTCAGAGAAAATATATAAAGAAGGGTATGCACATACTCATAATTCCTTCATCTCAGAATGACTGCCTGCAACATGTTAGTGTTCTCTTGTTCTTTTACTGTGCCTGTGGTTTTTTGTTCTTTTGTTTTCTTTGGGATATAATTCACATACCATAAAATTCACCCTTTTAAAGTGTACAATTCAGTGGGTATTAGTACGTTCACAAGCTTAACCAACACCACTGATTCCAGAACATGTCATCAACCCAAAAAGAAACCCTCCACCCACCCATTAGTAGCCACTCTCCATTTTCCTCTTCCCAACTGACCTATGTCAGTGGATTTGCCTACTCTGGACATGCATGTAAATGGAAGCATACAGTATGTGGCCTTTTGTGTCTGGTTTCTTTCACTGAACATATTTTCAAAGTTTATCCATGTTGTAGAATGTATCAATACCACATTTCCTCTGATGACCTAATCATATTCCATTGTGGATCTACCATGTTTTGTTTATCCATTTATTAGCTGATGGACACTTGGATTGTTTCCACTTTTTAGCTATTACTATAGATAGTGCTTCTATGAAATTTTGTGTACAAGTTTTTGTATAGACATATATTTTCAATTCTCTTGGGTATATACCTAGGAGTGGGATTGTTGGGTCATACAGTAATTCTATGCTTAACTTTTTGAGGAATTTTTCAAACTGTTTTCCAAGGCAGCCGCACTATTTTACCTTCCCACCAGCAATGTATGAGGGTTCTCATTTCTCCACATCCTCACCAACACTTTTTATTGCTCATTTTTTAAACAATAGTTATCCTAGAAGGTGTGAAATGATATTGTATTGTGGTTTTCACTTGCATTTCCCTGATGACTAATGATGTTGGGCATCTTTTCATGTGCTTATTAGCCATTTGTATATCTTCTTTGGAGAAATGTCAATCCAAATATTTTACCCTTTTTTTTTTTTTTCAGTACGTGGGCCTCTCACTGTTGTGGCGTCTCCCGTTGCGGAGCACAGGCTCCAGACGCGCAGGCTCAGCGGCCATGGCCCACGGGCCCAGCCGCTCCACGGCATGTGGGATCTTCCCGGACTGGGGCACGAACCCATGTCCCCTGCATTGGCAGGCAGCCTCCCAACCACTGCGCCACCAGGGAAGCCCTGTGTTGTCTTTTTATTATTGAATTGTAAGTGTTCTTTTCTTAAAATTTATTTATTTATTTATTTATACTTGGCTGCATTGGGTCTTTGTTGCTGCGCAAGGGCTTTCTCTAGCTGCGGTGAACGGGGGCTACTCTTCGTTGCGGTGCGTGGGCTTCTCATTGTGGTGGCTTTTGCTGTGGAGCACGGGCTCTAGGTGCGCAGGCTTCAGTAGTTGTGGTACGCGGGTTCAGTAGTTGTGGCTCACGGGCTCTAGAGCGCAGGCTCAGCAGTTGTGGCGCATGGGCTTAGTTGCTCCGCGGCCTGTGGGATCTTCCCGTACCAGGGATTGAACCCGTGTTCCCTGCATTGGCAGGCAGATTCTTAACCACTGCACCACCAGGGAAGTCCCTGTAAGAGTTTTTCATGTATTTTTTGTATATTAGGACCTTATCAGAAATATGATTGCAAATATTTTCTTCCATTTTGTAATTGTCTTTTTACTTCTTTTTTTTTTTAAATATATTTATTTATTTATTTATCTTTGGCTGCGTTGAGTCTTCATTGCTGCACACGGGCTTTCTCTAGTTGCGGCGAGCGGGGGCTACTCTTTGTTGCGGTGTGCGGGCTTCTCATTGCAGTGGCTTCTCTTTGTTTCGGTGCACGGGCTCTAGGCACGCGGGCTTCAGTAGTTGTGGCTCTTGGGCTTTAGAGCGCAGGCTCAGTAGTTGTGGCGCACGGGCTTAGTTGCTCCGCGGCATGTGGGATCCTCCCAGACCAGGGTTCGAACCCGTGTCCCCTGCATTGGCAGGCAGACTCTTAAGCACTGTGCCACCGGGGAAGTCCCTCTTTTTACTTCTTGATGGTGTCCTTTGGAGCACAAATGTTTTAATTTTGATGAAGCCCAATTTATGTTTTTTTCCTTTGGTTGCTTATACATTTGGACTCATAGATAGTAAACTATTGTTTAATCCAAGGTTATGAAAGTTTACATCTATGTTTTCTTTTAAGAGCTTTAGAGGTTTTGCTCTTACATTTAGGTTTTTGATTCATCTTAATTTTTGCATATGATGCGAGGTAGGGGTCCAACTTCATTTTTTTTGTTTTTGCATGTGGCTATCCAGTTGTCTTAGCATAATTTGTTGAAAAGACTATTCTCTCCTCATTGCATTGTCTTGGCATTCTTGTTGAAAATTAATTGCCCATAAATGTATGGGTTTATTTCTGGACTCTCATTTCTATTCTATTGATTTTATATCTAGCCTATGCCAGAACCACAGCCTTGATTACTATAGCTTTGTGGTAAGTTTGGAAATTGAGAAGTGTTAGTCGTTCAACTTTGTTCTTTTTCGAGAAAAAGGACTCCTTGCATTACCATTTGAATTTCCAAATCAGCTTGTCATCTTATGCAAAATAAGCTAGCTAGGATTTTGATAGAGATTGTGTTGAATCTGTAGACCAATTTGGAGAATATTGTGACCTTCTTAAGTCTTTCAACCCATGAACACATGTATCTTACCATTTACGTAGCTATTCTTTCGTTTCTTTCAATGACATTTTGTAATTTTCAGTGTACAACTCTTGCTCTTCTTCTGTTATATTGTGTTAAATTCCTAAGTGCTTTATTCCTTTTGATGCCATTGCCTATGAATTTTTAACGTAGATGGGCTCTTACTATGCAGGAACCAGTTTGTACCTGCTTTTTTCATTTCAGTCATATCATAGACATTTCCCCCAAGTTATTAAGACTCCTTTTTTTTTTTTTTTTTTTTTTTTTCGTGACCCGGGGCTCTCACTGTT
>NW_006785665.1:1433110-1445386 GCF_000442215.2 Lipotes vexillifer
TTTCTCTAGCTGCGGTGAACGGGGGCTACTCTTCGTTGCGGTGCGTGGGCTTCTCATTGTGGTGGCTTTTGCTGTGGAGCACGGGCTCTAGGTGCGCAGGCTTCAGTAGTTGTGGTACGCGGGTTCAGTAGTTGTGGCTCACGGGCTCTAGAGCGCAGGCTCAGCAGTTGTGGCGCATGGGCTTAGTTGCTCCGCGGCCTGTGGGATCTTCCCGTACCAGGGATTGAACCCGTGTTCCCTGCATTGGCAGGCAGATTCTTAACCACTGCACCACCAGGGAAGTCCCTGTAAGAGTTTTTCATGTATTTTTTGTATATTAGGACCTTATCAGAAATATGATTGCAAATATTTTCTTCCATTTTGTAATTGTCTTTTTACTTCTTTTTTTTTTTAAATATATTTATTTATTTATTTATCTTTGGCTGCGTTGAGTCTTCATTGCTGCACACGGGCTTTCTCTAGTTGCGGCGAGCGGGGGCTACTCTTTGTTGCGGTGTGCGGGCTTCTCATTGCAGTGGCTTCTCTTTGTTTCGGTGCACGGGCTCTAGGCACGCGGGCTTCAGTAGTTGTGGCTCTTGGGCTTTAGAGCGCAGGCTCAGTAGTTGTGGCGCACGGGCTTAGTTGCTCCGCGGCATGTGGGATCCTCCCAGACCAGGGTTCGAACCCGTGTCCCCTGCATTGGCAGGCAGACTCTTAAGCACTGTGCCACCGGGGAAGTCCCTCTTTTTACTTCTTGATGGTGTCCTTTGGAGCACAAATGTTTTAATTTTGATGAAGCCCAATTTATGTTTTTTTCCTTTGGTTGCTTATACATTTGGACTCATAGATAGTAAACTATTGTTTAATCCAAGGTTATGAAAGTTTACATCTATGTTTTCTTTTAAGAGCTTTAGAGGTTTTGCTCTTACATTTAGGTTTTTGATTCATCTTAATTTTTGCATATGATGCGAGGTAGGGGTCCAACTTCATTTTTTTTGTTTTTGCATGTGGCTATCCAGTTGTCTTAGCATAATTTGTTGAAAAGACTATTCTCTCCTCATTGCATTGTCTTGGCATTCTTGTTGAAAATTAATTGCCCATAAATGTATGGGTTTATTTCTGGACTCTCATTTCTATTCTATTGATTTTATATCTAGCCTATGCCAGAACCACAGCCTTGATTACTATAGCTTTGTGGTAAGTTTGGAAATTGAGAAGTGTTAGTCGTTCAACTTTGTTCTTTTTCGAGAAAAAGGACTCCTTGCATTACCATTTGAATTTCCAAATCAGCTTGTCATCTTATGCAAAATAAGCTAGCTAGGATTTTGATAGAGATTGTGTTGAATCTGTAGACCAATTTGGAGAATATTGTGACCTTCTTAAGTCTTTCAACCCATGAACACATGTATCTTACCATTTACGTAGCTATTCTTTCGTTTCTTTCAATGACATTTTGTAATTTTCAGTGTACAACTCTTGCTCTTCTTCTGTTATATTGTGTTAAATTCCTAAGTGCTTTATTCCTTTTGATGCCATTGCCTATGAATTTTTAACGTAGATGGGCTCTTACTATGCAGGAACCAGTTTGTACCTGCTTTTTTCATTTCAATCATATCATAGACATTTCCCCCAAGTTATTAAGACTCCTTTTAAAGCTATTTTTTCGGTACGCGGGCCTCTCACTGTTATGGCCTCTCCCGTTGCGGAGCACAGGCTCCGGACGCGCAGGCTCAGCGGCCATGGCTCACGGGCCCAGCCACTCCGCAGCATGTGGGATCTTCCCGGACCGGGGCACAAACCCGTGTCTTCTGCATCGGCAGGCGGACTCTCAACCACTGCGCCACCAGGGAAGCCCTGCCTATGTATTTTTAACATAGATGGGCTCTTACTATGCAGGAACCAGTTTGTACCTGCTTTTTTCATTTCAATCATATCATAGACATTTCCCCCAAGTTATTAAGACTCCTTTTAAAGCTACATATTAGTGCATTGTACGGTTACACTATAATTTATTTAGCAATTCTCCTGTTGTGGATATTTCGGTTCTTTACAATTTTTCCATTTTATAAATATTCCTGTAATAAATATTTCTATTGATCTTGCTATGTCTGCATTTTAGATTATTTCCTTATAAGTAGTCATGGCCCCTTCCCCCACGAGAGAACACAGCAAGAAAGTGCCGGGTATGAATCAGGAAGAGGGACCTCACCAGAAGGTGATCGTCCCAGTCCCTTGAGCTTGGACTTCCCAGCATGCAGAACTGAGAGCAGCCAAGATGGCGGCGTAGAAAGACCCTCAGCTCACTTTATAATAGCCATGTATTCTTGTTCTCTTACAATGCCTTTTATTTCTCACAACTCTTGTGAGGAGTGTGAGACCCCATGAAACTTGGAACTCCTGGAGGCCCATTTCTTCTTTTGCAGTCCCACATAGCCCCCAGGGACAGGCTTACAGGCTGGGAGAGGCTCCTTCAGGAAGCCCTCAGGGGCCCTGGCTTCTCTTCTTACCCCTGTGGCACTGTGTCCTGACCTTGCCACAGCTCTCATCACTCACTCATATAAATGCCTGGTAACTTGTTACACTCCCACAAGACGGTGAGGTCCAACAGGTCAAGGGCTGGCCCCCTAGCCTTTGGCCTACAGAAGACCCTTAATAAATGTTTATCAAATGAGTGAGTCAGGCAGAACAGGAGTTCAAGGTCCTAGGCCAGAGGAAGAATCTTGAGTCAAGGAATTATGGCCATTAGGTTTTTGGAGTGGCTGGCAAAGTATGCCACACAGAAACTGTGGGCTGGAAAGGGCCCTTGAGGTTGCCCTATTCAGGAGTTTTCAAACCTCTTTTATGCCCACAGTATAATATATTAGATAGATAGGTAGATAGATAGGGGAGATGGAGTGGGAAAATGGTGGAAACTGAAGACCTATCTATGGAATTTTCTCTCTCTCTCTTTTTTTTTTTTGCCGCGCTGCTCTGGCTTGCTGCACCTTAGTTCCCCGACCAGGGATCGAACCCTGACCCCTGGCAGTGAAAGCGCGGAGTCCTAACCGCTGGACCGCCAGGGAATTCCCCCTTTATTTTTCCTTCCCAGGTAGCGTATTGTAAAAGTAAAATTAATTTTATGTAAAAAAATCATATGGGGATGAGGGAGTATGACATACTGAGCAATTATGACAAAACTTTACTATGAAACGGCAGTTTTTCTTTTTGAAGTTCCTTGGGGGTGGGGGTGGGGGTGGGGGTGGGTCGGGCTCTAAGTTACCGTAAATCCTGATACAGGGACGCAAATAAGGGATTTTTTTTTTTTTCAGGTTTTAGTTCTTGGGTGGCTCAGTGAAACCTGGGAACAGTTTGTGGGGATGAGAGCATGTGCAGCCTCTCTTGTTGATTTGTTTGCAATATGTTCTTTCCCTCCCCTGCTCAATGGACCCTAATACTTAAAAGGCAAGTCCAAACTCCTCAACCTGGCATGGATTCCGGGATCCTCCCTCTCTCTCCAGTCCCACTCGAGGTCCCGATTTTCCCTGGGCTAGACTAGGTGCACCCCGAAATCAGGGCTCTCTCTTATGCATCTTTGTATCACCAGTACCAGAAGGGGCAGGTCTTGGCACAGCGTGGTGAGTCAAAAAGTGTTTGATGGGCTTCCCTGCTGGCGCAGTGGTTGAGGGTCCGCCTGCTGATGCAGGGGAAACGGGTTCGTACCCCGGTCCGGGAGGATACCACATGCCGTGGAGCAGCTGGGCCCGTGAGCCATGGCCGCTGAGCCTGCGCGTCCGGAGCCTGTGCTCTGTAACGGGAGAGGCCACTACAGTGAGAGGCCCGCGTACCCCAAAAAAAAAAAAAAAAAAAAAAGTGTCTGATGAACCTACTGAAACCTCTCATCTCTAGGATTTTATAAATACCTGTCCCTGCAGGCTGAGTATTCATCCCCGCAAATCACCTCAGAGGTGCTACCTCCTTCTCTGCCTCCACGAATCTCTCAGGCCACTCTCGATGGTTTCCCCTAAAGTTTTCCTTCCTCATATTTGTGCCTGGAACTAGTCAGTGTCGGACCCAAAGCTGTTCTCGGCATCCCAATATAGCCAGACAGGACTGAAGTCCCACGGCCGTTCAGACCTGCAGGGAGGAAGTAAACAGAGCACTTTCCGGATCTTCTGAAACGTGCAAAACACAGTTCCTCCGGGGACGACCGAGAGTTCGGTTCCGGCGTGCGTCTCTATGGTTTCGACAGCCTAGAACGACCGAGAGGCACTTCCGGGAAGATGGCGGCGCACACATCACATCTGGCACATGTTTCTGCGGAGAGGACCTTGCACTAACGGTAAGAGCCTACAGTCCCCCGAACGGTGGCTGTCAGAGCTCGGGCTCAGGAGCAAATGTGAGGGCAGGAGAGTAGTTTTACCCAAGTGAAACTGCGGGAGGAGGACTGGAGTTTAGATCTCAAGAGGAAGGAGGCCTAGGGAAAAAGGTTGCCGGTTCTTTGGAATCGCTGTAAGAAAGGTGGCCCTGGGCCCCTTCTCCAGAAAACTCAGGTTGACTGGAAAGAAAAAAGTTCCTGAAAGTGTGCTATAAGCCTTTACAAAGACTGCGGCGCACAGCCTGGGATCTAGTTGCTTCTGTCCAGTTATCCATTCTAGGTCGGTTAAAGCAATTACCATCTATGTCACGCGGTTCAACGAATGACGACTGAACGCATTCTCGATTCTTGGAGTTGCATTAAGTACACCGGGGTTGGGTAATAAAACCAGGGCGTATAGTTTCGAATTACTGCGACAAGGGACAGGCAGTGGTAGGTTTTACAGCGTAAAGTACAAACGTCTATGAGACTGAGCAATGTAGTGATTAAGAACACCAGTTCTGGAATGCCTGAGATCCTGGATCCGCTACTTGCCAGCTGTTTGATTTGGACAAGTAACTAAACTTAGCGCCATTTGTCAATTACAAAAAAACAAACACCAACAACTCCTAATAGGGTTGTTGGGAGGATTAAATGAGATAATGTGTGTGCAGCAATTAGCAGCAGGCTGGCACTGAGTAAATGCATGTGTTGGTTGTTGTTATTGAAATCTGGTGGCTAGTAGATTAGAAATAACTTCTGAGAAGATGCAGAGGTTTGAGGTGGCCTCAAAGGCCTCAGTGTTTGAATTTTACTTCTCTTGCATTATCAAGAAGCAAGATAGGGCCATTTCTTCACTCAGTGCTTTTCTGTTGGGACTCTCAAGGTGTCAGTTAGGTTTTCAAATAATCATCCTTCACAGTAGAAATGTGAATAGAAGTGTGATTCATCCTAAATTTGCTACTCTACATACCTAACCAGACTGGTCATCGTTGTTAAGCCTAATATGTAATGTTTAGGAGGGGTGACTTGATGTGTCTGACTTTTTTTTTTTTATTAGCATACTCACTAGACATTCTTAAACACAACTGAAAGTTTTAGCCTTTGGAGTTGTCACTTGGGGAGGCCAGAGGGTTACTCCAGGAGTGCCATTAATCAGCTTTTAAAATGGTCTGCAATGCCTGTAATAAATGATTTTAGTACAAGTTAACTTTAGTAACTCAAGTCAGCAGTGATAGTCTTAGTTTTTTGTTGTTTTTTGTTTTTGCGGTATGCGGGCCTCTCACTGTTGTGGCCTCTCCCGTTGCGGAGCACAGCCTCTGGACGCGCAGGCTCAGAGGCCATGGCTCATGGGCCCAGCCACTCCGCGGCATGTGGGATCTTCCCGGACTGGGTCACGAACCCGTGTCCCCTGCATCGGCAGGCGGACTCTCAACCACTGCGCCACCAGGGAAGCCCGATAGTCTTAGTTTTGAATGCCTTGTGTAATAAGCCATCTTAACCGTTTCAGAGGCAAATTTGGTATATAAGTTGGACAGTGCCATTGTGGAGTCCAAAATGAGGAACACCTGAACAACTCTAAACAAATGCAACTACAGCTGTGACAAACAACACAGATTTGAACTGCATGGGTCCACTTACATGTGGAGTTTTTCAATAAATATTACAGTACTACATAATCAGTGGTTAGTTGAATCCTGGGATGCGGAAGGCTAAGTATGGGACTTGAGCATCCATGGGTTTTGCTATCCACAGCAGGTCCTGGAACAAATCCCCTGCTGATACTGAGGGATGACTGTAGTTGGGAATGTGATAGAAAGTGGGCCACTGTGGAGTCAGGCAACCTGAGCTCATACTCCAGCTCCATCTCTTAACAGCTGTGTAACCCCAGGCAAAAAACTCTTTGTAAAATAAGGATAAGGTGTATCTCACAGGACTGTCAGGATTTAATGAGACAGTATAGCAATATGTGTAACCCCTCTGTTACGCTTTAAATGCTCAATAAGAGTGCCCTTCCTAAGCTGGACAGTTTCAAAAGGGGTGCCCCAACAAGACTGAAAGACAGTGGGGAAGAGGCATGTAGCCTTCATTCACACTGAGAGGACAGTGTAAATGCTTGGGCACAGGTATAGGATATGGGCTCTGTTAAGTACTGTTGTCTTATAGCTCAGGTTAACAAGCACCTCCTTGCTTTGTTTTTACGTGGTAATAAATCGTGGGAGATGTTATCAGGTAGTGGTAAAGAGTGGGGACTCTGCAGACAAGCTGCCTGGGTTTGAGTTCTACATGTGTCAGCTGTGTGACCTTGAGCAAGTCACCTAACCTCTTTAGGCTTTAGTTTCCTCATTTGTAAACAGGGATATAATACTTTCCTGAATGTAAAGTTCAGGAAATCTTCCCGGCTTGGGAAGAGTACGCAAAATGGTCCATGTAAAATCTTAGCACAGCCTGGCATGTAGGGAGTTCTCCATACATTTGGGTGTTATTATTACCAGGTTTCCTTGGCTTTCAACATGTTGACATTGACCTCTCAGTGGTCGGACAGGGAGCTCCCCAAGCACCAGGCCTCTTTCCTCTGTCTCTGCTCCAGCTTCAGGAAAGAATTCTTACAAGAGCAGTCAGGATGGATTTGATGGATGATTTGGGCACTTTCTTTTTTTTCCTCTTAAAGGGAAGATAGTGACCCCTTCTCTTCTCTGGTGAGGGCCTGAGGACAGTGACTCTTTTCTCACCATGAGCGTCACCCCAGAGGTCAAGAGTCATGGGATGAAGTTTGCTGAGGAGCAGCTGCTAAAGCATGGATGGACTCGAGGTGATTCCCATGGGGCCCTTTTCACATCCCCCCCCCCAACTCCCTCACTACCCTCTGCCCAGGGAAGAGGCATCATCCTGGATTAACCCCTATGTAGTCCATTCAACTGGAGGAGGAAAGTTAGTTTAAAGGGAAATTTGCAGAAGAAAATTGCTGCCATTTCCAGAAAAGGGAAGAAGGGAAGAAATATGATGGTGGATAGTGAGAAAGAAGTGGTTCGGAGGACTGGGAGGGGGAGGAAGAGACACGACTTCTGTCCTGAGAGAATTATGAAGGAAATAGTTTGGGCTCAAAGATGGGAGGACTGCATGGAGAGGTGCTAGAAAGAGTGCAACTGGGAGGGCTTCCAAGATGGACGGAGCATGCCCAAAGTTAGGTATGTGGAATGGCAAGGAGTGGCATGTGCTGGGGGTGCCTTGTGAGGGCTTGGGGCAGGAGTGGAATAAGCCAAATCATTCACTGTGTTTGCAGGCAAAGGCCTGGGCCGGAAGGAGAATGGCATCACCCAGGCCCTCAGGGTAACGCTGAAGCAGGACACTCATGGGGTAAGACTGGGCAGGCTGAGGGAGGTCCGTGTGGATGGGAGAGGGGGGCCTTGAGGATAGGGGGAGGAAGGGGAATGACGGGTCCTGAGTTCATACTTCTTCCTGTGGCAGGTGGGACACGACCCTGCCAAAGAGTTCACAAACTGCTGGTGGAATGATCTCTTCAACAAGACTGCGGCCAGCTTGGTAGTGAAAACTGGGCAGGTATAAGCTCTAATAGTAGGCACATGAACCAAGAGGGCCTGGGACATGTGGGGGTGAGGGAGACATGGCATGTCACCCACTCACGGATACTCCCCCACAGGATGGCGTACAGATAAGGTGCCTGTCTAAGGAGACCACCCGTCATGATCATGCCAAGCCCAACTTGCTGTATCAGAAGTTTGTGAAGGTATTAGAGGCTGGGGGTGAGAGGGCCCATCTTTTTCCTTCCCTGGTCTCCCCTGGGGCCTGAACAATTGCCTTGTACGCCCTACCTATTCTCAGGACTGTCCTAACAGTGGGATCCTGTGACCAACCTCGCTGTTGCTTACCTAGACTGCCCAGACCCTCAGCAAGAATTGAAATCTCCAGGTTGAATGGATCCCTGCCATCGGCTGAGGGGGCAGCAACGGGGAGTGGGGGGTGGGGCACAGTCAGGAGCTGTCAGAGCAGGGCAGGGAGGGGATGTCTAATTCAGAGGACTTAAAAGTCAGAGGAGACCTGCGGGATCATCTGACCCATTGTCCTTATTTTGCAGATGTGGCCAAAAGGGGGGAAAGTGGCTCGCTGAAGAGCCCACAGTTGGCTAGTAATGGCAGACAGGACTAGAACCCAGGTGTTCAGACTCCCCTTTTCTAGCCCGCCAATAGAAGGGAGCTAACATTTAACGATCCTCTATTATGTCCTTAAAGGCTCTATGTATTATCTAGCAAATCCTTCCCATTCATCTCTGTGGCCATCTTCTGCCCCATTTCAGACCATCATCCTCTCCTGCGTCATTTCTTTCACAGCCTCATAACTAGACCCCTCACTCTAGTCTCAGTCCCCACCACGATTACTTCATCCTCCACAAAGGATCCAGTGTTCTCTGAAAAACACAGATTTCATTCTGTCACGGGCTCCTCCTTGACCTAGGGTGACACAGTCCAGATGTGTCAGACTGGCTCACATGGCCCTTCATGCCTTATCCCTGCCTTCTTTCTTAGCCTGTCTCTCACCACCTCTCAGGACCTCTACACTTTAGCCAGATGGAATCTGAATCTTTTCAAGGTACCATGTTTTTTCACTTTCAAGTTTTTGCACATGCTATTCCCTCTGCCTGAGACATTCTGCTTCCTTTGCCCCTTTACCTGCTGACCTTTTTCTTGTCTTGCAGGGCTCAGCTCCTTGTAGAAACTATTCCCCAAACCCTGAAGCCTGAGTAGGGTACCCTTCCTCTAGCACAGACAACACTTTCATCATCATTTTCTATGTTCTGCCATATTCCTTTACCCCTCAACCATGTAGATTCCATCTGGGCTGGAACCATCTCGTCCTTATTCCACTCTATCCCCAACCTCTTAGCCCAAAGTAGGTTCTTAACCTGGTTAAAGTACTGTGCATAGGTATGGGGGGAGGGGGCATGAAAAGTAGCATCTTTATTGTCCGTTACTGGCACCGTGGGATGGCCGCCAGGGGGCACTTGTCCCACTGTGAAGACCTGATGACCCAGGCACTTCTTCCTCCCTTCCTGTTCTGCCCACTAGCTGGCTGTGAGCCAGGGAGGCCAGGACTGCCCCCACCCCACCCGCCCCCAACTGCAGCCCACCTCCCGCCCAAGTTGATACATGCATTTTGGCACATCTCTTGTGTGGGGCTGCAAGGAGCGATGTTGGGGGCTGACAGATTTGTGTCAGTGGCTGTTCAGGGTGGCAGTGGCACCACTGCTCTTCCCTTTCCAGGAGGGAAGAGCAATGGTGGTGGTGCTAAGTGGGCCTTGTCTACCCCCATGATTCCTCCTTCTAGACGGCCACACTGACTTCAAGTGGGGAGAAGCCAGACAAGGACTTGGAAAGCTGCAGTGATGACGACAGCCAGGGGTCCAAGCCTCCAAAGATGTGAGACTTCTTTTTAGTGCCAGGGGCATGTGGGAGGAGATGCCTTCCAATCTCAAAAGAAAGGACCAAGTGTAATGCTTGACTGTGGGCTTCGTCAGGGTGGAAAAGTGTTGTACTCATCTTTGTATCCCCTACACCTAGAAAAGTGCCAGGTCCTGAATAGGAACTCAGTGCTGAAGGAATGTTTTAGAGGGGAGGAGAGGTCAAGGCTTTCCACCAGATCTGTTTGTAATTCCTGATTCCTGCCCTTCCCCAACAGTCTGACTGATGAGATGATGCTCCAAGCCTGTGAGGGGCGAACAGCACACAAGTAAGTAGCGGTTAGCTTCTTGGGCTCCCTTCTTTTCTCCCCAACACAAGCCCACCCCTGTGCCACTCTTTTCACCCCAGAGAAAGTGATTCCTATTCTCTGCCCATTTCTGAAGCTGCCTGAAGACAGGCAGCTCCTCCCTTACGAACTTTCCCTGCAGTCTCAGAGATTAGGCCTATTTTCCCCAATACCCTCCCTCTGACTTGGGCCCCATCTATTTCAGGGCTGCCCGTCTTGGGATCACGATGAAGGCTAAGCTTGCTCGGTTAGAGGCCCAGGAGCAGGCCTTCCTGGCTCGTCTCAAAGGCCAGGACCCTGGGGTCCCTCAACTGCAGTCTGAGAGCAAGCCCCCACAAAAAAAGAAAAAGAAAAGGAAGCAGAAAGAGGAGGAAGAGGCCACGGCAACTGAAAGGAATGCAGAAGAGTACCCAGAACACACTGACCAGAGTGTCAGGAAAAGCAAGAAGAAGAAAAGGCGGCATCAAGGAGAAAGTGTCACAGATGAGAGAGAGGGAACAGCTGTAAGGCATGAGGAAGAGACCACAGGGACAGGTGGGCTTGGGGAATTGAAAAACAGAGAACAAACGGATCAGTCCCTCAGGAAAAGGAAGAAGAGGAGGAGGCAGCATGAGGAAGAAGACTTGAACATGGAGGAGGCTGTTGTAGATGGTGGGACCAGAGAAGCAGAAAGCAGATCATGCGGTCATCGGAAAAGTAGGAGAAGCAAGAAGAAAAGACAGCGGCATCAGGAGGAGGAGGACGTCTTGCACGTAGGGGATAAAGGAGAGGAGGAAGATGGCAGGACTAGGACAGCAGAGAGCAAGGCATACGTGGGCTCAAGTGGCAGAGGTAAGAAGAGGCAGAAGCAACCAGAGGAGGAAAGACCAGGAGTCCACACTGACCAGAGAGCAAAAAAGAAGAAACAGAAGAAGAGAAACTGAAGGCCAGGTCAAGATGCAGCCTGATCGATTCCTCTTCAGGAGTTGAAGCCTCAGGGACCTGAGTTGGTGCAGGTCTTGTGTACCCTCTCAGTGAGGAGTCCCTTCCAAGGAGGAAACAGCTCTGGAACAGTAGTCCACTGAGAGGAGAGCGGTAGTGCTGTGTCTGACTTGAGGGGGCAGGCACATTCCCCCTTACAGCATCTAACCCAGAGATGGTGAGCTCAAGCACCTGCAGGGCCCGGGCAGCTAAGGGACAAGGATGCTGGGGGCTGTGGGAACGGGAATGCAGACAGCCTCTGAAGGGGCATCTTGGCTAAAAGAAGTTGAAAATGTAGACCTATGGGAAATGTACTGATTTTTTAATTTTGTGAAGGCTAAGAAAGACATGCAAATTCAGCCCATAGGTTGCCAGTTTCTAACTATACCAAATTGAATAAACATCAGCTTGGTCTCCAAGCTTATATTACAAGTCCTGACCATCATCTCCATTCTCAGCCTGAGAAGATCCTGAATACAAGTTAGTTTCCTTGGAGGCCTCTGAAGAAATTCCTTCTGTTAACTTCCTGTAGTCTTGCTATGCTGTTAAGTGGAAGGAGAAAGTTTAGAGAACCTCACCAGCTCCCTGTCTGCATCCCTGATAAGAATTGTGTGTGTGTAAAGGACAGCACACCTCACTTGGGAGCCTTTTTTAGCATCTGAAAGTGAATTGTCATTGCCCCCAAATGTCATAGCAACCCCTCTTGCATATTGTTCCCCCAGAGAGAGGGCACCACATCTCCAGTGCTGCTCTGTGGCTCCTGCCATCTCTTAACCTTTATTGCCAGAAGAGCTCCCAGGACTCCACAGTTCTGGGAGAGAGGAACTAAATCTATTGGGAAGAATGCCCGCCCGCCTTCCCTCACTGCAGACGATAGACACACTCGGTGTCAGGGTAGGGTGGCAGGTTCAGCTGGTACTTCTTTTCCAGAGCAGGAGGCACGAAACGACCCCCCAAGTAGTGGTAGCGACCAGTAAACTGGCTTGCAGACTTTTTGGGTGCTGTCAGGGAAATGAGCAAGTCTGGCTGGATCCCTCCAGAGTTTCCCTTCTCCACATCCCATCCTGAAAAGAAGGTGGTATTCAGAAAGAGCAGAAAAGACCAGATGTCCAGTCCCCTTCCACACCTTGCTCTACTCTAGTCCTAAAAGAGTGGGAAGCCCCCTGGGTCCCCACCTGAGGAAATCGTGTCCATGTACTCCTGGGCTGTGGTCTCTGACAGTCACTGTAAAGGGCATTCCT
>NW_006785665.1:1445396-1458686 GCF_000442215.2 Lipotes vexillifer
CCCTACTCTGGCTGTGGTATGCGCCTCTACACTTGGTCTAAACCTTGAGTCAAGAACCAGGACTCCTAGTACCTACCTCAAGGCAGGGCAGGGCCCCAATCCCCCCAACCTCCTTGGACCCAGCACCTGAGGGAATGTCGATGCTGGCAATGGGCACAGTGAGTCCATTCAGGACACTCAGGATGCTGCGGAATGGCTCCCGAACATCACCCTTGAAGCTGAAGCCAAAGATGGCATCTACCACCAGCTCGTATAGTTCATCAATCAGCGTGGGCTGTGGTAGAGCAGAAAAAGGAAAGGATGTCAGAGCTGGCAGCTGCACAAAGAACCCTTAACAGGAGAGGGCTGTCCTTTGTACCCACAGCCCATTCACATAGGCACAAATATAATTTTATCTCATTCAGATGGCATTCTGAGGCCTAGAGTTAAGTGCAAGTGGGTCACTGATTGAGGCCAAGCTGAGTCCAGTCACATTTTCTGTTCTGAGTGCCTGCCAACCATTGGGGAGGCTACAGTGTAGGACAGCCTGAGACTTGGAGTCAGGAGGGACAGGTTCTGGTCTTGGCTCTGCCCTGATCTGGTTCTGTGACTTTGCACAAATCACTTCCCTTCACTTGCATCTCAGTCTCTTCATCTGTAAAACGTGTTAAGGAATTTTAAAAAGAAGTTCTCATGTTTTCCACTCCTAAATCCAAGATCTGAAGCATCTGAAGAAAGGGTTTAGGATGAGGCAGTCACTTCAGCTCCCAAGAGATGCAGGTGATGTGTTTACTGCAAGCTAGGCGAAGAGGAACTGGCTGCAGAGTTACAGGAGTGGGGCTTCCCTGGTGGCACAGTGGTTAAGAATCCCCCTGCCAATGCAGGGGACACGGGTTCGAGCCCTGGTCTGGGAAGATCCCACATGCCGTGGAGCAACTAAGCCCGCTCCCCACAACTACTGAGCCTGCGCTCTAGAGTCCAGGAGCCACAACTACTGAAGCCCGTGTGCCTAGAACCCGTGCTCTGCAACAAGAGAAGCCCGCTCACCGCAATGCAGAGTAGCGAAGAAACCGCACACGGCAGCGAAGACCCAATGCAGCCAAAAATGAATGAATGAATGAATGAATTTTTTAAAAGTGACGAGGGGAAATTAAGGGGAAATGAAGCTGAAGAGAAGGTAGTGTTGGGAACTCATGGAGCACGCCTCATGGAGAAGGCTCTTACACCACTTCCATTCAGATAGCATGCTTTAGGCATCTTCTGTGTCAGGCACTACCCCTGCCCTCTAAGAGTTAATCCTCTAGAGAGGAAGATAAGCAAATGAGCTCAGTCTGGAAAGGTGAGGGAAGAGAACACAGGCAGCAGTATTGAGGAGGGCAGTGAACTGGAACCACCTACCTCTGGGGGCATTTCACCAAGGAAAGGGATGTCCATTTTCTGGCACTGGGTCACCAGTGCAGTGAAGAGTGGCTTGTTAGGCCTTTTAGGATAATAGATGGTTGGCTGGTAGCCCTATGAGAAAAGGAAAGGGGTGAGTCAAGCCCAGGTCCTGGAAACCTCATACTCTCCCCGACAGCCCTTCCCCACATACTCACAAAGAGTTTGAGGTGTCGAGCACAGACCAGGCCATCTCCTCCATTATTCCCGGGGCCACAGATGACCAGGACAGTAGGGGGGCTCCTGGACAAGGACGTGGGGGGATATGCCTGAAGGCAGAGTCAAAGGGGATTCAGAAGGGCTTTGGGCAGTGACAGCCCAGTCTCGGCCTGGCCGTCCCTCCCACTTCATTGTGCCTAGGCCAGGTGGCTTGCACAGTGACTGCCCCTTAGGTGGAGAGTTGTGCCACTGACCTTGGCAATGGCTGTGGCACAGCTCAGCCCGGCCAGCTCCATAAGTTGGTCCACGCTGAACTGGTACTCGTTAAACAGCTCCTGGTCCACGGCCTGGGCCTCCTCCTGGCTGAGGAAACCCACAGCTTGAGTCCCCGCCCCTCAGGTGTTCCGTCGCGCAGGCGGCGCGGCCCAGGTCCCGCCCCTGAGGGGGGCTTCCACCCAAGTCCCGCTCCCAGCGTGCCCGCCCAGAGAGCACGTGCCCGTCCAACCTCAGGTACTTCACTGCTGAGCTTGCCATGACCTCTGAGTCCCCGCGGCCACCCGAGATCAGCCGCTGCGGCCCCCACCAGGTGGCTGCCGCACGACAGGCGCCGGCCTGGACTCTGAGGAGCGATAGGCGCGGGCCCGCAACCAGCAGCCCGAGCCCCAGGAGCGCCCGCAGCCCGGACATTCAGCTCTCAGAGCGCGCCGCCCCGCCCCGCCGCCCCCGGCGCATGCGCGGCCCCTCGTCCCGACCCCGAGAGGGCGGGGCCGCGCGCGCCCCTGAAGGAAGTGGTCCTGGGGCTGGCGGGACCGGTAGTGGGACTCCACCGCTCCTCCGCGTGTTGGTAATGCGAGCCAGCGCCCTCCTGCCCCGGCCCCACCTCGTCCGGGCGCCTTGTCTAGATGCCAGCCCTTCGCGGGAGCATTTTCATATTGCCTCACAGATGACTGGAAGTGCTTTGCTTCCAACCGCCCTTTGATAATTCTTGTTTTTCGTAGGTCTTTCAGGAAGCTGTATAGCATAGCAGTTAGCCCGGGTTCCCCCCCTACCACTTAGTGGCTGGGTGAACTTGGCTCTCCAGGTTTCAGTCTCCTGTCTATAAAATGGGGATACGAATACATACTTCATCGGGTGGTAATCCATGCAAAGTTGTCGACAGCGCCTGGTACACAGGGCTCAATAAATTAATGTTCTTATTCACACTGCTAAGCATTTCATATAACTTAGGACCCCTCTCCCCACCAAATTAGCTTCCCCTATCTCTGTTTACCAGGAGAGCACGCTGTACTTCCCTGATCATACGTAATACTTATCCATCTTCATCGGGTAATAGCTGTGGAAATAGAAAATTATAAACCTTTAATAGGTTGAGTATGCCGAGATTAAAAATGTAGTTGAAACCCTAGACTCCAGGTCACGATAATATTTCAAGAAAAACCTGGAGAGGAAAACTAAACTTGTAACCCAAGAGCTTTTAAGAATGCAAACACACTCCTGCCGGGTTAAGAGAGAAGTATGGTGAATAACAGACGAGTTACATTAAGGCATTAAGATAAAGATAATTATCCAGGTGGAATGAAGGTCTTGGGTTTTTGTGTTTGTTTGTTTTTTCCGTTTTCCTTTATGGTTTATTACAGGATTGAAGGTCTTGTTTTTATGCTAGTATATTCTTTTTCTGTATCGTGAATTCCATTCCCGGCTAGTTCACTGAGAAAACAAGAACCCCTTCTGCTTTTAACTACTCCTCTGATAGTCTCCTTTTTAATTATAAGAGGTTTAACATCTCCTATGGGTTGTACCCTTGGCCTTCATCTATGTTTGTTTTACATGTTTGTTGTGGGAAATTGAATGTATCAGACTGTGATTGCGGTGGAAAATTGTTTTTGTTAGACTTTGTTTGTGGTTTACTCATAGAGTTTACTCATCTAAATTGAAAGGTAGGGTTTACATTACAATTGGATAATCTTATTCAAGACCTCATTAACTTTGTTTTATAACTTCACCGGTATATAAGTAGTTTCACTTTTATATATTAGTCAAGACTCCCTACAGGCCTACTTGAGAAAATTAATTTGGTAATTCTGAAGATTCATTTCCAAAACACAATGTGAAGCATGCTTCTCTGACATAGATAACATTTTGAGTTTATGTGCCCAGTGCTGACATGAATCATCTCATTTCATCCTCACAAACTCTGTTATTATCCCCATTTTACAGATGAGAAAACTGAGGCTCAAAGATGTTGAATGACATGTCCAATGATACAGTGATAGCTGTCAGTGGAGCTAGGATCCAAGCAGCTTGACCTAGAATATGTAGTCTTTTTTTTTTTAAGGGCTGCTGTGTATGCAGTGCTCTTCAGTGTTTTTATTTTTATTTATTTTTTTAATTAATGAACTTATTTATTTTGGGCTGCGTTGGGTCTTCGTTGCTGTGCGTGGGCTTTCTCTAGCTGCGGCGAGCGGGGACTACTCTTCCTTGCGGTGCACGGGCTTCTCATTGAATTGGCTTCTCTTGTTGCAGAGCATGGGCTCTAGGTGCACAGGCTTCAGTAGTTGTGGCGCATGGGCTCAGTAGTTGTGGCTCGTGGGCTCTAGAGCACAGGCTCAGTAGTTGTGACGCACAGGCTTAGTTGTTCCGCGGCAGGCATGTGGGATCTTCCCGGACCCTGGCTCGAACCTGTGTCCCCTGCATTGGCAGGCGGATTCTTAACCACTGCGCCAGCAGGGGAGCCCCTAGGGTATGTAGTCTTAAGCATTATTCTATGCTGAAATGCCTCTCCAAATGCAGAACTATGTAACTAAAGGGTTGTCAATTGCTGACTTCATTCTGATGAGATGTAACTCTAAAATTATGACACACACACTCACAATTTATGAAACAGCCAAATGAGGGCTATCCTCAGGAAGGCAGTGCCCAAGTGCCCTAGTCCACCTTGCTGCCTTTCAGATTCTGGAGTTTTCTTTGGGAAATGCCTTCAAAACCAGTTCAAGAAGGGCATGTGGATTGAGCACCTACTGAGTTCCAGATGCTTTACATATATTATCTAATTTAATCCTGTCCATCCTATGATGTATTTTTATCCTCATGTTAGAGATGAGAAATTGAGTAGCAGAGAGAAGTCAAGTAATTTTCCTAAGATAATATAGCTATGAAATGGTAGAACCAATGATGGTTGATATTGGGTTGGCCTGACCCAGTAGCAATACTCTCGTGTGACAGATGCTGCTACTTGTCCCTCAAAATCCATTCTTCTCTATTTAAAGGCAATGTTATATTGGTTTTTGTTACAGTCAGTGAATTTGCATCCCAGTCAAGACATCTTGAATGCCTGACAAGATAATAAGCTCCATTTAGATAAGGAAGATTAACAGTTGTGTCCCCTGCACCTAGTTCTGTGCCTGGAACATAGTAGGTCTCTACAAATATTTTAATGCATCCTCAAAATTTCATTGTGAAGTAATTCACAGTACAGTACATGCTTTTATCTGACATGACTGGGAGTAGGTGATCTTATTTCAACTTAAAACAAAAAATACAGGGAATTCACCAGCGGTCCAGTGGTTAGGACTCCACGCTTTCCCTGCCGAGGACCAGGGTTCAATCCCTGGTGGGGGAACTAAGATCCCACAAGCCGCATGGCATGGCCAAAAACCCCCATTCATTTGCTATCTGTCAAAGTGTGACCAGGATCTTTTCTCTGAGGATAGGGCCAAAGATTGTAGTTCTCCATCTTCTTTATCTCATAAACTTCACCACTTACATATCACCTGCAATTTGCAGTCTGTGTCCTTAAGGTGGAAAAAAATTAATTGTATATTTGAAGCAAACTGAGTGCAAAATTCATCTAGATTTTTATGATCTTCCCCGAATTTGTAAGTCTCTCTGCTTACATCTAATTCAACAGCAGTTTTTAAGGTGACTCACCTGAATCACGTCTTCTAAGGATTCAATTTAGTTTTCATAGAAACTGCTTATTTTCACACTCTTAGTTTATCAATTTAATTAAATTACATATTACAATAGCACAACTGGAATAAACACATTTGGTATCAAATACAACCAACTCGGTAAGCAATGGCTTAACTGGGGGAGTAGAACTGACTGCACAGCATTCTAGAAGGTATTCACTGCCTAGGTTTGAATCGCAGCTTCACTTACTAGTTGTGTGACCTGGGTGGCAAACCAGTTAACTTTTGTGCCTTGTTTTCCTCATCTGTGAAAGGGGATTCATCTGCTGTGAGGATTAAAGGAGAAGACACTTGTGAAGCACTTAGAACAGTGTGTGGCATGTGCTAAGTGATCAGTGTTACATAATACTGTTGTTGCAGCTGCTGGCAGCAGTTTTGCTACAGGCCTGAGGGGCCTGCATCCAGGATCTGCTATGTTTCTTGGAGGAAGACGAATGCATCCATTGGTTGGTTAAGGCGTATCTTCGGTAGCATTAGATCACCATTTCCCATGTGAGAAAATGGAGTCAGTGACTCCAAAGCCTCTTAACCAAGATGTCATAGTTTTAAGAACTGGCAGGGGCCTTAGCAATTGTGAGGTTTGAATCCAGAAGGAAAGGGGGGAAATTCACCATCCGTTTTCCATTTTTCTTTTGCTTATTGAGTCCAAAAATCCCAACGAGGAGCACACAGACCGCCTCAGTGCTGAGACTGCAAAGCCTTTGTCCAGCCTGATCCGGATCCCACTTTCTGACATTGTATTCTGTGTCCATACAGTGCTCACTGGGAATGACTGGGAAGGGGCTCAGCCCCAGAAGCCCCTGAAGTGTGTATGTTGAGGAGGTACTGCAGGGGCCATGCTGTGGCCAGCAGGGGAGGGTCACATGATCATGCACAAGCCAGACTCAGTGGATCTCCTCTGAGGGTTCCTGCCGGGGGTTTCCCTGGGCTGTCTGGATGACCTGAAGGAGGCAGAGAGGGGCTTGCCAATGGGAGTGACTAGGGAGCGAACAGAAGGCAGCTTGCCCTTGCTCCCGTTTCTGTTACCCGCTCTGGCCCTTACCTCTGCTCGCAGGCTCCAGGGCAGGAGGGAGTAGGCTTAAGCCGCCTGTCCTCCAGTTCAGCAGGACTCTCCCGTTCGCTGAGGGCTACACTCAGGCTGTGCAGGAGGCAGGGGACACCCTGGGCCCCCAGAGCTGGGTGAGGGTTGTTCAGATTGCTAAAGGGCAAAGACAAAGAGGCTCAAAGCACCATATCCCTAAGCACCAGACCACATCTTCCCCCAACTTCATGTTCCATTAAAGTCATCCAAAGCCACATCCTCTCCTACTTCTTTCATCAATTCTCCAGGCCTCTTCCCTTCCCGCAGGCACCCACCTCTTGCTGTGGGGGCCGTTGGTGACCAGAAGGCCAGGATTCTCCACTCTGAGGGGGCCTTGGCCTCCAAATGAGAGATTGGCCCTGGGTCTTGGACCTGAAGGGGGAGGACCAAACACATTCATCACAGGCCTCTCTGCACCAAGAACCATCACGGTGGGAACGAGACATCTTTGGGAGAAGAACAAGGAGGGTGGGTATCAGGGGATGTATTGGTCACTGTACACAGAGGAGACACCTGTACAGGGCAGGTGCTTGGCAAACCTGGGCCGACTAAAGTTGGGGATGATTCACCAACACTCAGGCGTGCAGGAGGCAGGGGACACCCTGGGCCCCCAGAGCTGGGTGAGGGTTGTTCAGATTGCTAAAGGGCAAAGACAAAGAGGCTCAAAGCACCATATCCCTAAGCACCAGACCACATCTTCCCCCAACTTCATGTTCCATTAAAGTCATCCAAAGCCACATCCTCTCCTACTTCTTTCATCAATTCTCCAGGCCTCTTCCCTTCCCGCAGGCACCCACCTCTTGCTGTGGGGGCCGTTGGTGACCAGAAGGCCAGGATTCTCCACTCTGAGGGGGCCTTGGCCTCCAAATGAGAGATTGGCCCTGGGTCTTGGACCTGAAGGGGGAGGACCAAACACATTCATCACAGGCCTCTCTGCACCAAGAACCATCACGGTGGGAACGAGACATCTTTGGGAGAAGAACAAGGAGGGTGGGTATCAGGGGATGTATTGGTCACTGTACACAGAGGAGACACCTGTACAGGGCAGGTGCTTGGCAAACCTGGGCCGACTAAAGTTGGGGATGATTCACCAGTGTCACTGATGCCTCGAAGAAAACACGCTGAAAAGAAGATATCAGTGAATTCAAGTCACCAAGTAGCAAGGAACTCTGTCCTCAGAGTGCCAAGCCTTTGGGGGAAGAGACTAGTAAACAGTAAGCTAAGGTGAGAAAAGCATCCAGTGCCTGGCATATGTAGTAGGTGTGAAAGCCTTGGTGCCCTAAGATACAAAGTTCCAGATGTTAGGAAAGCCTCAGAAGCAGGGAGGAAGAGGCAATTCAGGAAAGGGTTTAGGGGAAATGGGCCAGGGCCTTGAAAGACAAGCAGAAAGTGGGGAGGGCTGGTCCTGGGGTTGGGAATATAATGTGTGTGGGGTGCGGCCTCAGTATCAGACCTGAGGCAGGAAAGTGACAGAATGGGGGGTGGGGATAAAGGAAATGAGAGTCTCCCATTTGGGGGAAGGCGATGCACAGCGGGAAACAGCCTACTTAGACTTACGCTCCAGTCTTGGTGCCCAAGACGTCGTGAGAACATTCGCCGACTCTTCCTCTTTCCCCTCGTGGCCCTCCTCTAACTCATCTTCCCACCTATCGGAAGATCTGTAGGGGCAGGGAACAGGGGGCAGAGTGGCACTCCAGCCAGATCCCTGCCTCCCCAGATCCCACCGGCCACTGCCAGGCTATGACACCTCCCAACACCCTCCAGAGGCCATACCCACACCTGAAGCTCTGTTCCTGCCTGCCCTACTCACTCACCTGTGCCGCACTCCTGCTGTGCCTTTTCCCACCCTGGCTGGGGTCCCCACCATGGGGCAGGCCCCACCTGGAGCCTGGGGCCCCCCTGGAGCTGAGGTCTGGGAATGAAGGGGAGTAAAGGGAATCAGTTTGAGAAAAATGGCCATCCCAGCTGTGGTTGTGGTGTGCATGTATGTTCTCTCCACACACAATGGCCCCAGAGGGACAGAGAAGTGCTAGAGACAGCTGGGCTGTGCCTTGTGTCTGAGGATGAAATTACAGGGCCCTTTGTTGTGTTAAGGTCTCTGCTAGTAACTCTCAAGTTAGAACTCGGGCTTATTGACTATCAGAACTGGCCAGAGCTTAATGACCACCTCATCCTGCCTGGGGCCTCCGGGACAAAGTCACACAAAGTCGGTGGCCAACTTCAGATGGAACCCAGGTCTTCTGACCCCCAATCCAGTCCTCTGCTTATACCAGGCTAATTTAATTTTACTTGCAAATTATAAATATGGTGTCCTAGTCTTTCAAATAAGAGAGAACATAAAACCTAGTAAATAAATATAACGAATAGTAAAGTATAATTTCAATTCCTGGCGTAGGAGGTTGCCTGAGAAATCTCAGAGTGTGAGGGAGGAGGCAACTGGAGAGACACTGACCTGTTGAGAGAGGCTGGGAGGTAGCGAGAGGGGGAGGAGGGGTCAGAGAAGGAGGGGCACAGCTAGAGACCCACAGAGAAATGCCCCCCAGCGAAGGAGGGAGGGGAGAGAGGAACGTCCTTGGAGCACTACTCCCATCCTGTGGCCCTTTGGGGAACTGCAGTCAAGGACAAACCTTTCCACCTGCTCACAGATTTTTTGCTCAGTATCTTTGAAGGCACCCCTTGGCTTTCACCCACTGAGCTAGTTACCACTCAGCCAAGGCCCTGGCACAGCCCTACTGTTGGAGACGTGCCACAATCCCCCGCCCACCTCCCCACCCCCAGGTGGCCTCTGGAAAGTGATATATGTCCCATATGCAGGCCCCAGGGCAGATGAACACAGATGAGCAGCCAAGTGCAGCAGCAGCCCTGAGGATATCAGCTCTGCTCACCACCACCCCTTTTTCTGGGTAACCTCTCCTCACCCCCCGCTCCTTGTCTCAGGTGTCATCTCACCAGGGTGTGGGTCGGCAGCAGCCCACCCCGGGCCAAGTGGGTCCTTATGGCGTCTGTCAGCTTGGCTACCAGCCGCTCTCGCACAGAATCTGGCTCCTTCTGGGGCGAGAGTGGATAATGGAGTAATGGAGGAAGCCTGGGCTTTGTGGTCCTCTGGGGATCGGGGAAGAAAGAAACAGCAAAGGGGGAGGGAAGGGGACTTTGTCTCCCCTCTTTTCTAGCCCATCCCCATGCCTTTGCCAGGGTCCTGCCACCGCCTGCCCAGAATTGTGGACAGAGATGGACTCTTCCTCTCAAGAGTGTCCCAGGACCTAGCACACAATGTGCTCAATGCACGTTGGACGAGTGAATGGTGGGGAGAAGGCAGGAATATCAGCCAGAGAAAGGATAGCAGGAGAGCAGCTGGAGGGATATTGGGGAAGAGTTAGATTCCGGGATGGAGGGTCTCACCTGACACCGGGCCAGCGCTTCCTTATAGTACCTCAAAGCCTGGTCATGTTGCCCCAGTCTGGCTGCAGCAGCCCCCAGACCCTCACAGGCCTGCCATTGCCCCTTCACGTCCCCTGGGGAAGACAGCCTGAGAGGTCCTCCCACAGCTCCCTACCCCTCCAGAGGTACTCCCCACCCCAAGTCCCCCTATCTGCCTCCCCACCAGCCCCAAGGATCCTCAGCCTTTGTCCCACCCCAAGCCACCTGTAAACCCCCTCACCCTCACCAGTGTCCCGGGCAGCCTGCAGAGCATGTAGATAGTTGTCTCTGGCAGCCTTGTGGTCTCCCAGCTGGCTCAGTGCAAATGCCAGGCTTCCAAAGCTCCGGCCCTGCTCCCACCGCTGCCCCATAGAGCCTGGTGACAGAGGAGCCCGCCCCATATTAAGAGAGGACTTTGGCTGCTGGGGCATCAGGACCCTACCCCCAAAGACAAAGGGAGGGTTGCTAGGAGTCCTTGTGCTCAACCCTGGCACACCTCCAGATGCACCACAGAGGCCTGAACGCTTGAAACCCAGCCTCTCCTCAGTCCTGAGCTTTGGCCTGAATGCCTCCCCCATGCTAGTTTGAGCCACGTATAAATCCAGGGAGTCAGGCAAGGCACGTATTAATAGCTCCATTTTTATACATGTAGTACCTGAAGCTCAGAAAGCAAAAATGACTCGCTTAATGTCACACAATCATTTAGAGGAAGCACTGGCTCCACTTCAGGCCTCCTCTACCAGCCAGGGCTCTTCCCTCTGCCCATTGTTGCCTTCCCAACCCCAGGCCTCAGCCTCTGGGCCCATGACCCTCTGTCCTGTCTGGCTATCCCATCTTCTGCACCCCCTGCACACCCTCACTCCCCTGTTCTGGACTTCCCAGTCCCATAATTAGTTCTAAACGTCCATCTACTCTTCAGCCCCTGCGCCCTAGCTGGAACCCCTTCTTAGTCCCTTGGCCCCAATCCCATTCCCCAGCCCCTGGTACCCACCGTGCGTGTCGGCAGCCTTCTGGTGAAACTCCCGGGCTTCCTGATAGTTGCCGAGGGCATTGTGGGCCATCCCAAGGTTTCTTAGCACCGTGGCCTCCTCTCCTGGCCCCCGGCACAGGGGCAGGGCTTGCCGGAAGGCCTCTGCTGCTAGCGGGAACAGCTGGAGCTGGGAATAGCCCACGCCTAGGTCGTTATAGAGTCGCCCTAGAGGGCATGGCCAAGGTCAGTGGTAGCCAGGTCAGATGCAGATGAAGCTGTACTGCTGCAGCCTCTGCCCCACTCTCCCAGGGTTCCCCCAGGCCTCAGAAATGCCTCTGCTTCCACCCCACTTCTCAGAGTATCACCAAGTCTTAATCTCCCCAGATCCCGCACCTCCTCTGCCCAAAGGCCTCACCCAGCAGTCCTCGCTCAGTGCTCCTCTCAGCAAGCCTCCGGCTCTCCTCCAGCACCTGCACCACATCACCCACCCCATGCTGCCCACTCTTCAGCATACAGCCCGCTGCAGCCCCCAGTGCCAGGGCTGCAGCCCTGGGCTGCCCTGCTTGGGCGTAGGCCCGGCTCGCTTCCTGCAGGCAGTGAGCTGCTAGCTCAGGCTGTCCCAGAGCCTGGTAGCAGGCTCCCATTTTTGCCTGGGCTTGCCCCTGGTCACCTATTGGCTGGTAGTGGCCCAGGGCCTTGTGATACCAGGCCAAAGCCTGAGGCAGGTCGCCCAGGGCGTGGTAAGCCAAAGCCACGTTGAAACACTGGTCGCCATGACACCCGCCCTGGGCTGTCTCTTGAGGTTGAGCTCGTAGGAGCAGCTCAAGCCCTCTGGCTGGGTCCCCAGTCTCCACGTAGGCAGCCCCCAGGTTGAAGGCACAGGCCCGGAGAACAGGGGTGTCCCTGGTTTGTGGTGACTTGGAAGCCAGGAGGAAGGCCCTCTGGAAGCTGGTCAAGGCCTCGTGATTCTGACCAGCCAATAGGGCCCTGTGGCCAGCCCTGGTGAGGGCTTGGATGCTGGCCTCTTGCCGTGACCACTTTCTTTTCTTCTTTTTCTTCTTGGAACTTGAAGGTGAGGGCGAGGGCTCTTGCGGGGTATCCTCAGTGTTGAGGGAAGACATAGTGCTGACGATAGGGAGCAGAGGGGTCAGTATGTCATCCTTGGCTTCCTCCAAAGCACTATCCCTCTAGGCAATTCAGCTCTACCTCTGCCCTGGTGTGACCCTCAGGGTGCAAAGGATTTCTCTCTGCCATCTCACTTGGCTTCATCTAACCCGTTGAACACCGTATTAACTCTCACTCTAATGTCCAGACTAGTTTTTCGTCCTCCAAGACTCACTTCAAGCTTCCTTCAGAAAGCCCCTCCCCTCAACCAGCTGGGTCCCTTTTCTGTACTCCCATAGCACCTTATGTCCTTTACGGCATTTATCACACTGGGTTTAGGGTCATTGACTTCCTTGTCTATCTCCCCTACTGGATTTGGAGCAACTTGAAGGGTCTGGCACATAGATTCTCAACATATGCTTATTGAATGAGATGAAAAAGTTTTATAGATCATTAGATTATTATTATTATATATATAGATTTTACCACAATAAAAAAGGTTTATTGAATGAATAAATGAATGGATGAACAAACAGAGCACATACAGGGCCTCTTCTCCACCATCTCCTTCACCCTGTGCCTCCAAAGACATCCACTCATATCTAGGTTCTCCTGCTGTCTAATCTCAAGGTATAGTTCAAGTCAGCTCACCAAACAGTGAGCTCCTGCTGTGTGCCAGGAGCCACACAAAGCACTGGTGGCACAAAGCTGCATAGGCCATGGAATTGGCAAGGAGCCAACTTCCAGGGGCAGGGCTACTGTCTCTCCATTTACTGCTTACTCCCTAACTCAAGGGGAACCTCTTTCTCCCCTACCTCCTTGGCTTTCTGTCTGCTTGCTAGTTTCAGTCCCCCAGCATCCTGCTCTGGTCTCCAGGGTACTCTTAAACCCAAATACATTTCTCTCATCAGCATGTGTTTCCCATTAGTATCTCTCCCCCAGGAAGGCAAAGCCTTTTCATGAACTCTCCTTCCAAGAGGCAGGAAAAGGAGCGGAAAAGATCCAGTAGCTGAGCTCTCAGCCCCTCCCATTTGCTTCTTCTTCTCCCCTTTTTTTTTTCTTTAGGAGAAGCAGGCAGAGGTGATACATTTTCTTTTTAAAGAAACTCCCCCTGCTCCTAAGAACAGCCAGGAATCCTGTCTCTTTGAGACCTGCATTCCTGAGGCATTCAT
>NW_006785665.1:1458943-1460993 GCF_000442215.2 Lipotes vexillifer
GATGCCCCCACAAGGTCTTGGGGCCCCACACACAAAACGCCTTACCTCCCTCGATCTTCTCTGTAGCTGGCTTTCTGGAATGGTCCCTCAGGCTAGGGTTACCTCCCTTATCTCTTAGCTCAGAGCCCCTGGGGTTCCTAGACAACCAGGTACCTCCCTCCACTCCTAGGGAATTCTTTGATTGACAGCTCAAATGCCCTATCTTAGTGCTGAACCCTGCTGGTGCTTGGGCACAGATACCTGGATTCCATTGCCCTTCCTGCCCCACCTCTCCCCACCCTTGCAGACACACGCATCAATCCTTCACTTCAGGCAAGAATCAAAGCATCAAGGGCTTGTTACTAGTCACAGCTTCAAAGATCGTCTATCCCATTCCCTCATTTCACAGAGGAAGGGACCTCAGAAGAGCAGATGTAACTTGCCTGAGGTCACAGAGCACTCCTGTAGCTGGGATTAGAGCCCAGGTTTTCTGATTCTGGGCTAACTAGCCTAAGGTCCCTTCCACTAACCGTAATTGCGAGCTTTAATGAGGCTTGGGTTGTCCCAGAAGTGAACCCTTTCACACATACACACACGAACACACACACACTCTTATACACTGTGTTTCTGTGTGGTAGTTTCACATTTGGAAACAGGGTGAAAGGTTGATGGTCAGGAAGGGCCTGGAGATCAGAAGAGCCTCTCTGCCCCCGGACTCCTTTTTCCAGCTCCATTGATCTGCAACCTCCAGGTTCTGCTTAATGAGAGGACAGCAGGCCCCAGGACAACAGGCACCTACCTACTGCCCTAACTCACCAAGGGTGGCCTGCATCAGAAAGCAAATGTCCTCATTTATCTGGGAGAAAGGCCTCTTTTAAGTAGAAGCCATGGCCAGAAACAAAATTATAAGGAAGAACTTGGGCTCACCTGCATTTTCTAGGCAGCCTCTGCTGAGTGCCTGCTGTGTGCAGGCCTGGTGCTGTGTGCCACAGATGGTGCCCATGCCCGAGGCCGGCTCTCCTAGCAGCCTGCAGCTTCTGCCCATGGGCTGGGCCTTCAGGATGCTACCACGGCATAGCCAGAGCCAAATATGCAGCTCAGTCTGTTGTTCACTCAGTAGCCTCTCTTAAGGGGCTGAAACCGTTCTCACCAAGGTTCCAATGACCTCTCAATGATCTAGTGATCATTTCTGAATCATTTTTCTTGTTTGATTCCCTGCTGTATCTGATATATCCTTGCAACTCTCTCCTCACTTGGTTCCACGACCCACTGTGTCCTGGCTGTCCTTCTGTGCTGACAACTCCTTCTCCATCTCCTTTGTTTGCCCTCTGTCCACCTCTTTTTTTTTTTTTTTTTTTTTTTTGCGGTACAGGGGCCTCTCACTGTAGTGGCCTCTCCTGCTGCGGAGCACAGGCTCCGGACGCGCAGGCTCAGCGGCCATGGCTCACGGGCCCAGCCGCTCCGTGGCATGTGGGATCTTCCCGGACCGGGGCACGAACCCGCGTCCCCTGCATTGGCAGGCGGACTCTCAACCACTGTGCCACCAGGGAAGCCCTGTCCACCTCTTAAATGCTAGTGTTCCCCAACACTCTGCCCTTTGCTCGTTTCTTATTTTACATGCTCTTCCTCAAAAACATCCAGTCCTTTGAATTTTTTTTTAATTGAGTATCATTGATTTACAATATTGTGTTAGTTTCAGGTGTACAGCACAGTGATGCAGTGCTTTTGCAGATTATATCCTATTACAGGTTATTACAAGATATTGGGTATAATTCCCTGTGCTATACAGTAAATCCTCATTGCTTCTCTATTTTATGTAGTTTGTTCATCTCATACCCCTAATTTGTCCCTCTCCCCTTTGGTAACCACAAGTTTGTTTTCTATGTCTGTGAGTCTGTTTCTGTTTTGTATATACATTTAGTTGTATTATTTTTTAGATTCCATGTATAAGTGATACCATATAGTATTTGCCTTTCTCTGTCTGGTTTCACTAAGCATAATATTCTCTAGGTCCATCCACATTGCTACAAATGGCAATATTTTATGGCTAATATTCTATTTATATATATAT